>NW_019154103.1:17036225-17065047 GCF_002288905.1 Enhydra lutris kenyoni
ATAGCACCCTTAGATGTGATCCATGATTCCCCTACACCTAAGCCTTTATTTTAACAACTTTTAAAGTTTTATAGTTGGATATTTATTGTCTGCATCCCCTAATTAGGCTTTAAGTTCCTTGAAGGAAGGAAAATATACTGTTCACTTTGTTTTCTGAGCACTAGCATGGTATCTAGTACAAAGTTGAAACTTAATAAACAACGGTAGAATGAATGATTCTTTAGTTAATAAGCTACACAGAAAATAAACTTCCTGTATTTTAGAAAGTAATATCCATTATACATTAAATTCCAATTTTATTTCAGCATTTTTAGGTATTAAGTCTGCATCCCATCACTATAATTCTGAGACAGGAATGGTTTGGAGATTTTAAGTGTTTTTTTTACAAATATTTATTATGGTTAAGTTGTCTCTTAAAGAGTACAGTAAATATTTTAAAATGTTAGATGAGGATTAATATGAGAATAGTGTATTTTAGATATACTAGCTTAAAAAACCTTAAAGCATCAAGTTGATGCTTGAGGATTCTTACATCTTCCTTGTCCTTTTGAAAGAACTGTAAATTTGGTCTTTAAGCCTTAGAATTTTTTTATTAAATCATTTTAGCAGGGATATTCTCAAATGTGTGTGTGTGTGTACACACACAGAGAGAGAGAGAGAGGAGAGGAGAAAGACTTTCTGTACATGAACAGATAGAAAGGGGAGGGAAGAGATAGATTGACAAAACTATGAAGGTGTTTTTATTTTCCAGTGAATTAGAAGAGTTTGCAACACCAGCAATATAACAATCTTGAGCAAACCCCTCTGTGGTTTTCTGATGGAAAATAATAGGCAGGATTCATTTCCATATGGGAAGCTAAGAGATAGCAGTCTTCATCTCTCCATTTCATATAGGCTTTCTAATTATGTATTGCTCTTGAGAAGTTTTATTTTTAAGATGACATTTCCACAACTCAAAAGTATTCTAAGATGATACTGAATACCCTTTACCTTTCCTCTCCCATTGTATTGTAAGGAACTGAATTTTAAGGTTAGAGAGTTCATTCCAATTAGGGAAATTAATGAGGATAGTAATCCATGAGGATATCAGGAGTGTATATGAGGGGTGTATGATGATATCAAAATATAGATAGATAGACAGATATGAGGATATCCTCATATCTGTCTATCTATCTATCTATCTATCTATCATCTTTCTCCTCATTACAGAGTTGGGTGATAGTAATATTAATCAATTATAAAGTCAAGAAAATTTGTACTTATCTATAAAAATACATAATGTTAATAATTGAATTGTATATGGGAATGGTCATTTGACTTGAAGATATAACTTGCACTAGGATTTCTTGTAGCTACTGACTAATGCTGTAGATGTTAATATTGCTTTGATAAAGTTACTGAATATTACTGATGTCCATCTGGACAATTATTTCTAAGCACTTAATACTGCTGTTATATTATTTCAAATATTTCTTTGGCATGTTCCTGGAAAATACCTTTGGGCCACTATGTCATCCTTCTTCCTCTTTAATAACCTTGTCTTTTCTGTCATGACTCATCATGGTACTTGTTGTACACCAGGTACTCACTGTACAAGATATACTAAATGTTACAGGTTCAATTTTTCTTGCATTGCTGCTTAGATCAGAAATAAGCTCAGCTATTACATTAAGCACAAGTGACTTATTTAATAGATTATTGGTCTGCTAGGATCATTTTTTTTTTCTATCTTGCACAGTTTTGCACCTGAGAAATATTAAAAGAGCAAAGGAATGTGCCATAAGTTTATTATAGCGATCTATTCTTTTTTGCAGTGCCCTGACCTCATATACTAAATTGTTCTCTCCTTATAAAATAGTAAAGGCTAAACTAATCCCTTAATTTATGCATTATATTTTATCCAGTGCCACACAGTGTAGCAGTTGAGTATTTCTAATCTTCATAAGATTATTCCTTTCATTTTGAGGACAAATTTTATATGATAAATATTTAATATATTAATTTTTTAAGTCAACACAGAACTAGGCAGTAGTAGATACTATAGTGAAAGACTTATTATTTGCCATTGTGAAGAAAGTACTGAAACATATTGATTTTCATTGCACTTACTTTGCAGAATGCTTTGCAAATAGCAACGTACATAATTGTCATAACAACCCAGTGAGACAGGCTTTATTTTTAACTCCACTTTATAGGTGTTGTAACTGAGGCATAGAGAGGTTAAGTAACTTCCCAAGGTCACAACAAGGTCTGCTTCTGAAGGCCATGCTCTTAACTATTTTATGTACCATATACATTCCCATAATAGGTGATATATCATCCATATATTAGTATTAGTCTCCCCTTTTTATATCTTTAATATTGATTATGATGCCTTGATTTACATTATTAATTTCAAGCATAATGAAAATACATCCCCAGAAAAATTAACTAGTATTCATAAGATGACCTTACTAAATTAAAACTGATTTTTTAAAACAAATCCCATGTTTTTCACTTTGTATCACATTACTTTCAGAGTCAGCTCTGGTCTCACTTGCAATAGATACTCTTTAGTCCCTAAACTTCGGGACCTTTGTATTGTAGTGTAAATAATAATCAAAATAGTTGAGGTACAAAACAATCTCAAGAAATACACATGTGTGGGCCGCCTGGGTGGCTCAGTGGGTTAAGCCTCTGCCTTCGGCTCAGGTCGTGATCTCGGGGTCCTGGGATCGAGCCCCACATAGCTCTCTGCACAGTGGGGAGTCCACTTCCCCCTCTCTCTCTGCCTGCTTCTCTGCCTACTTGTGATCTCTTTCTCTGTTAAAAAAAAAAAAAAAAAAAGAAAGAAATACACATGTGTTAGAGTGAATTTGTAGGTAAAGTCTATTTTTATAAAACTTTAATTTGATCATAAATGTGGTCATTAAAAGCATAAGTGCCTGAAAATGGGCACTAGTGATTTGGACATGAGCTTTTATATTCATGCAAAAACAGGAAGTGACACTTTTAGCTTCATGAGATATGTGAGTAGAAGAAACTGACTTAAACTACATCCTCAGTGAAATAGAGAAGATATTTTTTCTTAATAATGATCAAGATTAAAGTGTATTTTTTTAATAATATTATAGTGACACCATTATTATTTTTGTGAGTATTGGGCCAATTTAACTTTTTTTAACACTTTGCTTCCTAATATTCTGTCATAGTATTTTCTTACCCTCCCATATGTAGTTTAGGTTTTTGTGAGAAGAATAATGGCCCCAAGTATGTTCATCTCCTAATCTCAGTAATCTTGAACCATACCTTATATGACAAAAGGAACTTAGCATGTTATTGAGGTTATAGACCCTCAAATGGGGTGGTTATTAGGGATTATTTGAGTGGGCCCAATTTAAGCACACTTTTTCTTAGATGACAAACTTTTCCAGGTATGGTCAGACAGAGACACATTCATGAAAAAAGCTCAGAGATGCAACATGAAAAGGACTTAACCTGCCATCAGTAATTTTGAAAACTGGAGAAAAGGACAAATAACCAAGAAATATAGGAAACCTCTAAAGCTACAAAAGGCAATAAAATATCCTAGAGTCTACAAAGAATGACCATAATCCTTCAGGCACCTTGATTTTGGCCCAGTGAGAATGTTGGACTTATGATTAATAGAATCATCATATAATAAAATTATATTGTAAGGCACTTAACTTGTGGTTATTATAGCAGTAAAGGAAAATTAATATAATTATGTTATTTTGTAGTTCATCTGACAATTTCAATTTTAAACTGGAATATTTAGTCTATTTATATTAGTTGTAAAAACTTATTTTTAATAAAAATTTTGTCCATATAATTTAAATTATATAAACATTTATTTATTTTTGTATTTTCTTATTTGGAAGGGTTTTTCTACTATCAAAGTTAATAAACCATGAGAGAGGTCTCACTATTTGTACTTAAAAAAAGAAAACTCATCTTTATTGAGGTATAAATGACATGCAAAATTATAATTTGTGATTTATTTTTTATCTTCTTATAGATTTATTTTTCATACATATGTTGATTTTTATATATCAACTTACTTATTTTCTTGGGTTTTTTTTTTTGTATTTTTGTCCTTCTTTCCTGATTGTAGTTGGCTTTATTAAGGTTTTTATTTAATTGCCCTTCTTCCCTTCTATTACAGAGAACCTATATGTTCTAATGGTTTTCATATTAATTATTTTTTTAAAAGTCAAATTAATCTTGCATCTTTACCTTAATCTGGAACAATCCACACAAAGTATTTTTGCAGTAATCAACTCAAACTCATTATTCTGGTTACAATTCTATATATAGTGTTTTAAGTTCTATCATGTTTTCAAATATCCCCCAAATTGTTTATTATTGTCATTGTGATTATAATACAGCTACTGATTGTTTTTTCCATAGGGCTAGCATTTTTTTTCCTATAATGGTTTCTCTCAGCTCACTCTTTCCTTGTAGATTTAATTTCCTTCATACCAAAGTCTATCCTTTAACAGTTCTGGTGTGTGTTCACTGTAGAAAAAGTCAACTAAACACAAAAGAAAGCAGTAATGGAGGAAATGAGGAGCAAAAACAGTATAGGATATATGGGAAAAAATAACATGGCAATGGAGCATCCTTCCTTATCAGTAATTCCATTAAATATAAATGGATTAAACTTTGAAATCAAAAAAAGTAATAATTGATAGAAGGGATTTCAAAGATCTAATTTAGATGTCATCATATATTTGTCCAAATTCATAGAATGTCTAACATCAAGAATGAACCCTAAGGGAGACTGTGGACTTTGAGTGATTATTATGTGCTAATGTCGGTTCATCAATTGTAACAAATGTACCATTTAGTGATAGATGTTTATAACCAGGTAGGCTATGCATGGATGGGGGACAGAGGGTATATAATACATCTCTGCACCTTCCCTCAATTATGCTGTGTATCTAACGCTGCTTTCAAGGTGACTTAAAATCTCACTTAAAATAAGCAAATAAGTTCAAAGTGGATGGATGAAAAAAAGCATTTCATGTATATGGTAGCCAAAAGAGAGCTAAAGTGGCTACACTAGTATCAAAAAATATATACCTTAATACAACAACTGTTGTAACACACAAGGAAAGATATTATTAAGAAGATATAAAAATTTTAAATATATATGCACCAAAAAGCAGATCCTCAAAATCCATGAAGTCAATACTGACTGAAGTGAAAGGAAAGATAGCTCTAAACTAATGGTTAGAGACTTCAATACATCATCTTGATGATAGAGCATCTCAATAACATAACAGTATGGAAATAGAGAACTTGAAAAATATTATAAATGAACTAGACTTAGTAGATATATATAGCAGAACACCCCAACTAAGAAGAGAGGAATAACATCATTTCTGAGTACAACAGAACACTCTTTAGAAAGGAAAATATGTTAGACAACAAAACAAATGTCATATTTAAAGAATAAATGTATATGGAGTATTTTCTTCCACTAAAATGGAATGAGCTACAAATCATAGTAGATGGAAAACTGGAAAATTGACAAACCTATGGAAATTAAATGACCCACTAATTAACAAAAAATGAATGAAAGAAGAGAGCATAAGAGGAATTATAACATACATTAAGACTAATGAAAATAAAATACACTGTATCAAATCTTAGAGGTTGCAACAATAGTAGTACTCAGGAAAATAAATAGTTGTAAACATCTACATTGAAGAAGAATAGCTCAAATCAATAACCTGACATTGACAATAATATATACATTGAAGTATTAGAAAACTAAACCCAAAACGAGCAGAAAGAAAAAAATAGTAAAGACTAAAGATAAATGAATTAGGGAATAGAAAACAATAAGAAACAAGTTCAATAAAACCAAAAGATGCTCCTTTGAAAAGATTTTTAAGAAAATAAACTTTTATCAGAGAAAAAAAAGATGAAAATAACTAAAACAAGAAATCAAAGTGAGAGCATTTCTACCAACTTTACAGAAATGAAAAGGTTTATAAGAGACTATTATGAATAATTATATGCCAACAAATTAGATAATCAAGATGAAATAAATGAATTCCAGAAACACACAAGTTTCTCAAACTGATTCAAGAAAAAAATGGAGGGTTGCCTGGGTGGCTCAGTGAGTTAAGCCTCTGCCTTTGGCTCAGGTCATGATCTCAGGGTCCTAGGATCGAGCCCCGCATCAGGCCCTCTGCTCGGCAGGGAGCCTGCTTCCCCCTTTCTCTCTGCCTGCCTTTCTGCCTATTTGTGATCTCTGTCAGATAATAAATAAAATCTTAAAAAGAAATAAATAAAAGAAAAAATAGAAAATCTAAAAAATCTTTAATAAGAGATTTTATCAGTAGTCAACCTCTTAAGAAAGAAGTGTCCAAAACCAGATGACTTCACTGGTGGACTCTATCAAACATTTAAAGAATTAATACCAATCCTTCTCAAACTCTCCCAAACAAAAGAAGAAAAGAGAACACTTCCTCATTTATTCTATGAGGCCCTTATTACCTTATTACCAAAGCCAAATAAAAATATCACAGAAAAATAGATTCCCTGAATAAATCTTAATAGAAATGTAAAAAATTCCCCACAAAACACACCAAATCCAAAAGCATATTAAAAGTATACACATCATGGGGTGCCTGGGTGGCTCAGTGGGTTAAAGCCTCTGCCTTCAGCTCAGGTCATGATCCCAGGGTCCTGGGATTGAGCCCCACTTCGGGCTCTCTGCTCAGCAGGGAGCCTGCTTCCCCCCCCCCCTCTCTCTCTGCCTGCCTCTCTGCCTACTTGTGATCTCTCTCTGTCAAATAAATAAATAAAATCTTTAAAAAAAAAGAAGTATTATACATCATGACCAAATGAAATTATCCAAGGAATGGAATGGTAATTCAACATTAGAATATCAATCAATATAATACACTACTTAACAGGATGGGGGGAAAATCATGATTATTACACAAGATACAGAAAAGGCATGTGACAAAATCCAATATTCTTTTGTGATTAAAAGAAGGGGAGGCTAGGAATTGAAGGGGATTTTCTTCATAAGATAAATGGCATTTACGAAAAACCCCCAGGTAATAATATACTCAGTGGTAAAAAAGTGAAATCATTCTAAGAGAATCAGAAACAAGAAAGGATGACTATTTTTACCACTCCTGTTACATATTTTACATAATGGAATTTCTAGGTAGAACAGTTACGTAAAATAAATAAGAGGTGCCCAAATTTTGAAGGAAATAGGAAATCAATCTCCACTCACAGATGAAAAGATACTACATATAGGAAAAAAAAAATAAAACAACAACAAGACAAAGAATCCAAAAGAAAGCTATTAAAGTTAATAAACGAATTTAACAAAGTTACAGATTACAAGATCAACATACACAAATCAGTTGTAATCAGTAACAACAATCCCAAAAGAAAATTAAGAAAATAATCTTATTTATAACATATAAAAGATTAAAATAACTAGGAATAAATTTCACCAATGAGATAAAAGTCCTATGTCCTCCAAACTATAAAACATTAGTGAAAAAAGTTAAAGAAGACCTAAGTAATTGGAAAGACAACTAACATTCAGGAATCCTAATATAATACTGTTACGTTGTTGATACTATTCAATACAATCTACAATGCAATCTACAGATTCAGCACAATGCCTATCAAAATTCCAATAGTCCTTTTTACAGAAATAGAAAATCTGACCCTCAAATTCATGTGAAGTTCCAAAGTGCCCTGAATAGACAAAACATTCTTGAAAAAGAAGAATAAAGTTGGAGGATTCATTGTTCCTAATTTCAAAACTTACTACAAGTTTACAGCAATCAAAACATTGTGGTCCTTGTCATAAGGATAAATATATAGACCAATGGAAGAGAAATTTGAGTTCATAAATCAACACATGTATCTATGGTCAATTGATTTTCAGCAAAGATACCTAGTCCATTCAGTAAGGAAACAATAGTGTCTTTAACAAATGGTGCTAAAACATCTGGATAGGTGGATTTTAATACGCAAAAAAAATAGACCTCTACTTCAGAGCACATATAATAATTAACCCAGTATGGACAAATAGACTAACATAAGGACTAAAACTATAAAACTCTTAGAAAAAAATCATATGAGCAATCTTCATGACCTTAGAGTTGACAATAGATTCTTAGGTAGGACACCAAAAGCATGAGCAACAAACAAGAAATAGAAAAACCAAACTCCACCTAAATTAGAAATTGTTCATCAAAAAAATTATGAAGAAAATGAAAAAAGTAACCTATAGGATGGGATAAAATATTCAAAAGTTATATATCTAATAAGGGTTAATGTCCAAAAGTTTAAAATCTCTTACAACTCCATAACAAGAAGAAAATAATTTTTAAAAAAATGGGCAAAAGACTTTCATAGATATTTCTTCAAAAACATATACACAAGCAGCCAATTATCACATGAAAAGATGCTTGACATGATTAGACATTAGGGGAATGTTAATGAAAACCACAATGAGACACCACTTCATTTCCATAAGGATGCTTAGAACTTCTTTTAAAAATTAAAAAACAGGATGCCCTGGGTGGCTCAGTTGGTTAAGCATCCAACTGTTGATTTGGGCTTAGGTCTTCATCTCATGGTTGTGAGTTCGAGCACCACACTGGGCTCTGCACTGGGCATGGAGCCTACTTAAAAAATAAAAAAATAAAAAATAATAAAAAATAAATGTTGGTGGAGATGGCAGAAATTGGAATCCTTGTACATTGCTGGTAGCACTGTAAAATGGTGAAGCCACAATGGAAAATAGTTCAACAGTTCTTCAGAAAGTTAAACAGAATTATTGTATGATTCAGCAACTCCACTTCCTAGGTATGCACCCCAAGGAACTGAAAACAGGGATTCAAAGAAAATATTTCTACATTTATGTTCACTACAGATTACTTAATGTAGCTGAAAGGTGGAAACAAAAGTGTTCATCAAAAGATGACAGATAAATAAAATGTGATATATACATAATATATGTGATATATACATTAAAATAGAATGTTATTCAGCCTTGAAAAGGAATGACATTTTATACATGCTACAACATACATGAACCTTAGAAACATTATATTGAGTGAAATAAGCCAGAGAGAAAGGGCAAAAATAGTATGATTCCACTTACATGAAATATCTAGCACAGACTGACTGATAAATACAGGAAGTATATTTGAAGTTAGTAGAGACTGAAGGAAGAGGGAGATTAATTATCACTTAATGGGTAGAGTTTTTTGGGGGGGTGATGAAAAGCTTAAAAATACGTAATAGTGATATTTGCATAACATTGTGCATGTAATTAATGTCACTGGTTTGTACACTTAAACTGGTTAAAAATTTCATAATATATACATATACATGTATACCACAATAAAATATTTAAAATAACTTCACACACAAACATGATTGTGTATCTATGAAATAATTTTAATGGATAGAGAAGACTCTTCAGGAGAGTGGACACAGGGAATTGCACCATCAAGTGGATTTTAATTTTATCTTTATAATTTTGAACTCATTTTTATAAAGAAAATTATGTAGCTTAAAATATAATTTTTAAAACAAAATTGTATATTGGATAATTTTGTGAACCACAATATAGGTCATTTATTATTCCTATACCATGAATTTAATGATAAAGAAAATGGAATTAAAAATAAAGTTTCTACAAAATTTTCTTTTCTGCTTTTATCGTACTTTTATACTTATTGATATATGGTCTTTATTACTTTAATTTATTCAGTGTTTACTGAGCATGTACTGAATGCCAAATCCTGTGCAGGAAATTTTCACATCTGGTATCTCATTAAGAAGGAAGTATGAGATATATATTGAGAATTTGATTTCTTACAAAATATCACTTGACTCTTCCATTCAGTCCCTAGTATTGGCTATATTTTCATTTTGTCTCTGGATTTCTATGAAGGTACATAGGTTTGAAAGCTTCCACATAGATTCATGTATGAGAACTAAGTCATTTGGCCAAAACCATTCACTGTGAGTTTTAGATAAATCTGACGTTTTCAAAATTTGTTTTAGATGGCAAGAGAAATTGAGAAATCTCATACTGATTTGTATTAATTTGTAACGTTCTCTGTGGAACTTAAGGCACACTGTTCAGAAGGTAATAAATGTCCCCCTTTAAATAGGTCTCGTATGTCCTCAAAAGATAGAGATTAAATTAGTCACCATCAATACTTACACATACAGAAGAGAGGCCAGGACAAATGATTACTAGTCTTCCACTCACATAGTAAGATGTATCATTAGAGTTGGAACACCTTTAAAAATAGAATTTAAATATTTTATTATTTATTTGAGAGAGAAAGTGCACAAGCAAGGGGAGGGGCAGAAGGAGAGGGACAAGTAGGCTTCCTGCTGAGCACAGACCTGGCACAGAGCTAGATCCCAGGACCCTGAGGTCATGACCAGAGCCAAAGGCAGACAGTCAACTGAATGAACCACCCAGGCATCCCTTAAAAACAGTTTAGAAAGAATTTAAGAGTTTTTTTTTTTTAAACAAAAATTTTTTTAAGAAAGAACTTATAGTTTCACCTTCCTTTTTATGGAGCAGGAAGCACAGATGCTGAGAGGGCAGGTTCAGATTAAACAGCTGCCTCCTGAGGGCAGAATGAGGACACCAAGGCTGAATGTTGGAACCATAATGATTTACCATTCTACATTTATGTGTATTACATCCCTGTGAACATGATACTCACAAATTAAGACACAGCAAAGCTAAATGGGGGAGGAGTATCATAAGAAACTGATGATTTTTTTTTAATAGAACCAAAGATTCATATACAATTCTTCTGAAACAAAGAATGTACAAAGAAACATTAATATGTTTAATCATTTAGACCATCTTTCCATATCATGCTTTGTTATTTCTGATGAAGATCATGTGTGCATCAGGTGTCTCCTTTGTTTTCTGTGGGCAATACAACTCCTGGATTTAGGTTACTCTGGTCTTCCTCATTAGTAGGCACGGAATTAAACTGAGTGTGCAGAGAAAAAAAAAAAAAGACTAACTAGGGTTTGGTATGAGTAATTCTAAGTCAAATAATGCTAAATTGTTTCTTTAGCTGTTATTCTAATAGTTACATGAAAGATGGAGAACCAGGTCTTGACACATTGTTCTGACTTCACAGTATCCCGCAGCAGGGATCTAGGGGATGGTTTTAAAGTGACGAATCTCCTTGTGACAGCTAAATGCCAAGGCTGTGGTTTTGAAAATATAAAACCATTATATATTTTTTCTTTATCCCCTTCCCCGCTATTTTATCTTCTGCTTCTCCTGCCCAATTTACAAGATTCTAAGCTTCCAAGACAGAGTGCAAAAAAAAAAAAAAAAAAAAAAATGGCCTCAACGAGCACAGATTTTCATTATTCATATTTCATAAGGCAAAAATTAGCTGGCACAATTGTGTGGTGAATATAGCAAGAGGTGAATAAACAAATATAATCAGATTTTTTAAATTTGTGTGACCATCTCTAATATTATTTTGCATAGATATTCTTTCAAGGTGGAGGCTAAAAGCGCCAACTGAGGAGAGAAGATTTTCAGTGTCAGTGAAGTTAAAACATGTCAGCAGCAGTTCCTTCTGCGAATATTGTCTCACATGAAAGAAAGGATGGATTGAATTCATATCTGAAACAAGACAAGATTTTCCATCTGACCTCATTATGTGTTTCTCTGGAGTGCATCCCTGGGTTTCTGCCGGAACTGCAATGTGTTGTGTGGAAACCAAATATAAAATAGCTCAGTACTGCCGTAACAGACGTATCTTAATAAGATGGGGTATTTATTGTTTTGCCACAGTCATCTCTTAACTCAAAAAGTCATAATGATGTGCTGGATCCCTTTGTTAAAGCAATCCCCTTAAGTGAAGGCATGTACTAATGAAAGGGTTTATGCTGCACGGCTGGAAGCAAAGATGAAGTAGCATTACTGTAGATCACAGGGATTTATATTGAGGATTTTTTATGGAAAGATTTTTAAAAACTCGACCGTTGTATCCTCATAAATAATTAAACATACAAATTATCACTGTTATAATACAGCCAGTTTTCCTTTTTGTGAGCACTGGTAATCAATTCAAGAATATACTGCTTTAAAGGGATTTATAGCATTTTTCGTTGTTCCTGATCATACTGGAAAATTATTCAGAGATCAGAAATAATAGAAAACTTTCCCCTAGATTAACCTCATGCTCCAAAGAGAGAAATTTCCTATATAGTACGCTATCATACAGAAAGCCATCTTGTTTTTTGTTTTATTTGTACAAAGGCTTCTTTGTATATATGTGTATATGTGTTTGCATTTTTCATACTAATGGATAAAGAAACATGTCATTGTTTATATTATTACTGTGTGTGTGTGTGTGTATATATATACTGTTTTTTTTTCAAGATATAATCGATGCAGGAAAAATATGACGACTCCCAAATCTACTATTATTAAAATATATTTCCATACCCTCTAAGTTGTCCCATAATTATCAGTATTATCTAAAAATTAATCAGCGGCAGTAAACTATTAAAAAGAAGTCATTACGTATATTTCTCTGTACATAGATGAAGATTTAAATATAAAATCCATAGAGTAAGCTGTACTCTTTTGGTGAAATTAATATCAATCTATCTATTTATACTGAATAATTTGACACAGTTTTAATTTTTAGTTGCCATGACAACTCATTGTTACATCAAAGTCCCTGAATTGTACGTTTCATAAAACAGTAAATACCAAGCTATACAACCTTTGAATAAGTTAATTTGGACAAGTTTTGAGGACTTGATGGAATCATTTGGTCAATATTCAGTATAGACTATAAAAATTTCTGGCACATAATGAAACTTTTAAATTTACTACCTGAGGAAAATTCCTCTTTTAGAAACAAAGGCCATGTGATGTGTGACATGTTTACTTTGTATAGAAATAACTACTGTATTAAAAAGTGGACCTTTCTGAAATACATATTGCAACCACGGCATTTTGCTTAATGTTGGGAATGCAGAGATTAGTCCACCATTCAGGACGTCACCTGTCAAATACTTAGTATGGAGCAGTTATGAGAAACTAAATTAAACATTTACATATGCAATAGCCCACCTTCTAGGAGTGTCGCCTAATCCCCTACCCTTGAGACACAGTGACTGGTTTCCAAATAATAAGAGAAAAAAATAGTAATTTTGCAGTGGAGAAACCTGATAAACATGACCTTAACTGAACAATGAGAGCTAACATTGTCAGGGATGTCCCACAGCTACCATTTCTCTCTGACAGGGGGTTAAGAAGGCATCTTCACCCTCCACGTATTATTCCAAAATTTCTAACCCCAGACTAATCTAAGAAAAACACTGGATAAACCTAGACTCGGTGACAATTCTGCAAGATACCTACCTCTGTTCTTCAAGACTCTCAAGGTCATGACAATTAAGAAAGACTGAAATGTTTTCACAGACCAGAGGAGGCTGGGTAGCCATGACAACTAAATGATATGTGGGTCTCTGGATTGGATCTAGAACAGAAAGAGAACATTCAGAAAGACTGGTAAATGTGAATAAAGTCTAGAGATCAATTAAAAAATGAAACAATTCACATATAACTTTAAAGTCTAACAAAGTGCTCTATTTAATTAGACAAGAGGAACTGTGGTTTCATCAATGGCGAGTCAATTATAAACTATTTAGTGGTCAAGAATGAGTCAACTCAGCATTTCATGTAGCCAGACCAGTGTCACACAGTGTCAGAGATTACAGCATGTGAATACATAATAAAAGATCTTAAAACATCATCAGCCAGTGGTTTGCAAAGTATTTTCTGCAGACACTAGAAACTTCTGAGAGAGTAGTACAGATTAGTGAGAAGGCATCACATTAGCCACAGCCCCATCTCCAATTCAACTATACTAACGTAGAGTTACATAATTGTTATCCGTGGTTTACAACAAAACAGAAGAAAATCAGTATGTGAATCAGATATCCAGGTAAGTGTTTATTCAGCTGTAATGGGTATGTGAATCATTGGGCATCTTATTAAAAGCAGACTCTAATTTAATAGATCTAGGATGAGGCCCAAGATTCTGCATTTCTTTTTTTTTTTTTTTTAAAGATTTTATTTATTTATCTGACAGACAGAGATCACAAGTAGACAGAGAGAGAGGAGGAAGCAGGCTCCCCGCCGAGCAGAGAGCCCGACGTGGGGCTTGATCCCAGGACCCTGGGATCATGACCTGAGCCGAAAGCAGAGGCTTTAACCCACTGAGCCACCCAGGTGCCCCAAGATTCTGCATTTCTAACAAGTAATACACATCTCACTGATTGTCAGAGAACAATACCTTAAGTGGGGAGCAGAATCTAAGAGCAAATATTTCAACTGTTTTCTTACCCATAAATTTCACAGAGGGAAGTGTGCTATTACTTTTTAAAGAGTTTTGTGAACTTGACTAAAATAAAACAATCCTTCGCAATTAGCTAGCTTTGAGTTAGATAAATTACGAAAGTTGAGTTTTCTGAGCTATAGTCCTGCTCAATCCTAATCCTTCGATACCCCTAATCTTACTCTTGTTTATTGTAACAACTCCCAGACCCTTGACCTTATCCAACCAACTTCCCTAGACCATGTTCTCATTCATTTCATTGTATAACCAGTCATTTTAACAATGAATTGGCCAATTACATTTTATTTTATCCCATTCCAAGCCCAGTCTCAGGCAGTATGAACTACATCTTTATTTAAAAAAGAAAATAAAGTGAATATTTGGGAATTTTACAAACTCATGCTTTTATATTTCTTGTGGGCATTGGCCTCACATTTAAAAATGTTGACTTTATGGTGACTCATTGCATTCTCGAAAGGTTGGTTCCAAGCTTTCTGTACCCTCAAAGTCCAAATTTTATTTCAAAACATTTAACACTCAATTTTATTTTCTGCTTCTCAGTAATGAGATTCCTAAGCTCCAAACATCTTTCTCTCAATCCATATACTCCCTCAAACTACTGAACATTTCCTTCAGAACTATGTAGATATCCGATCCATTTTGAGTGAGTATCACGATCTGTCCTGACTGGAATTATTCTCCACAGAGGTCACCAACCACCATGTGCCAATTCCAATGACATTCTCTTTGCTCAATTCAGCATCCAATACTATGGGGGAGAGGCTTTTAGGAATACTTGTGGGTTTCTTCAATTTTAGATTGCTTAGAGAGAACCCAGTCCTATTTGCTTTTTTCCCCACTTTTACTGGAAAAGACAGTGGTTTGCAAAAATTTGGACCTCTAAAATCCAATTACCTGGTTTTGATTCTTTACCATTTTCTGGCTTTATGAGTTTGAGCAGGTTGCTTCATTGTATGTGTTTTAATATTTTTATCTATAGAATCATAATATTGGCTTCTAGCTCTAATGGCCACCTTATGGATTAAACAAGTTAATATACACAAAGTGACTAGAATTATGTCCAACAGTGAGTGCTAGACAAATGTCAGTCCTATTCTCTCTCTGCAGCCATTCTTTTGGATAGTTTATCTACCCTCATTTCATCAAGCATTTCCATATAGCATCCCACCTCTATGTGTATTTCTAACATGTGACATGTGAAGCTGGACAATTCTATATTGTAAGGAGCTGTCCTGCACACAGCAGCAAGGTTAGCAGTATCACTAGCTTTTACCCACTAGAAGTCAGTAGCAACCCTGGTTTTAACACAAAAAATTGTCTCCAAACATTGCCAAATATCCTCTGGGGATCAAAAATCACCCCTAGGTGAGAACTACTGTTACAATCTCTTTCTAAGGATATCTTTCTATGGATACCTCTGTTGCCTCAACATATATCCAAAGGTGAATTTACCATGTTCTTTCTAGACCAGTTTTATGTACTGTTCTACTTACTTTTCTAAGTAACCAAGATGGAAAACACATAAATCTTTACTTTTCTCTCTTGCTTTCTACAGTTAATCTAGTAAATTGTGTTAAATATGCAATTCCAGTATTTTTTTTTTACCATTTAGCTCTGTGTAATCCCACTCACACCAGAATTGGTCCCTCATTCTTTCAGCAGAGTTATGGTAATACCCACCCAGTGGTAGACATACTCTAGTGACAACGAGACAAAGATCCAATTGCGGACCTTATGTTCTTGTGGAGGAAATAGGCAAGGAACGAGTAAGCAGATAAATGATATGTAAGGCAAATAAGGAAGGGTAAGGGGATAGAAGATGAATGAAAGATGGTGTTTTCATAAAGGGTATTAGTAGGGACATCTTGGGAAAGGTGGTATTACAGCTACTCCTATGAAGGGCCTAATGATCCAAAAATTGGGGGATGCAGCCACATAAATAAAAGCAGCAAGTTCAGGGTGTTGACAATTATTCAATGTGTGGGGTGTTTGAACAGGTTAGATTTAAAAAGAAAGACAGAAACAAGATTCTAAAATATACCAACAAAAATTCTTACATGTTGGAAAAAATGCAGAGGATGAGATGAATCTAAATCTAAGCTGACGAAATTTTACTAAGTCATTTGATTTCTCTGATTTTCATATTTTTAACTATTTTGAGGTTTTAGCTGACTGTAAAACTTAATTATGCATTGTGTTGGGGATTGTGTATAACATGTGAATATATTTAACCAAATATATTCATGTATTTTATAAAAATTCTCCATTTTAGAAGTCATACTCAACTTCTAGTTTAGAAGAAAGCCAACATTCATGTTAAGTTCATTAAATTTAGACAATTCTGTAAATAAGAATACATGCTAACCTTAGCATTTACATGCTAACCTTAGCATCTCAATAGCATTTAAAAGTCATAATATTTTCATAAGAGTATTAAAATTGTCCATGGAAAACATGTGTTTTAGTCTAATATTATTAAAAGTAGCTTTAAAACTTTAAACTCTGAGACCAGAGAAGTGATTTCAACATAGCAATTGCACATGGCACTGATGTTCTGTAAGTCTTTAACATGTAACGTACTTTTTAAAATTAGCATAGTCCAAAACATTAGCTTTGAATGTTAACAGTGACCAAAACAACAGCTAAAATTAAGGGAATGTCTATGTTTTGCCTTCAAAACTTATTGTGCCCCTTCAAACTCTCCTTGTCCCTGCGTTAAGAGTTTATTACCTAAACCATTAAATACAATACGACTGAATTAATTCATTAAATACAGTCTAAAAACCTGCCTGGGATAAGTTTTGTTCAACCTTTTTGTTTCTTTGTATTTATTCTTTCGTTATTCTTTCATTATCTTTGCATTTTAGACTTCAGACATAATCGAAGAGTTGCGTGTGTTCAATTTCTACAGACAGGGGTGAGTTAAGGATAGAGTGGCAGACCTAATTTAGAAATCTCCTCCTTTTGTATACTTAAGTTAAATCCTTAACTCAATCGTAACATCGAGTTTTTTATTTACAGACGCCCTCATTAGCCGCCTCGCTGTGGAGACAGATACCTTCTTTGCTTCTATTAGTCCCTACCAGATTAAATTACCTGCATCAAGGCACTCTTCCATCTCCACTGGAGCTCAGGTTATGTAGCAAAACAACAGTGGTAGGGAGTGAATGGTTATCAAGAGAAAGTTTACTTTCAGTGTTAAGAATTAATTTAGCTGAACTGGTGCAGTGAAAGTGGTAAACACAATCCCCTCACTGTTGTTTGTCAGGGTGTGTTATATCACCCTGGATTGCTTTGTCAATAATCTGCCTGGCCTAAGCTAAAAATCTAAGATTGCTCGGATGACTGACAGGCTGGAGATAGCTGATAATTCTAAGGAATTGGAGGTGTAAAATCTTCAAGGACCATGTCTAGAGTATAAATGCCAGGGTATCTCCACATCACTCTGTACTTACAAAGGCAACAGCATTGTTAATGGCAGCCTGTCTGTCCATCAAGTTTGCTACCGGCGGATTTATCCCTTTTTCACTCCTTATCTTCCTTTGCTGTGTTTATTTCGAAACCAGCTGCAGAATAAATTGTCTCTTGTCTTCACCTCCTACACTGAGTACAATGATATGTTCTGTAAAGCTTAAAATCATGGTGTTTTTCAAGCACTCCTTTTTCAGAACACTGACTTCTAATTTTGTTTGTTTATGAATATGTATTTTTTCCTCCTATGGAGGTTTTTTAGTAGAACATTAAAAAGGACTTTTATTTACTTGGTGAGTGCTCAGTCTCCAGATAAAGGTGTGTGTATGTTATCTCATAGAGAAGAAATAAATAGAATTAAGATAACCGTTTTTGCTACTGCCTTGAATAATTCATTAGATCCATTCTGTTTTAATCAAATCATTAAAATTAGTAAACAGCTTAATAATTTGGAAATATACACAAATAAAAATTTGTATATAAATAGAAATATATTTTTAATGAACAGTTTTCTAAAATTTAATAAAGTATAAAGTATCCATCCTTTATGCACATCTACCCATTTGCACTAACTTATTACTGAGAGGGGAAAAATAGGAATGTATGTCGCTGGGCAGATTTACAGATCAAAATTAGAGTTTGTATAAAATACCCATGTTCTACTTTAACCCAAACACTTCTGTTCTGCTGGTAGGCGTGAATAAGCCAATCATTTTGGACATTTTTGATTGAGTTTGCTAAAGATGATTATGCATGTACTTTATGAACAATCCCTCTCCCAAAGATGCACCATTATACATTTCCAAAAGGACATGTAAACGCACATGAGCAATCAATCATAAAAGTCAAAATATGTACACAAAATATATACACAAAATATGTATGGTGAGTGTAGGCAAATTTTTAATATAGATAAAATAAAAACCACCTACGTGTTGGTTACCACTAGAATGGATAGACTGGGCTATATATATTTCTTAATCCAGTGAAATATTATATAGCGACAGAAGCCAAGAAACTACAGCTATACGTAACACATAGCCAAATCTCACAAAAAGTGCTGAGCCGAAGAAACCAGATGTATACTCCAAGAATCTGTTCACCTGAAGTTCAAACCTAGTCATAACTAGTAATCTAGAAGGGACATTTGGGACATGGGTTGGGCATGAGGCAATCCCAGGAATTCTGGTAACATCCTGTTTCTTTATATAGATGCTGATTACATGTTACGTTTGCTTATACGGTGGGTTAAAATTCATCAAGACTAATGCTTATTATTTGTGAACTTCTCCATATCTATATTAATAGTTCAAAAAAGGTCAACATTTCAAGAGTGTCCCCATTTTTAAACAGTGTTTGCAACTATATACTAAATTATAATTATTAGGCATCTCCTAGGTTCTCTCTAAACAGTGTTTTTCGGTTATTTCCAGAGGGAGATACAAGTAAGAAAAAGGGAAGGGAGACTTTAGATAAAGGTAATAATCTGTGAAAAGTATACATGTACCAAATTGGTAAAAGTAATAAAGGGTTCTCTATTAAGCCATTGATAATTATCCCCCGACACACACACACTCTCATTTGTGGATATTTAAGTGAAAACTGTGGCCTCCTAAATTGCTAAGCAATGAAGGCAACATTTATCAATCATTATTTTGCAACATAAAATAATCTTGAATTTTCTAATTATTGTACAAGCAGTCATTTTTATTTGATACTATATGCAGTATCAGAAATAGCATTCATTCATTATTCATTCACTCCCAGTATCTTTTGGAGAAAGATTGTGCTAGGGCCCAGAATATGAAAAATAAACTCCTTGCCTTTTCATGGAACACAATGATTTTTTTCTTTTCTTCTTCTTCTTCTTTTTTTAATAAACCTGTCAGCTATACCTATCGATAATTTACATGCTGTGCCATCATGATCCATTGATTGACTGAAGATCACCAATGGTTTATTATTAAAGTATGATCCTTTAGAGGTACATTATGCAGCTCAGACTGCTATAACAAAATTCCATAAACTAGATAGTTTAAACAATAGATATGTACTGAACACTTCTAGAGGTGGAAAGTCCAAGATCAAGGTGCTTATTTGGTTTTTGGTGACTGCCCTGTTCTGGGCTTAAAGATGACCAAATTTTCATTACAGCCTCACACAGCTGAGAAAAAGCTATCTAGTTTTCTGGTCTTTTAAGAGCACTAATTCTACCATTAATTACCACTAATTCTACCCACCCCCATGACCTCAACTAAATCCAATAACCCCAAAGGCCCCATCTTGAAATACTAACACGTTGCGGTTTAGGCTTCAACATATGAATTGTTGGGGAGGGATAAAGACATTCAGTCCATAATAAGAAGTAATTATTTGGTGATGACATATTTTAAAAGAACTGTCTTTCCCTGTCTGAGGCTCCTACCTTTAAGTCATTGCCCTCCCCTCTTGCTTTTCTTTCCATCCTCAACAATGACATTAAAAAATAGTAAAGAATATATTTGCTAATTTTAATTCATTTTATACCTTTGACAGTAATTAAGCAGGCAAATTCATTACTATCATTACCAGAAGACTTTTCTCATTACCCTTGCTTTGATATAAAGTAAATGAACAATTAGAACAGAAATCTATTATCAAAATTGTCTTGTAAGTAAAAATGATTTTATTCTTCATAATGATGTCATCTCGAATTATCAAATTAACTGGAAGATATAGTTTCTGGATTCTAAAACTTGCTTCGATTTTTAGCTAATATTTCATTATAAAAAACAAGATATCATTATGAATCTGTTATTTTCAAAGTTTTAGTTACTATTTTTAACATAAAAATGTTTTGGGAATATTTACCCTTTCCATTTTATCTTGAACAAACTTTTTTTTCTGGTAGAGCTATATTTATAACAACGCCAAGTTAGATTTGTCTATGACTCATTTCAGTAGTGTTAACAATTCTACCTCACCATTAAACCAGCCATAACCACTTAATATATTTAATGTCTTAAATAATGTTTGACTATATCACATTAATGCCAAACTAAAAAAAAGTTAGGATGTTTGGATTACATAGCTTTAAACATCCAAATGTTTGAAGATGAAAATTATAAAGTACATCTAAATATCTGTTGCAGTATAATCAGAGGAGAGTTGAAGCAAGCCTTTTATTAACAATTTTTTTTAATCTGAATAGTTTCAGAATTCATGTTATATCTGTCTACTGACTGAACACTGAAGACAATGAATTTTCTTTTTCTCTCTTGGGATTTGAGCAATTTGTAGAGTATCTTGGGAAGGTGCCATAACCATGAATATGACAAAAGTAATAATTTCAAAGCAATGGCTCAGGAAGACACAATCAGTTGGATGTAGGTGGAATTCTTAAAAAAAATCCGGATTGTTATCTCCAGTATCCCTATGAATGTCAGCAGGTAATAATGGTTGGTAAGACTTAATAAAGGATATAAAAGGGCATTCTAATTGAAAGAACACAATATACATATATAAGGAGATGACAGATGTGTCCAAAGAACTTTGATTAGGCCAACTGGGCAAATAAAAAGAGATAATTTAAGAGAGTAAAAAAAGAAGTATAAGTTGAGGAGAGAGAAAGTTTCAGAATAAATTCAGCCAGAGAAAAACTGTTGAAAATATCTCAGTATAAATGTGACCTAAAAAATGGTATTTTCAGGTGTTCATCTAAAGACATTCAACAAAGGCAATGAACTATCAAGGGAAGACATGAGCCGAAGGAGGACTTTTAAGTAGCTATTGCTATACCACTGACTAAAAGTGACTTATAAGGGCCTGAGCAACGTCCATGTTAGCTGAATAAAAGACTAGAGAACATTTAAGAGCAGTTGATTGAATTTAAGACTAAAGTTTGTTGGCTTGTATGTGTCAAGAATAAGTTCTTTTAAGGAGTATTTATTCTAAGAACTAGGCAAAGTAATATGAACCACTGTGGATACCACAGAAAATATTTTACAATATATGAGAAATACTAAACTTTTTGTTCTGTTATGTAGAAAATGTGCCACCATACTACCTTTATGGTTTATAATTCATGAAATATTTCAAGGATGTATAATTATTTCATAATATTATAAATAAATCCCCACTTGAATACTCTATGATGAATACCAATAAACCAATATATTCAAATCTGCCCTGTAACAAATCACATTGTAGTGACCTTGAGCAAGCATGCCTCTTTAGGTTTCATTTCTTCATCTATAAATTGATAACAATAATCATATTTACCTCTGGGGTTTTATCAGTTATTCCTCAGCAGCTTTGAGAATCAACTGGCATTTTTAGCACGATACTTGGAACTCTGCTTTGCCAGATTGCTATATTATACTTAAAAGCAGTTAATAATTTTTCCAATTGTTTTACTATAAACCATGGTCCATCAATCTTTCCAACTTCCAATAGCAGTTTACCCACTAGGTTTTCAACCTCCAGTAACAATGACCCTGTTCCTTTGCAGTCTTTACTCTTCCTCATTCCAAAGCAAATGTTACATAACAGGTTTTTGTAAGGGACCACTCATTTCCTCAGAACTTGAAGCAAACAGTTTATTGTTTTTCACAATTCTTAGATTAATTCCCACTGGTAGTGCTTGTGCTTACTCATGACACTGCTTTCAGATGTTGAGCTGGATCCAGACTGGACTCAAGTAGGACTGCCGGTCTTTATTCTCCTTAAGGGCTTTTCTTTAAGGAGATTAGACCAGGTTTCTTTGCTTTGTGATAATACCAGAAGTCTAAGAGGACAAGTTACAATGTCCAAGAGCTTTTCAGGTCTCTATTTCTATCCCCTGTGCTAATGTCCACACTGTTCAAGTAAGTCACACTACCAAAAGCTAGAGTCCATATTGGAAGGGACTACAAAAGAGAATGCTATATGTTTCATTGGGCAGGGGGCATTACTGTAACAAAACATCACAATGGCCTGTTGTGTGGATTAAGTAAAATAATGCATAGAAATGTATTGGTATATGCCCAATAAATAATAGGTATTAAATAAATGTTAACTACTCTAAAAACTAATAGTTTCCATGATTACATGTTTTTTCTATTGTCATTCTCACCAAGGAGCTATTTTACTTACTCTTTATGAACTTGTTTTAACAGTGTTCCTGTGGACTGCCTCTGTTCTTAAGCCAAAACCCATCTTGACTCAAGATTTGGTACTTGGATGCAGCTTCTAAAGTAATTCCAGGTTTGAAACGTATCAATAAAAAATTAGATATTTTACTGAGGATTCCTTACAGTAATAGATAATATTGTAAATATTCTTATATTGTAACTATACACCACATCAAAGAAACTTAATTAAATTTCCCTTAGAATTTCCTATTCTCCCCAAATTCTTCTGTCTTATCATCTGCTTTATCTCCTTTCTAACAAGCCTCCAAATCCCTTCCCTTTGCCTACAGAATTCAGCTCCCATCCTTACCAATTATCCATTACTCAGGTAGACAAAACTTAGAGTGGTAACCTTAATTAAAATCATATCTTTCTCTTTTTCAATATGCTTCCAGTCACTCCTCTCTAATCTTTCAAGCAGAATAGGAAAAATCTCAGAGTTTCAAGTCAAATATTATTTAAAATAAAGAAAAACCAATTTAAACAAAAAATATTAGGGATTAGACTACACAATGCATGGCTGGTGCTAAGGATATAGAGACAAAAAAAAAAAAAAATAGTTCCCCCAAATTATTAGGTCTCATGTCTGACTCTTTGAGCTGACCATAAACAAAAACACTAAGATAAATGAACCAACACTTACACATTCAAAGAGCTTCAGGAGCACAGAGCAAGAAGGAAGCATCTGGAAATGTCAGCAACATGAGTTCTTACTCCAAATAGACCCAGAATCATTGTGTTGATAGTGTCACACATAGTGCTTTTTTGAAACTCTCTAGTTATTATGAGTGTTTTCTTCTGTGCTTCTCTTTTTCACTCTCTGTCTGAACTTGAACTAAATGCCCCTGATGTATACTAACTGTAGACCCTCCTTTGATCCCTGACACAGAATCAAGCTTACAGTTTCCACGTTCACACATGCTATTCCCCTTTCCTTCAAATACACCATTTATCCTGACAGTAAGTAAACTTACCTGGGGAAGTATTCCTTGTGGAACTGTAGTTTGTCTTTCAGAATATCTGAAAGATGGAATTTTAAGTTCTCCTATGATACTAAATGTAGGTCTTTTCCTTCTATGAAAAAGCTTAGAATGTACCTTTTTATTTCAGGTGGAAAACACATTGGGGTGATGATAGTAAGCAGCATTTAAGTTTATATACAGAAAATGCCTTGAAAACACTTATCTTTTTATATCAAGTATGATATAAAAGATAACATTGCTCAAGAAATGTTACAAAAATGGCCTCTATGTGCTTCTAAGTGAGAAAGACATTGACTGTTGAAATAAATCCTCAGTCAATCAAATCTTTATTTTTTTTTCTTTTTAAAGAAAAATAAAAGAATACAATTGAGAATCTCTACCAGCTAAGCAATTTTTTTTTTGTTTTTGTTTTTTGTTTTAGATGAGGGTTTTTTTTTTTATTTTTCTTCTGTAAAATACTGTGTGACTTCTAGACAAAGTAATCACCATCAGTTTGAGGAAGAAGAAAAATTTTTTTTTTTTGAGGAAGAAGAAATTTTTATAAGATATATCTAATGGAGTTCCAGTTATTAGATGGATTTAAAGTGACACAAAAAGCTATTAACAAAACTGTTCTTTGTTAGAAGACATTCAATAACTAGATTGTCTATAACAAGATTATCTTGTGAGATAAACCCCATATTTGGACTATGATAAAGTAGCATGGTGATAAACTATAGAGGCAAGAGTGTGAACAAATTGATAGGGAAGGTCAAAATAGTATGTTCCTCAATACTCATAACTTTCCATTTCTGTGTGCTTTCTATGTTACTTAAAATCACTCAGCTTATTTGTATACTCACCCTTATTAAGCCATTTACTTCAGACTTTACTGGACTTTAGACTATTTACTTATAAACTGAAAACAATTCTTCCTTCCTTTCTTAGTTTCTCACTAAAGATTAAGTGACATATACTTCTTATTATATGTTGTGAAGCTGGGGAGCTCGACTCAATTTTTCACATATTTTAACTGCAACTTCATTTAAGAAAAGAATCAGCAATCAGTAAAGGGGGAAACGAGGGCAAATATTCTAATTTCTATGAAAATTTTAATATGAAGTTAAGGGATTGATCTATTAACTGTCAGAAATGATGGTAACTTTACATCATACACAAAGATAAACTAAAAGTGGATTCGAGACTTGAACATAAGACCTGAAACCACACAACCCCTAAAAGCAAACAAAGGTGGTAAGCTCCTTGATCATGGTCTTGGTGATGATTTTTTAGACTTGACACTGAAAGCTAAGGCAGTAAGAGCAAAAATTTTAAAGTGGGACTTTCTCAAACTCAAAAACATCTTCTGCACAATAAAGGAAACCATAAGGAAATTAAAAAGAAACCTATCAAATAGAAGAAAATACTTACAAATTCTCTGATAGGGGTTAATACCCAAAATATATGAAAGCACTCCTACAACTCACAGCAAAAACTAATGATCTGATTAAAAGATGAGCAAATGGGGGCACCTGGGTGGCTCAGTGGGTTAAGCCTCTGCCTTCAGCTCAGGTCATGATCTCAGGGTCCTGGGATCGAGCTCCACATTGGGCTCTCTGCTCAGCAGAGAGCCTGCTTCCTCCTCTCTCTCTCTCTGCCTGCCTCTCTGCCTACTTGTGATCTCTGTCTGTCAAATAAATAAATAAAATCTTAAAAAAAAAAAAAGATGAGCAGATGATCTGAATAGACAGTTTTTCAAAGAAGACATACAGATGATCAATAGGTACATGAAAAAGTGCTCAACATCACTAATCATCAAAGAAATGCAAATCAGACACACTATGAGATATCACCTCACACTTGTTAGATTTGCTATAAGAAAAACAGATATTAGAGAGGATGTGGACAAAAGTAAACACTTGCAGTATTGATGGGAAATAGGTATAGCCACTGGGGAAAACAGTACAGAGGATCCTCAAAAAATTAAAAATGGAATTATTCAATAATCCAGCAATTTCACCTTTGGGTATTTATCCAAACAGAATAAAAATTAAGTCAAAAAGATACACACTCCCCTACTCATTGTAACATTTATTTACAATAGCCAAGACATGAAAACAGCCTGAGTGTCCAATGATAGACGGATGAATAAAAGAAAGTGGCACATACGTATACACATGCGCACACACACACACACACACAGACACATATACACAGTGGAATATTATTCAACCATTAAAATGCGAGGCAATTATGCCAACTGTGGTACCATGAATAGACCTTGAGGACACAAGTGGAAGAAGGTAGAAAGAGAAAAACAAAACTGTATTGTTTCACTTACACATGCAATCTAAAGAACAATAACAATATCACAGCAACTTATAGATGCAAAGAACAGTTCAGTGGTTGCCAGGGGCAGGTGGTAGGGGGTGGAGCACAGGCAAAATGGGTAAAGCCATTCAACAGGTACAAACTTCAGATTATAAGTTCTAGGGAAATAATGTACAGCATGGTAACTATAGTTAATAAAAATGTATTATAAACGGGGTGCCTGGGTGGCTCAGATGGTTAGGCATCTGCCTTTGGCTTACGTCTTGATCTCCAGGTCCTGGATCAAGCCCCACATCAGGCTCCCGACTGGCTCGTGGGAAGCTGTTTCTCCCTCTCCCCTTGTTTGTATGTTCTCTCTGTCTCTCTCTCTCTCTCTCAAATGAGTAAATAAAATATTTAAAAAAAAATAACATTATATATTTGAAATTTGCTAAGAGAGATCTTAAAAGTTCTCTTCACTAGAAAAAAAATTCCAACTGTATGGTAATAGATATCAATTAGATTTATTGTGGTGATCACTTTGTAATATGTACATGTATCCCATCACTATGTTGCACACCTGACACTAATATATATCAATTACATAACAACTGAAAAAAAAAGAATTGAAGAACTCAGTTAAAAGGTGTATACTACTAGATGTAAAGACTATGAGGCTACAGTATTCAAAACAATGTGATAGAGACGCACAACAGGCAGACAGCAGTGCAGCAGAACTAAGTGTCTAGATTTAGATCCACATATACATAATCATCTAACTCAAAGCAAAATCACTACTACCATGAAACAGTCTTCAAGGTAAATGATGCTTAATCAAAACTTCCATTTAGGAAAAAAGGAAGTACATGTTAAATTCTACCTCACAGAATACCCAACAATCAAGACAGATGGACCACAAATTTAATGAATTTAAGGAAATTTAATGAAATGTCCAACAATAAAACTTCTAAAAAATAACACACAAAAATATCTTTGTGACCTTGGAGTAGGCAGAGACTTCTCTTAAATAGGACACTTAACCATGAAAAGCACTAACCCTAAAGGAGAAGTTTGGTAAGTTGAACTGCCTTGAAATTAAGAGATCATTTTCATTAAAAAACAAATACACAAACAAAACAGCAAATGCAAATACCAGATATAGAGTGGAGAAAGTTTTTTGTACTACATAAACCTGAGCTAGTACTTGTATCCCATACATAAAGAACATCTCCAGTAAGAAAGGACAGATAATGATAAAAATAAATATAAGACATGAAAAATAGAAGAGATTCAGGTTTCCAGGATGCATATTAAAAGGTGACCAACTGAATTAGTTGTCCAAGAAGTGAAAATTAATACCCGTGATCTACCACTACACACCCATGAGAATGGCTAAAGGACTTAACAATACCAAGAATGGAGAACAAGTGGAATACTCCTAAAATACTGGTGAAAGTGTAAACTGGTACAAACACTTCCAGAAAACTTACTTACAGTACCCACTAAATCATTACCTCCGATCCATTATTTAAAAAATTGTCGTATCATATATGAAGTATATCTAACAGTTTTGAAAAACAATACCATTATATCAATGTAAACATTTTATGGATGTTGGTTAGTTTTTAGAATTTAGTGATCATAAATTTCAAAAACATTAGAAAAGAGAGGAAAATATAACAATTAAGAATAACCTACTAGTATCTACTAATATCTTAAAATAGTTCTTTCCAGTATTTTTTTCTAATTGGAGAAATATTACATTATAATGTTTACTTTAAAAATGATGACCATGCAGTAACTTTAACATGTAGTGATATATCTTTCATCACGTCTCTACTTTCTAAGAGTATTTTATGTGATAATTATTTTATTTTGGATATGTATGAAACTTACCCATTTTAAAATGTAAATAAAAAAATATGAGTAGAATTACTGCAACATAGACTACAAACATTTTAAAGGTATGCAGCATTTTACAAAATTATACTTTGTTAAATTTATAACCAATATTTATGCCACTCAGCAATGTATATGATAGCATGTTCTCAACACTCTAACCATAAAAAACAACCAATTGCTAGCTATATATTTTTATTTACATTGTTTCTTCTTAGAAATGGACTCTGTTTTTGTGACCCTTTATAGCTTACTTCTATGTTTTGAGAATGATCAATGTTCAATTTACTCACTGGTGGTCACTATTGTTATGTAAATGACTGGTGAGAGTCCTTTACAAACTATGGATATTCATCTTTCTTGTGATATTTCATGTAGGTTTTATTTCTCAATTTGTGGTTCTTTTTACATTTTTTTAATGTAACATAGTTGTGATGGCTTATTACTGTCTCACCTTAGTTAGGCTGGAAATGTTTTCTTTTTTTTTTAAAGATTTTATTTATTTATTTGACAGACAGAGATCACAAGTAGGCAGAGAGGCAGGCAGAGAGAGAGAGAGAGAGAGAGAGAGGAGGAAGCAGGCTCCCTGCTGAGC
>NW_019154103.1:17065147-17143622 GCF_002288905.1 Enhydra lutris kenyoni
GAAGCAGGCTCCCTGCTGAGCAGAGAGCCCGATGCGGGGCTCGATCCCAGGACCCTGAGACCATGACCTGAGCCGAAGGCAGAGGCTTTAACCCACTGAGCCACCCAGGCGCCCCCACATTTTTTTTTTTAATCTTCATAACGTTAATATAGAATACCATGTCTTGTGGCACGTCCCTCTCACACTCACCGATCTGAGGTGTCACTTTGGTGACGTGGCAGCTTCTTTCCTGCTTCTTTCATCTCTGGGCCAGGCAAGGGTGCAGGTCTATAGCGAAGGGCAGCAGCTGCTCCCACATGGTTCCCCTGCACTAAATGGAGACACAGAGACAATGATGTTGAATCCAGTTCATCTGCTGCTGGTCTGACTGATACCTAATGGCTAATAGCAGAGGACTTTACTCTCGGTATCAGATACAGAGACAACAGCACTGCAAGGATGCCTCTTCCAATTTCCATAATTGTGTAATTTTAGTCCTTACATGAAACCCCTTACTCTGTATCACTAATTTTGTTTTGCTTCTTCAATAAAACCCTGACTGCTAATAAAAATCTCTAGGCCTTTTCCATCCAAGAGAGTAGCTATTAGCCACATGTGGCTATTGAGCAACCTAAAATATGGTTAGTCAAAGTTGAGATGTTCTGTATCTGTATAATACACATAAAATCTCAAAAGCAGTAAGAAAAAAGGAAAATATTAATAATTTTTATACTGACTACATGCGGAAATGATAATATTCTGGATATACTCATTTAAATAAAATAAATTATAATTAATTTTGCTTTTTTAAACATTTTTAGAGTGGCTACTAAATATTTTAACAGTACAGAAGTAGCTTGCATTTGTGGTTTTCATTCTATTTCTATTGGACAGTAATATTCCAGAGGAGCAGAACTTTAGCAGTAAATTTTCAGAATTAACTCTAAGACATCTGGAATTGGCCTCCTATCTGGTAAGACTGAAGTTATGGATATTTTTATTTTTATTGGTGAAGGGAATACACATAGACCAAGGAAAGCATTGGTAAGTCAGATATTTGAGGATCACCTGTAAACATCTATAGTAAAGTATATACAGAAGGCAAAGCTTTGGGAAACAAAGCGGTTAATGATACAGAACATTATAGTGAAGACAAGGAATAAGCTTTGAGATGGATGTTTTCTTCTAAGTACACTGAATAATTTAGGGAAAGAAATGTTAATGCAGGGCTTGGAATTATCAGCCCAGGATCTGGATAAAGAACCAAAATTTTCCATGGATACCCCCAAAGAAACAGTATACTCTGTAGTGACAGGGCCAAAGCTTCTAAAAAACAAACCAAAGTCTATTTCTGAAGATGACTGAATTATAATGGAAATTAAATTACCACGAGTGTGGGTTCTATAATATTAAAGTTAGAGCAGTTCTTAGGAAAGAATAAAACCCTGAAAACGGAAGTGAGACAAGTAAGCTTACTTCAGTGAAACTGGAGACAGTAAACCCTTAAATTCTGCTGAGCCTCATTTGCCACTAAAAGAAACCTTTCTTCCCCTGACTAATGTTAGTCCCTCCTTGAATGAAGAATCTTACCAAGATCTGGATTGAATGTATTAGTTTAGGTGGTTGAGCGTGACTAGAAATATTTGATTTATTGACTGAAACCTAGAACCAAATGTGGCGTGTACTAAATAGACTTGAAATACCTGGATATCTTTGGTACAATATAAGGGAAGAGAGAGGGTATCGGAATGCTACATCAGGAACACCTGATCACCAATCAGCCTCACACATCACAGTAGGTCTACATGTAGGGTTCAGGAAACACTCGTTTCAGCAACATGATGAGAAAAGCCCTGTAGGGGGAGCAACTGCATCCTGAAGAGCTCAGTACCGGCTACACACTGTAGACCTAGACCTACAATCGGAACTGCTGTCATCAAAGCGAGGTCCCCAAATACAATGGAGATGATTCGACTGTAGATGTCAGGGGTCAGTACTTCGAGGGAGGTATTTAGTCACCAAAGACACGGCAAGTAGAGTCACCATAATAACAAACAAAATCATGGCATAATCAGAGGGGAATTTGGGTGTTGTCTAGTTGATCATAGCATCCCTAAGACTAAAATAGATTGGCAGCTTACTAAAATCTTTCTTCTTTCCTCTAAAAGGAAAAACTGGTTTGGTGAAAAGAAATCCAATTTGAATCACAACATGAGCAAGTCATAGCCCTTTACCAATTCTAAAACTTTTCTGTTTGAAGACCCAAAGCCCATTGAATAAAGGAACCAAGTATTCTTGAGGAAGACATTCCTGCAACCAAATTTTTACATTTAAATCTCTTCTTCTAGCTTTCCTAAAATTATCTGAAGCCATTTACCCGCATGGTAAAGGAATAGGGGATAGAGGAAATAAGAAGACCTTCCACGAGTTACTGGACACTGACTCTGATTTGACCCTATTTCCTAGCAACTCAAGATGTTTAAGTCCACTTCATATAGGCCCAGCAGCTCTCTAACCCAACTTTGGCTACTTCCTCATTTCCATAGTGTACAATTGAAATAAAGATCGTGACCAAATGACATATTCCCTGCATAAGTTCCTGAACTGGTAGAGATGGTGCTATTATAATACTAAAGCCTAAGTGAAAGTCACTAGAATTTTTCGACCTACCAGTATAGTAAATTGAAAGTAATAGTACTTTTCTGGAAAAATTAGAGGTCAGTGTCATCATCAAGGAACAGCAGGTGCAAGGATGGTGATTTCTACCATATATCCTATATGACTCATCCATTTGGATATAAAATGGAATGCGTGTGAAATGGTATTTAGGGAATTACAGTGGATTATTGTAAACTTAATTGGATGTTGACTCCAATTACAGCTGCTATTCAAGCATGATTTCACTGCTGGAGCAAATCAACGTATCTTCTGACAGCTGATATGCAACTCGATCTAGGGAATGCTTTTTTACCTTCTAGTAAAGACTATTAGAAGTAGTTTGATTTCAGTTGGTAGGACCATCAAAACACTCTCACTCTTTTTACCTGGGGGTTATGTCATCTCTTTAGCTTGCTATCATAATCTAGCCTGCAAGGACATTAATTGCTTTCCCAATCCACAGAATATAACATTTGTGTGCTACATGACACTACATAACATTGCGCTGACTGCACTTGGTGAAAAGGAGGTGGCAACTTGGTAAGACATGTGCAAAACAGGGGGTCTGAAACAAATCCCACAAATACTTAGTGTCCCAGAATTTCAGAGTCTCAGTGCCTTGGTCATTAGCTGGTATAATCCCTCCATAGTGAAGAGCAGGTTACTGTATTTGTCTCTTCTATTAAGGAAGAGGCATACCACCAAATTGGCCTTTTTGAATTTTTAGGGAAACATATACTTCATTTGGGATAGTAATTCTCATTTTTTTTTAAGATTTTATTTATTTATTTGACAGACAGAGATCACAAGCAGGCAGAGAGGCAGGCAGAGAGAGAGGGGGAAGCAGGTTCCCTGCTGATCAGAGAGCCCGATGCGGGGCTCCATCCCAGGACCCTGAGATCATGACCTGAGCTAAAGGCAGAGGCTTAATCCCCTGAGCCATCCAGGCGCCCCTCCTCATCTTTCAAGTAATCTGAAAGGCTTCCAGTTTCAGTTTTGAGTGTGCCCAGAACAAAAGAAGGCTGCTTTGGTTCCAGGCTACTGTGTAACTTGGGCTGGATGACCCAAGAGATCAAATGGTATCTGAAATATCTGTGACAGGTAAAGCAGTTGTAAGAAGTCTTTGGTGGGCCTGTGTAGGAAAATAATAGTATAGTCTTTAAGGTTTTTGGAGCAATGCTATGTCATCTTCTGCAAAGTCTGTTCATTTTTTGAGTACTGGGTTTTGTTTTGAGATTGGTCCACAGCAGAAACTCACTGTGCTGCCATTGCTAATCTCAAGTCACTGACTGCTTTAAGCTTTATAGACAACAACTAGACATTATGAGTCAGATACAGGTCTAATGTATCCTCCAAATTCCAGGAGGTATACATCACATTCTTTAGTGGACTAATTAAAGTCCCCTTTCCTACATTTTAAGTAAAAGAAAATTATCCTGTAGAAGGGAAGTAGGAGAATGAACATGTGTATACAGAGGAGTAAGGGAGAAATAGGTAGAAATAAAAATACCCACAGCTTTCTAAACAATCCTCTTCTAATAGTCCCCTCCCCAACTATGTTATATCCTCAATTTGGATGACAAGAGATACCCAGTACATATTAATTAAGATCCTTCTTCAGGAATGAAGGACTCATTTCCCTATATTCTGGGACTGTAGCCAGTTCATAGCCTTCGTCATCACCCTTCTTTATGCATTGCCCTCATCTGAAGAGAAGTGACTTGCCCAAGTTCACGTTCCCCTATTCAGGGGCAGCCTATATCCACTAACAGGTAAATGTAGGAATATCAATGTCTGGATTTGTCCCAACTCTGAACAATTCCAAAGGCCTGTCTCACATTCATAATTCCCTCATGTGTTGGGTTATAGCTCAACTTCACCCTCTGCTCAGTACTTCTTCCTTCCTTCCTTCCCCTATAGGGCTGATCCTGAGAATATTCACTAACTCATTTCCTCTCCACCAATCCCCATTTTCCCACCGACACTGATTTTTAAGAATTGACATCAGGAAAGTTCCAGTGGAGCAGATGACAAGCTGGGATTTTGGATTAAAAACCACTGATAATAGGTAGAACACAGATAGCCCCTGGCACAAGGTAGCAGTATCATTGTTATAATTTTATCCAGGAAAGAGTAGGGACAGCATACTAACAGAGATGTTTGCACTAGTGGGTGTAATAGATCAACAATTTCAGAAATAAGGCAGGAACGGTAAATATAAGGAAAATGGGTTGATTTGCTTATCTGGGGGCAACTGATATTCACGGAAAAATTTAATAAAATATTAAAGTGTATCAATTGTTGATTTAAAGGTAATTCTGAAAGTAGGGGACATTTTGGGTAACATGTAAAAAGATTCACTCCTGCAGCTGCAGGGCAGAAAAAGATAGTGGGTTGGCCCAGGGCTTAGTGATAAGAGTAGCAGATTTCTGGAGAAAGTTCTCAAGCCAAATAGATCTCCTATTCCAAAGACAACACCCTGACCTATTAGAGGAGGACATCAAGATGGCTACAATGTCAAGTCTTGAACCCTCAGATCTTCCCTAGACCTTTTTGAGAAGTAACCCACTACTCTCTTTTAAGGTGCTTCCTCTCCTTAGTAACCTCTCCTCAGCAAAGCAACGTGCCCTGGTCAGGATCTACCCCTACACTTCCATTCCTGACCACTAAGCGAGTAACTAGATCAAGTCACTACATATCCTGGCAAGGGATGTGCTGAGACTTATAAAGAAGGAAAGGAATTATAGCCTGAAGAAACTGCAGAATCTAGCTAATGTATACTAGCCATACTTGAGAGGCTACTTCAAGAACTAGACCCTGAGGGGACTGGATAAAAGGAGGGTTTACTGAAATGGCTCTGCTCTTCCAAAATAAAAATTAACTATCTTCTTAAGAATTCCAAAATGTGGGTGAATAAACACACAGCTAGTCAGCTCCCAAAAGTTGGGTAAAATAATGACCCACACAAAGTGAAGTAGAAATGCCAGAAGGAATTACAATGAAAGACCGTTTGAGGGGAGAATAAAGGCTCAGGGAAGTTGTAGACCTCTTTTTGACCACCTTAATGGCATGAATTGGCATTGTCCCATCACACATCTAGAGATGGTTGACATTTTTATCTTTATATCTGACAGAAAATTCAGATGAAAATAGTTGAATTTTGATATCCTATGATTAGTGATACCTTTCTCACTCTCCCAGGGCTTGAAGTAGGAATTAGTAATAATGTATAAGAAAATCCAATATCTGCTTACTTGACTATGTTATTCTCCCCTTAGGCATCCCATTCAATGTTTTCTATTTGGCAACTCATGTATTTATGACTACCATTCCTAGTTCTCAGTATTGCTAAAATTTTTAATCTCTTCTCTGCATCATTTCCTTCCTGAGTATGTAGCTAAATTTCCTTTACCTTAATCTGGATTATAAGTGATTTTTTTCAGGTTATTAATTTCTGCCATACTCAGTGACAGACACAAAATAAGCTGATTATTTCAGTCAGTTTTTTTCCCAGAGGTTTACCATCACATATCTATGATTTGGAAAATACCCTTTCAATTGCAAAACAGAGGAAGTAACATATTTCTATGTTTATATTTATATTTCTATATATATATTTCTATATTTCTATATTTATATTTCTATGTTTATATTTCTATATATAAATATATTTATATTTCTATGTTAACATTTTCTCAAGAGCAAAGTCCATGTTTAAAACTAATGCTCAGGGACACCTGGGTGGCTCAGTTGGTTAAGCGGCTGCCTTCGGCGTCCTGGGATCAAGTCCCACATCGGGCTCCTTGCTCAGCAGGGAGCCTGCTTCTCCCTCTGCCTCTGCCTGCCACTCTATCTGCCTGTTCTCTCTCTCTCTCTCTCTCTCTCTCTGACAAATAAATAAATAAAATCTTAAAAAAAAAAAAAAAAACTAATGCTCACACTCATTAATCTTTGAATAACATGCATTTGAATTGTGAGGTTGTGGCATTTAAGCTTCCTGAAACCCTTTTTTCTATTTCCTTATTATATTCTTACATAGAGCTATATAGGTGACATCTAATTATAATTTGCATTTCCTATGGATAAAACAAAGGACTAGTTTGATGAAAGATCTGAATTAATTGTATTTTGTTTTTCAAAATGAGTTTTATTGTATCTTTCCTGAACTTCAAAATAATATGTGATTTTATTTTAAATATATTAAAAGGAAAAAATCAGCCAAGTCTACACAGAAACTATCACTATTGACCATATATGTCTACGTTGTTCTGTTTTGATTCATAATATTCCAAAAATTACCTCATACTTTACATGTTCTCCTCATATGGTAATAGGAAATTTATATTAAAAATAACTACACTAGTTTAATGTCTGAAAAATCTTAATCCAATACACAATTCTGTAAGATGAGTATACTTAAAATCATTATTTTTCAGGTCATGCCATGAGAAATTTAGTATAGCCATTGTTGCTGTCATCTGCTGACACATTGGTCTTTCTCTCCATCACTTAAATATTATAAGACAGCTTACTATGTTTTCCTATATTCCAACTTTAGCCATCACCATAAGAGCTTTTAATGCGGACACATTAAAAATAATAATTTTTCATTTCTTTGGCTTTTCCCATTCTGATGACATAAATTCTCACTCTCTCATCTACAAACTCTTGTGATCAAACCCTGATTTTTCTCATCAAATCCAGTGAATTAATTTCCAAAAACCTACTCTTATTTCAGATCACTTGTTCAGTCTTCCCTATGAGTTGTTCTTTGACCTCATTGGAACCTCAAGGGCAAGGACTTGTCAACTTTGTTTCTGTTCATAAATACCCATTTTTATTTTATGTGTTTCATAACCTTCAGGATTTAAGTCAACTTTTTAAGTCAATATCCTAAATTCTCTTGCTCATATGTTTACATCATCCTTGCTCTCAGGAATTCAAATCCAGAAATAATCCAAACTATTTTCTATAATCTTACTTTGAAGAACATACATAAGTGGGAATACTGCTACTACTACCATTAATTCAATTCCCCAAATCTTACAATCCCTTCAACATAGTTCCCATTGTCACAGAAAAAAACTTCAGAAACCTTGTCCAGTCTCCTTCTCAGTGGACCTGCTTCAAAAGAATTAAAAAAAAAAAAAAAAAGTCTATTCTTTTTTTTTTTTTTAAAGATTTATTTATTTATTTGACAGACAGAAATCACAAGGAAGCAGAGAGGCAGGCTCCCGGCTGAGCAGAAAGCCCGATGAGGGGCTCGATCCCAGGACCCTGGGATCATGACCCGAGCCAAAGGCAGAGGCTTTAACCCACTGAGCCACCCAGGCGCCCCCAAAAAAGTCTATTCTTTAACACCTTTACCACAAGTATTCCAAAGGAAAAAATATAATACTTATTATTCACCACATATATAACTTAATTCCTCAATTCAGTTCTAGATCTCAAAGTCTAACCAGTCTGTAATCCAACTTCCTCAGCTGTTTATATCACCAAGTTGTTCCTCTAATCTTGTTATTTCTCCAGGTTAAATGTCTATCAGTGTTGTAAACCATGCAAACACTTACTAACTTCTGACTTGATATATGACATGAGGAGTTCTACTGACCCATTTCCCAGTGAAACTGAAAAAAAAAAAATTTTAAAACACACTTGTACAAAGCCTCTCAAAAAGGTCCTAAGGTGAATAAATGGAGACACATCTATTAAAAAATATGTATCTCTGAAAATTCAATAACAAAGGTGAGAACTGATTTTTGAAACAGGACTGTTGGAGGCCAGAACACATATCTTCACTCCCTAGTGCCCAAATGGAGAGCTTTTTTTTTTTTTCCTGGGAGGAGGAAGACACCAAAATTTCTCATCCTGTCCCCAACTACTTGCTGTTGAGGCTAAGTCCTGGGGTGAGTGCCATCACGATGTGAGGACTCCTTCCTAGCCCCATGAAAGGTAGGTTCTGTCTGGGTGTAGTGAACTAAGAATTTGGTGGAGATTACAGATCCAATGAAAATACCCCTTATGTGATATACACAGAATATAGCCTAATTTGCAGGACAGAATCCAGGAAATAAGACAGCTGGGAAAAACCCTCCTGGGGCTAGAACAAATATGAAACAGTAACTTCAGAAATTATTCTCTCAAAGGAACCACAATTTGATTAAATTATTAAATTAATTTGTATGGGAATTTATGTCTCACAGTAATGTTGAAAACAACTACGCCATCAGTAGACAAATAGGGAGTTTAAGAGTTGGATTCAGTCAGAGAAAGCACAGCAGAGAACCGTACAGGTGTCACTCTCATCTGAGGGTGACTAAGCGCTACCTTTTGAGCAGCATCAGAGACTCCACACAATTCAGAAAGGGTGGGGGCAGACTTTACTAAACTAATACAGCCAGCCATTAACCACACTTGGCAAAAAAAAAAAACAGTAACAAACCTTGGATAGGAGAACTAGAACCCAGAGTTACTATAATATAGTGTCCAAAATGTCCAGTTTTCAAGAAAAAAAAATCTTAAAATATTACTCATCAACTGGGAAGAAAGAAAAAAAAAAAAAAGCAGGCAATAGAAACTGCCTGGGAGAGTGAACAGATGCCAGATTTAGTACTGAAAGATTTCAGAGTAGACTTTCTAAGTGTTTATAAACTAAAGGAAACCATAATTCCAGACGTGAAGGAAGATATAATGACAATGCCATATCAAATAGATAACAGCAACTAAGAAAAATTTTTTTAAAAAGCGAAAGGAAATTCTGGAGCTGAAAAGTACAGTAACTGAAATTTTATTTTATTTTATTTATTTGACAGAGATCACAAGGAGGCAGAGAGGCAGGCAGAGATGGGGGTGGGGGAAGCAGTCTCCCTGCTTAGCAGAGAGCCCAATGTGGGGCTTGATCCCAGGACCCTGGGATCATGACCTGAGCCAAAGGCAGAGGCTTAACCCACTGAGCCACCCAGGTGCCCCAGTAAGTGAAATTTTTAAAAAATCACTAGGGGGCCTTATCAGTATATTTGAACAAGCAGAATAAAAAATTTAAAAACTTGAGAATGAATAGAGATTATGCAAACCAAAGAACAAAAAAAAAAAAAAGGAAAAAAAATGAATAGAGCCATAGAGAACCATGGGACATCATTAAACACACAAATAAACAATTTGCTCTTGAAAAATGGAAGAGTTAGGAGCCCCTCTCCCTATGCAGTCAAAAACCTGGGTGTAATTTTTGATTCCCCGGAAACTTAACTACTAGTAGCCTACCATTGATTAGAAGCATTATGAAAATAAACAATTAACACATAACACATGTTATATGTATTATATACTGTATTTTTCTAATAAAGTAAGCTGGAGAAAAGAAAACCTTATGAAAATTATAAGATAGAGAAAATACATTTGTAACACTGTATTGTATCTATTGAAAAAATTTGCATGGAAGTGAACCCATGTGATTCAAATTCAAATTCCATGTGGTTGCTCAAAGGTCAGCTGTACATGCAAAAGAATACCAGGAGGAAAGGAGACAGAGAAGAAGAACAAATAAATATTAAAAAATAACTAGTGAAGCTTCCCAAGTTTATTGAAAAATAAAAACCTATATACACATCAGGAAGATCGACGAATTGTGTCAGATATATATGAAGAGATTATATTATCAATATGGAAACAATTATGAATATAGATAAAACAAATCATATTATCACGTCATACTAAAAATACTGAAAGTCAAAGACAAGGACAAAATTTTTTCAGGCAGCAAGAGAAAAATGACCTTTATTTACAGGGGAATCCCAGTAAAATTAACTGTTGACTTCTTGGCAGGAATAAATGAGGCTGGAAGACACTGGAATGATATATTCAGTGTTCAAAGAAAACACTGTCAACCAAGAATTCTATATTTAGCAAAGCTATCTTTCAAAAATGAAGGGGAAATAAAAACCTTCCAGGTAAACATAAAGAAGAGAATCTGTTGCTATCAGATCTGCCTTCTAATACTTAAGGAAGTCCTTTAGACTGTGACACTCAAGAGCAATTCAGGGTCCACAGGAAAAAAACAAAGAGTGCTGGTAAAAGTAACTATATAAAGAAAAAAAAAATGTGTGTGTGTATATATATATATATGTGTGTGTGTGTGTGTGTGTGTATATATATATATAAATATGTGTATATATATATAAATATGTGTGTATATATATACATATTTTTTCTTTATATAGTTACTATATATATATGTATATATATATATTTTTTATCATTTACCCCATAATGGATTTAAATAGCAATGGTACACAATAATATACATATAATATAATATTGGGCCTATAGTATATAGGAATGTAGGTATGTAGGATATATGGAAGTGAAATGTGAATTACTAAGACTCGGATATAACAGCTTATCAATCTCTGGAGATACTGTTACTTAGTATCTTCTTAGGAAAAATTTGCCTGGAAATGATAAGTGGGAATGTCACTAAAATAACTGTTTAGAAAAAAAAGACATGGCTTCTTATATATTTGGTACATGCATTAAGAATTGTGTACAAATTATTCACACTGTACATGTATTGATCCTGAGAACAACCAATAAAATTTCTATTATAAAAGGAAAAAAAAGAAAATGCAGGTATAGTACATTTGTCAATAATAGCACAAACAAGGTGGGAGGAAACAAAGTTGTAATGAGCTCAGGAAATGACTACAGATGGTAAAGTAAACAATACGCTGTTGGGTTTGTAACATTAATAGATGTAACATGTATAATAATAATAATAATACCATACAAGGGGAGGGGGAGAATAGACAGCTATATAGGAATAATGTTTCTGTATCACCAGAATCAAGTAAATCTAGATTTTAAAACTGGTTTAAAGAATAGTCTGAATACAAATATTTCAGTTTATAAGTACAGAGAAATTGAAAGTAAAAAGATGGAAAATATATATTATGCAAGTAATAACTGCTTAAAAATGGATAAAATGTGGAATTTTCTGTTTTGTATACCACCAAAAAAATAGATTATCAAACTGAATCCAACATCATAAAGAAAGAATTATATACCATGATCAACTGGCATTTAGTTCGGGAATGGAAGCTTGGTCCAACATCTGAAAATCAATTAATGCAATGCATCATAGCAACAAAATTTTTAAAAATCACATGATCAGTTTGTTTCTCAGAGTCCGCAAACTGAGGGTTTTAGAGGGGAGGGGGAATGGGCTGATGGTGGGTATTAAAGAGGGCGCTTATTGCATGGAGCATTCGTGTTGTACATAAACAATGAATCTTGGAACTCTGCATCAAAAACTAATGATGTATTTTATGGTGACTAACATAACAGTGAAAAAAATAATAAATTTTTAAAAATCACACAATCATTCCAAAAGGCCAACAAGAAGCATTTGACAAAATCAAACACCCTCTCATGAAGTAAAAATGCACTTAAGAAACTATAAACAGAAGGGCAACTGACAAAGGGCATCTATAAACAACAAAAGAGCAAAATAACACAGCTAACATCTTACTTAATAATGAAAGACTGGTTGTTTTTCCCCTAAGATCAGGAATAAACAAGAATCTCCATTTCTCACTTCCATCACATTTTGTACTGGAAGTTTCATCCAGAATAATTAAACAAGAAAATAAGTAAAAGTCATCCAGCTTAGAGAGGAAGTATAACTCTATTCATAAGTGACATGATCTCATATACAGAAAATCTTAAAAAATCTAAAAACTAGAATTAATCAATGAGCTGAGCAAGATTGCAAGATATATGATCAATATGTAAAACTCAATTGTATGCTATGCACTTATAATGACCAATCTAAAAAGAAAATTCAGAAAACTCTATTCACAATAAGATCAAAAAGGATAAAATACTTAAGAATAAATTTAATAAAAGAGCCAAAACTTAGGCTCTCGAAATAATAAAACATTGTCATACACAATTTTAACACCATTAATTAATTAATTAGTTAATTAATTTATTAGTAAATACAAAAGTGCATCTCAGGAAGCTCTTTCTTAAAATGTCCCTCAAAGTAGACTTAAAAAATACTGTTTCTGAGTCAAAAGACTCAACATGTAAGTGCTAATATACCCCAAATTAGCCTACATATTCTATGCAATCCATATCAGAATCTCAGCTGACTTCTTTGTAGAAATCAACAAATTATTTTCAAAATCCATATGAAATTCCAAGGACCCAGAATAGCTAAAGCAATTCTGAAAAAGGAAAAAGTAGAAGGACCCTAACTTTCTGATTTCAAAACTTTCTATAAAGCAGTGGTTATCAAGATTGTGGTACTGGGACAGAAAGAGACCTATAGATCCATGGAATAAAACTGAGGGGACAGAAATAAATCCATGTAATCATGGTCAATTGATTTTTGACAAGGGTGTCAAAATCAGTGATTGAGGAAAGCAAAATCTTTTCCTCTGATGGTCCTGTGACAAGTGAATAACCAGAAACAAAAGAATGAAGCCGGACACCTTTCTTATACCAGAAACAAAAATTAATTCAAAATGGATCAAATAACTAAATGTAAAAGCTAACACGTAAGACTCTTAAAAGAAAACGGAGATGTAAATCCTTATGACCTGGGACTTTGCAAAGTATTCTTAAATATGACCCCAAATCATAAGCAACTAAAGAAAAAATACAAATAAATTGGACTTTCAAAATTATAAACTTCTGTGTTTCAAAAGACACACTTCAACAAAAATGAAAAAAAAAAACAATGGAATGAGAAAAATATTTGCCAATTATATATATGATTAAGGGACTAGTATCTAGGATATATGAAGAATTCTCACAATTCAATGTCAGACAAAAATAACCACATTAAAAATTGGCAAAGGATGTGAAAAGTCATTTCCCTGAGAAAATAGGCAACAGCCTAATAAGCACACAAAAGATGCTCAACATCATTAACTTTTAGTAAAATGCAAATCAAAATCACAATGAGATACAACTTTATACCCACCAGCATGGCTATACTAAAAAAGACAAATAGTAAGAAGTATTAGTGACAATGCAGAGAAAATTTAACTCTCACAGGCTGCTGGTGGGAAAATGATACAGTACAGCTGTCTTGAAAGTCTGGCAGCTCCTCAAATGATCAAACAGTTATGATCTTCTACTTCTAGCTGTATATATATATATACAAGCAAAATAAAAACATGTCCAGAAAAAAATTACATGAATACTTATAACAGCATTATTCATAATAGCTAAAAAGTGGAAACGAATCAATGAAACAACCCAAATATCCACCAACAGACTAATGGATAATGGAAGGTGGTATATACATACGATGGAATATTATTCTGCTACAAATAGGAATAAAGTACTGATACATGTTACAGCTTGTATGGACCTTGAAAGCATTATGCTAAATAAAAGACATCAGGCACAGAAGTCCATGTATTACATGATTTCATTCATATGCGTCTCTGGCATAGGAAAATCTATTCATAAAGAAGGTAGATTAGAGGTTGCTTAGGGCATATATACATACATACTTATATATCTCAAAGGAACTCTTCCTCTCTCTCCTAAGAATGTAGTGATGTCATCTTGAGCTGAAGAGAAAAAGTAGGGATTGCTGTTGAAGGCCAGTCCTGCTTACACAGGCATGAGCAAGGGAATCTGCATTGTCACTAAAATATAGCAGGGCTGTCCCTTCTTCATTCTGGACTATGGCAGCTTATGAACAGAACAGATTTCCCAGTTCAGGAACCAGACACATTCTAGGGGGGGTCTTACCCAGGATCCCGAGGCACTGGCCTTGCCCTTAGATTCCTTTCCCTTTTCTAGGGGGTCTACGCAAAACTCAGGTCCCTGTTCCAACTACTTCTGTGTCTGCTGGGACATAAAGGAGTAAAGCACAGGGAATTAAAGCTAAAAGACATGAGGTTTTAACTTGGGGGTGATTGAAATGTTCCAAAATTGTGATGAAGGCTGCACTCATTTCTGTATATACTAAAAAACATTGAGTTATTACTTAAATGTGTGAATTGTATGGTATGTGCATTGTATCTCAAAAGACTGTTTAAAACAATGATTTAATTGCTCTCAATTTCAAAATATAGCCAGGAAACATCATGGACAACTAGTCTCTGCTCTATGTGGTGTAAGTTGTGGTAACTTATGCCATTGTCTTCATTTAGTAGCTCAACACCTTGAAAAGAAAAATGGCTTCACTAACATATGGTGCCTCCGTAGCTGGAGGCTCCTCAGATCTCTCTCCATGTGCAAGCCTGAGCGTATGTGGAGGCTTAATCTCAGGAGGGTAAAAGTGGAAGCTACAGGTCTCTTAAGTCTAGTAGTAGAAGTTTGAAAATGTCTTTTCCATCACACTATAATGATCAATCCAAGTCATAAGTCCAGCTCAGACTCAAGGTCAAAGGAACTAGATTATGTGTCTTCATGAAAGTCATAAGAGGGAATTCTTGGTGGTCCTTTTTGGCAAAGGTTTAACCCAGTATTCCATCTTTAAAAACTCATCAACCAACAAGAAATACAAGCAAACCTTCTAGAACCTGTTACCTTTCCTGCATTTCCTGTCTTCTTCTTTCTCTTTATAACCACACTTTTGGAAACAGTTTTATTCTCTCTTCCCATTTCCTTACCTACCACCTGTCCATTAACCCACCCTAAAAGGATTTACCAGGTATAACAGTCATCAAATATTAAGCTCGTCTATTTCAATTCACCTTTCAAATAATTAGTTTCTCATTCTCTGACTCAGTCATGAAGCATATATACCTAAGTGAGAAGAGGGTTGATTTTAGAACTTTAGAAAACACTAAGTTTGAAAGCCATCTTTGTGGAATAGGAAAATCGTTAAATTTGCATTATTACAGTCAAAGCCTGGAGAACCCCACTCATAGTTTACCTATAGGTAGAGAAGAGGGAATAACAATAATAAAAACTAACATTTATTTCATATTTACATTTATTTCATCAAGCACTTTGCAGATATTGATTTAGTTCTTTTACTATTACTATCAGGTAAACACTTTTACAATTTTCCATATTTTATCTATTCAGGAAACTCAATGAGGTTGCGTTAAGTGTCTCACACTTACATAAGTGTCTTACATTTATATAACTTTATATCCCTAGCTAGCTAGCTATGTAGTTACTCTATTGTCTGTGTCCTATCTATAATGTATAAACCCTATAAGATAAGAATTTGTATACTCAGTGCTGGGTGCTCAGTATCTACTTGTTGACAAAATAAATGAATAAATGAATTAATTTTAGTGACTTCTGGTGCTTTTTCCATATTTTTAAATTAGTTTTTACAATCAAGATAAGGAACTATACACATTTCAGTATATGGCTTTTTACCACCCAAGAAATGCTCTTTATTGTCATTATTCCTCCACAGGCTGACTTTTTAATGACTGGGTATTCTTTAGCATGAATAAACCATTTTTACTACCCAATTCCTAACCGTTGGTCTTTGAACTGATTCTAATTGGGTACTATTATAAATTATAGTGTAATAGTCTCATCTAGAATTTATTTTAGCTGTAATTTTTATGATAATTTTCTAAGAATAGTATCAATATTTTTTTAAACTATGTGGGTATCACCTTGTCTACCAAGATATTTTCTACCAAGTGTGGTGAATGAGAACATCTTCATTTTGTTTTTGGCAAAATTGGTAATAAAAGTTTCGAATAAACTGGAAATTCACTTTTTTTCAGGAAGAATTTCCTTATTTTGTTTTTGTTTTCTTTTTTTTAAAGATTTGAGAGAGAGAGAGAGAAACAGAGAGAGAGAATGCACGTGGTAGTGAGAGGGGAAAAGAGAGAGCATCTTCAAGACTACCCAGTTAGGGTGGAGCCCTCAATCCCATGACCTATGAGATCCTGACCAGAGCTGAAACCAGTAGTCGATAGCTTAACTGTCTGGGTGCCCTATGTTTTCATATTTTCAAAAACTATTAATTTAAAGCCACAACATAGATAAAGAACTTTCGCAGATAAAGTTGTTCTTGGAACTACTCTTCACTTTAGATTTCACACCTATCTGCCAAGAGATTCTATCCTTAGATAGGCAGACTTCTTAAATCTTGGGAAGTAGTTCAATTCCTTACTTTTGCAGGAACGAAACTCTATCAGCCTAGGTAGGTTTTTGTCTTCTACTATGCAGTGTATCTAGAATCTTTTAGAGAAAATAAAAGAAAAAGAATATTATCCTCCAACTATCTCCTAAGTTGGAGAGATGATGTAATCCACAGGAAATAGTCTACCCCCACCCTTCCTCTGTCCAGGATTTGTTATTGAGTTTTTGTCTTCTACTAGCACATGCTTCAATTCACTAGCAAGAGCTCCTCACCTTTCTGACCTAGAATGAACTTGCCATCTCCTGCCAATATTCGCACATGGAGCTTTACCTATCGTTTTCATATCCTGAAAGCCCATCCCTCACTTTATTTTCCATGCAAAATTAGGACCTCTAATGATCACCAGGTATCGTATCTATTCACACTAACCTTCAGCATTTTCTCCATGGTCCGCTCCTATAACAGACACCTCTACACCTACTTATCTTCTATGTTTCCAGTTCTCCCTAAGTACAATGCTGGAATTTCACCCATTTCCCACGGTCTTTCCCTAATCAATCACTTAGAATCCATAGACCCACTATTCATTCATCTGTTGTGTGTCATTATTTAACTACTCACAATAGTTAACATCAGTTCTTGGTCATATGAAGAGAAGGGAGTTCAGATGCAGTGTATCTAGAATCTTTTAGAGGAAATAAAAGAAAAAGAATATTATCTTCTACCTGGGCTGGGCACATCTGACAGATTACCAAGGCTGGTTCAAGTGTGGGGTGCTATTATTTTATATTAGACAATTCCTAATATATTTGCACTATTCACATAGCATAGAAAGATACAATATGTTTTCCATTTATAATGAGATTGATTTTTTAATGGGCTTTAAAAAGACATAATAGCTGTACATGAATTATAACATAGAATTTCCTTTCAGTAAAGATTTCTGGATACATGGATGCTTTTAAATGAAATGAGGTTATTATCCAAATATATGCATCTAGACCTATCAAGGAAAAAAAAAATAGCTAACTGCTCAATATCTGAGATACTTATGAAGCAGTTAAGCCAGAAAGTTGATCTGAATGATCTTGGGTTCTTCTTGAATAGAATTCTGTATTTAGAATTCTGTTGTCTGTGTTTACTTTCTTCACAGACCCAGTGAACCTGGCAAGCCTATTGTAATTAGAAATTACAATTTAGAGCTGGAGCAAAATGGAATGGTTAAATGTAGACACACCTAGGCAGCAGGCAGCCCTTCTGGCAGTCTGTTCTATTGTGTTGTTCTTCATGATTTCTAATCCAATTGCATATTTAAGAAACTTAAACATTTTTAAAACCAAAAAAACTCAAGAGAGAAATGTTTTTCTTTTATAGGGCCTTGGTATCTCCAAAAGAAAAACAAAACCCTCCTGCCAAAGGAAAATGTTTTTGTTGTATTTTAGATTTATCGTTACACATGGGTGGGAGGATGGAAGAAACCCAACATGTTTCTTGCTGTCATATTTCCTTTTTTATACCTTTGTTTTAAATGCTGTCATTGAGTTCAGGGGCCAGGAGAGGGAGACGTTAATATGGAGATCATAGCATGGATCTTTTTGAGAGGTTTCTTTTGTTCTCGGTTCAGTTTCCACCGGATTAGACGGGGAGTATTGCTGAGGAGGCCACAGGATTGAAGGTTGTAAAAGTCAAGAATCTTTGTTTTCAGTGATAATCTTATAACAAATGGGAGCCAGGTGTGCAATATTTGATTTGGCTGCCTTTCAGGGTTTTTATTTATTTTTCTTTAGGTATGCAACAACTAGGCAGGCTAAAATGAAAATGCAATCTCATAATGCCTATTTTGGGTGGTGTTTAAAATTATTGAGTAATTACAACAAATTATAAGGAAAATATGAATAAAAACACAAGCCCTGGGGATAATGCATAAACTTTGGAATCCTCCCAAATATAACAAGTCTTTCATCCTCAACTGTGCAGATCACATGAGGCCACCCATCTGGTTTAAACTCCTTCATACATACACTGTTATAGGTCACTAACAATATTCATGGATTAGGAGTCAAAGAGGTGGAAGAGACCTAGAAGACCTAGAAAAGATCTAATGAATCTCCTCTTTGACTACTCAAAGTCTGGCCCAGCTCAGTGGTAAAGCTGAAATTAGTAATTAGTTCTTTCACTTTTAAGCTCGGTTTGCATTTTTTTCCTTCTAAAACTTTTGCTCTCGTTTCATAATGGTATGAACAGTAAATTATGGGAAAAATAGTTTTTAAATAAGTACAGTTGAGTCCATACATATATCAACTTCCAACACTCTGCATTTCTCAAAATATCAAAACCTATATAGGACGTCCCTTCCAGTCATCTATTTCCCCATCTTTTGATTTCTGCAGCCTTAAAAAAATTCTCACCCATGGGAATTGGTCCAACTACATTCACAATCCTATTGGAGTCAGATCAGTCTAATGAGAATGTTGTATCACCTGGGTCACCACGATTAAGTCATGTCACTGGTCCCTGAAATGAAATCAGTCTGAGTTAACTGTAGGACTTCTACAAATACACACTTCATACAGGTACTTTCTATTTGCTATGGTTATTAGCAGGCCAGAGTAGAGATACTATTATGTTAGAGATATGTTATTACTGGAAAACATCATATGAATAAAAGGAAAGCATTTGAAAATGTAAGATACTCAGTGAAAAATAAAGATCATAAAAGTACATGGAAATGGGTAGGATAAGTGCCCTGTTTCAGAGGTGCCAAATTATATGAGTTGAAAAAAAGTATTAGTGTTGTGTACATTCTACTTCATTATACATTTTTCTGAACTCTTGTAGTTGTCAAATTCTGTATTCCTTACATATTAGACTGATACCCTAAAACCATCATTTTTCAAAAATTAGACAGTAAAAAAACCTATCAGTGTATTTGGGTTGATTTTCACTTTTTTTTCTTTTATCCCCACTGAATTCTTAAATACTACCTTATTTTAAAGGAGTTACTCTGTACAAAAGTTATTCTAAGATACCACAAAAGGAGGTATTTGAAAGCTAGAATAATTGCATGAAAAAAGAAAATAATATGTAGATATTTTTCACATTCCAACTCTGTATTATACTTGGAGATGATAACTATAACTAAGTATCCAGTAGGGAGTTAATCCTGTCATATTACAAATGTGTATATTCATTAGTACTAAAGCATTCCTATATTCATGGAGAAAAATAACATTGAGCTGTATATAAAGTAGTCAGACATATTAAAGTACATTTTTTTGTCCTCTTCGTTTTAGCAAATCTCCTTTCTGTATACACTTGAACTATGTTCCCTTTGGTTTGCCCGTTATTGACACAGTATGGACTAAGACCATAAAGGAGATAATTTAAGGGTAACTTCATACCTGAAAAGTTGAAATCATTGGTTTCCCCTTACAGAATCCTCCCTGGGGAACATAATACAGGGAATCATGGGCAATTTACAACTAGTTGTGAAAGGTATCTCGCTGATATAAAAAATCAATGGTTTCCACCTTAAAAAAAAAAAAAAAAAAAAAAAAAAAAAAACCTTCCTGGGAACCAAAGAGCAGAAGGTCAGAACATATCCCTACTTTGCATGCCTGTTTGTTTTCCAAGAGCAACTAGTTCTTCAAGTAATGATACTTTGGACTCTGGTGGAGTGGATGCAGCCCTGCGTGCTCTGCCCCATCTACCGCTGAGCTATCATTACATAGAAGTTCTTACCTGGATGAGAAATGAAGGATTTTCAAGATGAAATATGTCCCATTCACCTGCTATTCTCTTACTCAAAATTTATGTGCCTGATGCCTCTCCACTCCCCAACCCAACACTACTAAACACTTAAGGCCCTGGTTTGTTCTCTTCCTAAGCCATTTCCTTGCACCAAAAATTTAGGAAACATAGCATAGTAATACATCAGTGGCATATAAAGCATACTTGGCCAAATAGCTAGCTTAACTTGGGCGAAAATGTGGTTATTTGTAAGCATCTCTGAAGGTGCTGGTGTGTGTGTGTGTGTGTGTGTGTGTGTGTGTGTGTGTTTAGAGGAATACATCTCAACATGTTAAATGATGATGCATTTCTGTCTTAGAATGAGCTTTTCAAAGGTATTTTGTTAACCCCTTAAGCATAATTATGGACAACTTGAATCATTTCAAGGACAGTACTGGGACATTTAAGATAAGCTAGTATATGAGACTTTCTGCCAAATATATCACTCTCTTGTTAGAAATAAAAATCTTACAGTATTCTTTAAATTCCTTCCACTGAATAAAGGTATATGGCTATCACTATAAAACCACATGTACAGTTTCTACAATACTTATAGTCTTATTGGGGAAATGTGACAGAAATGTGTGGTGGTAGGATATGGGTGTGGGTATGTATCCTGTCTTATTGTTAACATCAGATTTCCAAACTGCATGAAATTTCCAATATTGAAAAATGAAAGAGAAAAAAGATTATTTAAAATTCTTGTGAGAATATTCCATGAAATTTAATGCAGTATTTTCTAGTATCGATTAGGAACCTAAACAAACCTATTTGACAAACTGTGGCTTCCAGTTTTCAATGATTGAATAAAAATTTTCATTTATGATGAATATTGTACTGCTCTATTTAGTTATTGCATACAAAAGCCAACATTACATTATCATGAAGAGATTTAAACAATATGGGAAATCTGATATAGAGGAACTATTTTACTGAAATACACTATAAAGTCTTTAAACTCTAAGAATATGAAATAATTTTTCTATTATTATTTGTAGCCATAAGGTAAAAATTAATCAAGTATTCCAGCATTATAAATATTTTTCTATTATAGTTTTATAAAAATTACCCTTAAGAATTGACTTTATTCAATGGTGTCCATGCCTTTGGGAAGGAGAGAGTTGAATAGGCGAAGCACAAATTTTCCTTTAAATTTTTTTACAGTGGTGAAAATACTACATAGGACACTATAAAGGTAGATAAATGACATGAACCATTTGCTAAAACCCCTAAGAATTTACAGCACAAAAAGTCACCCTTATTGTATACAAATAAAAAAATAATATTTAGGAGACTGAAGGGTTCCAGGATGAAATGCAGACTGCAATAAAGGAAATTAACTATATTATAAATTTATGAAATAACCTCACTGAAGATGGTAGGGAAAAGATGATGAAAAAAGTAACTTTGGAAAAAAAGGAAGACTGTAGGACTAAAGGCAAAAGGAAATATACCAAAAGCCCTGTACTCTAGTTGATTATTTTCCATGGGAGTAGGAGTTAATAATTCTAATGCTATAAGAAATGTATAATGGAATTTAGCAGTAACTGGATGCCAGAGGGTAGGAGCCAGTTTTCTTAATGTTGGAGTAGAGGGTTCAGATAAGCAAAGGGAGAGGCTAGAATCCATGTGGTAATGCACTGAAGTTGTATATATTTTTGTTGTATCTACCAGTATAGACTCATCAAAATGCTGATTTTCCTCTCCCTCTCTCTCTCTCTCTCTCTCTCTCTATGTATATATATATATATAAATACAAAAATATTAAAAGATACATGTAAGTGGTTATAAATGTATAAGGTACACATGTATGAAAGATATATTTCCTTGCTCTATTATTGGATTATAACCTAGGGAATAAAATAATTATCCACAATTATATTATATATAATTAATAGTAAGTGGGAGAGAACAGATAAATCTCCCATGCAGAAGGATTCCAAATAATTTGTATACTCTGATATCAAGGAAAAGGAGCATAACTCCCTATTATTCAACTATGGGCTGCAGACAATGACTTCCTTCCCAGAAGTAGGATCTGGACCATGGAATAAAGAGTCACTTTACAGTGGAGGAACCAACAAAGCTGACCTCAGTCAGGTAGGTAGATCGAGGTTAAAGATCAGTGATGACAAATCATGTTGATGGTTTGTACCATTGATAGGATGTGAAGTGATGAGAAAGTCATTTTACTTCTGTAATATGTCTCCCAAAATCGTAACTCAAGTCTAATTATGATTTTAAAAAAATCTAACAAATCCCAATTGAAAATCATTCTGCAAAATACCTACTGGTGCCCTCAAAGTTGTAAAAACGAATGAAAGCAAGAAAAGTTGGACAAGTATCTCAACATAGAGCCTTTAAGACATGTTAATTAAGTGGAATATGGTATCTTGGAAAAGATCTGAAACAAAGGACTTAGGTTAAAAAGGAAGAAATCTGAATTGGACCTTAGTTAAAAATAATGTATATCAATATTGGTTCAATAATTGTGATAAATGCACCATGATGTTATAAAACATTAGTAATAGGGGAAATGGAGGAAGGTATAGGGAAATTCCCACTATGTTCACAACCTTCTGCACATCTAATACCAATCTAAAATTTAAGTCATTTAAGAATTGACTTGAGTTTAGCTTGGAAAGAATGATAAACTCTTCACATTTTTGAAGGCTTTCTATCTACACCTCAAGTGAAATTACTTTTACTCTCAACCTTCTTTAGTATAAAGAGAATCTTCAGTAACCAGGTGTTTGCCTTGATCACTCCTACCTCTCTTAATGGTGGAGGTCATCCTTATCTCCTGCAATGGCCTAGTACTTCCTCTTTGACTACTTAAGTCTCCTTCAAAGCACACTTGAAACCATACTTTTAAGAGACTTTCCATATTCCTTTTTCATTTTTTTTTACTCAAGAATACTTGTAGGATTTTAGACTTTATCCTCAATTTTAGCATGGAGGTATTTAAGATCTTCTATTGCTCGTTATATTTTTGTGCATGTAAGTGTCAACTCCCCAAAATGTGAACATGAATTGTGCTGTTTTTTTCTTCTGTATTCTCCTTAGCAAGTATTTTTCTGCTAAATAGCAATAATAAAGCAAACTATTTTTCTGCTAAATAGATATTTTATTGATTTTATAATATGAATGGGAAAATATATATCAAAAAGTGAATATATTTTCCACCATTATTTTACTAGAAGATAGAGTTTTTGATAAATATTTTAACATTAGAATATACAAGTAGAAAATAAGTCCATGAAAATTGAAAAGACTGATAAATATAGAAGGAAATATTTAGTTAGAGCAAGACTAAGAAGGCCAAAGAGAGATCATGGCAGTTTTAAGGAAGAATTGATCATGTAACTGTTCTTTTATAAAAGAGTAACAATGATACTATAAACAATAAAAAACAGGATGTATTTTTACCCATTTATATTTTTACTAAATATGTGTGTTCTCCATTTTTAAAGATTTTTTTTTTTAAAAAGATTTTTTAAAAAAGATTTGACAGAGATCACAATAGGCAGAGAGGCAGGCAGAGAGAGAGGAGGAAGCAGGCTCCCTGCTGAGCAGAGAGCCGGATGCGGGGCTCGATCCCAGGACCCTGGGATCATGACCTGAGCTGAAGGCAGAGGCTTTAACCCACTGAGCCACCCAGGCGCCCCTCCATTTATTTTAATAGAGATTTCACATACACTGAAGGGTTAAGTTCTTTAGACAAGAAGATTCTTTTCCTACTTTGCCTTAAACTTACTGAGCAGGAAATACCTTAGAGAATTCTTTTAAAAAAACCAGATTTGGATTATGAAGCAAGAGAACACATTGTTCCCAGTATCTGTTCTGATAAGTAAAAAGCTGGACACATGGATACTCAGATTCCATTTCTAAGTGCTCACAAGATCTTGGTGTGACCTTCTGATTACATTCTGGCCAGTGATATGTAAGTACAAGATTTTGTGGCAGCTTCCAAGAATCTTCCTCAAAAGATAGCTGGCACATTTTTTTTGTACCTTTGTTATTCTTTCTGATTTTTAATTACTCAAATATTGCCTAGGGGACTTTTCTCCCCATCAGCAATCACATAAAATTGCTTTATTTTTTTAGTTTTGCCAACAGTCCAAACTGCCTGCTGCTATTTCAGATCTTTAAATGAGAGATAAATTAATTTTGATCAAAACTGGAAACTTTGAAAGAAGACAAATACCAACGAAAGAATTTATTTAAAATTCAGTCCATCAAAGAAAATACTCCCTCCAAAATAGCAATCCTTTAACTTTAGGCATTCTAAGTTGTACTGAAAAACTTGAAAAATATTGAAAAGAATGTGAGGATCTGGCTGTGGAAAATAGTACACAAACTGATAGAGCAGTAATTAAGTATTTCCTTTAAAAGACCTATTATTAGGTGTCTGGGTGGCTCAGTGGGTTAAGTCTCTGCCTTCGGTTCAGGTCATGATCTCAAGGTCCTGGGATGGAGTCCCGCATCGGGCTTTCTGCTCAGCGGGGAGCCTGCTTCCCCACCCCTCTCTCTGGCTGCCTCTCTGCCTACTTGTGATCTCTCTCTGTGTCAAATTAATAAATAAAATCTTTAAAAAAAAGATTATTAAATTGAATCCACTATAGACACATGGTTTAAAGGACTCAGCTAGTATCTGGCAGTCAGTCCATCAACACCTAGAACTAAACAGGAAACATTTTAGAATGGAAGGGGTGAAATAAAATGTTCTAAGTAGCTTTCTCCATTTTTACAACTCAGATATCTGTACCAAAAAAATAATCATATTCAATATCTCGGGAAATTAAAAAAAAAACCTGTTTTTTGTTTTTATTTTTGCTTTTGTTTTTAGGTCAAGCAGTTTGTAAATGGTAGAGCTTGGGTTTGTACACAGATCTGTGTCTTACAACATGAGTTCTTACAACAGGATAGCTTGTATCTAATGAAGGAAGAGTGAAAAAATCTTGTTGTCTTTGTTGGTGTTTTTGTTACTATTTGAACATACATATACCTGGAGGAAAATTTTCTTTAGGGAAGAAAAGGAAAAATTTAAAGTTGTTTGTATTCAGTGGATAAATAAAAGTATGGGAAAGTTCATGCCACTTATTTTGAAAAGGCAGATTGCTTTCTTCATATTTTTATATTAATTGCTTAATATTCACTGGCATGTAGAAATAATAGTATTTCCTCCTATTCACATTCAGCAACTCAGTGATTCTCAATCTGAGTCTCTATAGTAGTACATCAGATTTCTTTCTATTGTCTAAAACATAGGAAACTGAAGAAAGTTGTTCAATTAGATTATGAATATATGGACATTATGTCCATACAGTTTGAAAAGGAAAAGAATACAAGATCTTGATTTAGTTCAATCTGCAGTTCTTTCTTTTGAGAAGAATCTTGAACTAAGTGCTTGAATACATTTAGTTAAATGTGTTTCATAGATACCAAGGCCATCAAACTTTCAGAAATTACTTTACTTCTTGGCAAATTGTTATTTCTTTAAAGTATTTCAAACACCCAATAAAATAAGCTCCTTCTCCATTAGTACATTCACAGACAACATTTGGAATGATAAAGTGAAATGAAATAGAAACACTTGGATTATATTGCTTTAAAAAATAAACACGAATTTAAAAATGATTGGGAAAGTGTCTAGCAAAATGGGTTATTCTAAAACTAAAACATTTAAAAAATGGATTAATACATTTCAGAAACTCTCAAGAAGGGGGGAAAACCCAGAAAACTCCTTTTCAATTGAAGCAGAACAAAAGGTAATTTTAATTTGGTTTTATGTCAGAATTCTGTTTTGATTCAGGTAACAGTATTTCATGTAAATTAATAATGTCACATATAAGTAATTGTCTTATACAGACAGAAAGAAGCAATAAACCTGTCACCTTGACCTGTCCTATAAGATGATCTAACTCTTGTCATCTTCTCTCTTGCAATGGAATAAGAGAACACAGCAAAATCTAATTGGATCACTCAGTTTAAATAGTGGTCTCAGCTATTTGAAGGTTGTGATTGTGTGAGTGTCCTGTACAGAACAGGACAGAACACTTAGGAGGCACTTAATACATAGTTGTTAAATAAACAAATTAACTGAGATCACCAAGATTTTTAAATATGGAACTTTAAAAAGATAAAGCAATTGAGTCTCAGTGAAGTTAAATGATTTACCTCTAAGATTATGTGAAACCAGAAATATAAAGTTATTATCTGATTCCTTGCTCCCATCTATATTGATCTCAGTATCTAATATCTAATCTCAGATATTATCTGTACCAAAAAAAATCATATTCAATGTCTTGGGAAGTTAAAAAACAAAACAAAACTTTTTCTTTTTTTTTTTTTTTTTTTAGGTCAAGCAGTTTGTAAATGGTAGAGCTTGGGTTTGTACTTAGATCTGTGTCTTGTAACGTGAGTTCTTAGAACAGGATAGCTTGTATCTAATGAAGGAAGAGTGAAGAAATTTTGTTGTCTTTGTTGGTGTTTTTGTTTTACGAAAAGAAAGCCTTTTCAGAACTATAAATTTAAATCCATGTGATAGCTAAGTAGTGTTAATAAGAACTGAAGGAGGATGGAAATATAAAAGTTAAAGGGTAGAATACAAAAATGCCTTAGTCCCTATCCATTCTTTGCACACAAAAATGTAAAGGAGCAGAAAGATGGAGTAGGTAGGATGGAGAAAGTTAGGTAAGAAAAAGTTCAAATATTGAGAATTCCAAGGAAGCCATACTATTATTCATTACACGAGTCATCTCAGCTGTTTTCAAAACATGACTAGAATTTACTAAATATAGATTTGCCTTTGGGTTTCATGACACTTTCAAACCAGATCATTTCACCCTTGATTTTTTTTTTTTAGATTTTTTAAATTTATTTATTTGACAGAGAGAGAGAGATCACAGGTAGGCAGAGAGGCAGGCAGAGAGAGAAGGGGAAGCAGGCTCCCTGCTGAGCAGAGAGCCCAATACGGGGCTTGATCCCAGGACCCTGAGATCACGACCCATTGAGCCACCCAGGTGCCCCCACCCTTGATTTTTTATTTTGGATATTCTCACATAGCAAAGCAAACTGAAAACTTACAGATATACTTGAGATTTTATTTCTGCCTCAATTATCTTTCACGTGAATATGTTTAAAACAGAAGATTTCCAGTTGGGTTTCTCTAAATTACAATGTAAGTAAAGTGTCATATATTCTTTTGTAACAAATTAATACAATCTTAGGAGTATCACATTTGTTTAAAACTATTCAAATTTTTATTCCATTATAATTTAAACACAATAATATAATAAATCTAAATGTGATCATTTTTCTTAAGGTACCTAGATTTATTTCTTAAATTGGGAGACTTTCACCATTTCATCCTGTTGATACCTATCCAAGGAAATGGAAAATGTAGCATGACTTGTCTGTTTATTGACTTAGGTAATTCTGATGATGTTAAATACAATTACCTATAAATTATTAAAATTGATGAACAACTTTTACATATGAAAAACTGTATTTTCAACTTATCTTTGATTTTTTTCTTCATTAGGTCACTCAGGAAAGTGACTTGCCAATAGCAGAATTCACACTTTGATCTGTACTGAAGAAAATAAAACCTATAGAGGTTAATTTCATCAAGGTTCATAGAGCTAGTAGTTTCAGAGAACTAGTTAGTAGCTAGATGAGATTTGTCTGATGCCAGACTGCTGGTTAACTTGAAGGAAAATTTTAGAAATTGCACCGACTGGGGGGGCAATGTAAAAGACTGTGATACTGACATTTGCTATCAAATAGCAATGGTACTTACATCTGTTAGACAATCATGGGCAACTCAGATCTCTGAGATAAAGGATAAAATTCCCCATCTGAGAGGTGTTCGAAACTACTAGTCCTATATACCTTCCTAGACACCTTTCAAGAAACAGCACTCTTGGACTACTTATCTCTTTCCCACCACCCAGAAAAAGTGATATACCCTCTCCAATGAACACCCCAGGACACTCTTTTCACAATTATAAAATTACACTTATCAACAACACATTGTGTTGTTATTATCTAGTTATATAAATTTCTTTCTTGTTAATAAAAATTCAATTCTGAAAGGAAAGGCATTGAGATTTATTCATATTTATATACCTAACTTTTGGTGCAGTACTTATTATATAATAAAAGTTTTAATGAATGAAATGGAGTTTAAGTGCATGAATTAGTATCAATCCTAGGATGAGTAAGTATCAGAAAGTTTTAAGGGTGTAAAATAAAATGAAATATCTATAACAGTAAGCTATGGGAGCCACATCATAAGATATTGCAGCAAAGCAAGAGTAAGGAAGTGAGTAGAACAGTGATGTCATTGAAATCACAACAATGATGAGGAATTAGACAACTTAAATCAGAACCAACCAATCTAGGCAAAGGAACAAGGCCAAAGGAACAGTGGCCCAAGTGATAAAAATCCTTAGCTAAAGCCCACATTATAAGCAGACATCACTGTCAAAGCAAAATCAAGCAAAATGAAGATACTAATTAGCACCTCCAAAAAACAAGACTACCCTCACTTTAAAGTTTAAGTAATATAACATATTTGGAAAAGGCTACTCTTTACAAATGCATCTTTACTACACTATTTTAGCCAGCCTTACGACCTGAGAGAGAGCTAGAATTCTGAGACTAGTGGGAGCAGGCAGGTAAAATGAAAAGAATTCAAAAGCTTTCAAATGCTTTCAGTATTTTAGAACTATCTATTTCTTTGAGATTCTGATTTTTTAAAAATATTATTACATGCACAGAAACATAAAATTTTACATTCGGAGTTCAGGGGCCATGAACTTTCTGAAGACTTCTGGGTACTTCTGTGACTCTAGATAGAATCGTTGGAAAGAAACTGTAAAAGCTAAATTTAAATTATGAATTATTCCATACTCTATATAGAATATGGAATTGGCTGAATTTAAAAATATGGAAAATCTACAGGTAATTTCCACTGCAAGTAAGTCAAGAGACTAATTGGTAATTCTTCAATTTTGCTTGTTTGTTCTTCTTTGGCTTGATTTCCCAGTGGTGTCCTTTAAATTGATGTACTTACTTGTATGTACACAAGTAAAGAGCTGTTACTAATTTTATCAGAAATTAAAAATAATAATCTAACTATAGAGAATATAGGTGTGCCCATAATTTAAGAAAAAATAGAATCTCATTATTTTAAAGTCCTCACACATGTACCTTATTTAAGAATTTTTTAAATATACTTTTTAAAATGTCGTGAAATTTACACTTGCTTTAGGGGGCGGGGCATCTGGGTGGCTCAGTCAGTTGAACATCTGACTCTTGGTTTCAGCTCAGGTCATGATCTCATGGACTGTGGGATCAAGCAACACAATGTTTTGCCCACTTAATGGAGAGTCTGCTTGAAATAGTCTCTTCTGGGGTGCCTGGGTGGCTCAGTGGGTTAAAGCCTCTGCCTTCGGCTCAGGTCGTGATCCCAGGACCCTGGGATCGAGACCCACATCGGGCTCTCTGCTCAGCAGGGAGCCTGCTTCCCTTCCTCTCTCTCTGCCTGCCTCTCTGCCTACCTGTGATCTCTGTCAAATAAATAAATAAAATATTTAAAAAAAAGAAATAGTCTCTTCCTCTGCCCCTTCCTACACCCCTCAAATAAATAAATCTTTAAAAAAAAATTTCCACTTGCTTTAGGTATAAAGAAACTTTTTCATTAAATGGATTTTTTTAAACTGAGAATTAACAAGCATACAAAGATGATTTAACCATTTAAAAAAATTAAATCCATCAAAAGCCCTCTAAAGATTCAATGCAGTCCCCATCAATATGCCAAAGGCATTCTTAACATAAATAAAGGAAAATTCCTAAAATTTGTGTGGGACTACAAACTACCTGGAATAATCAAACTAATCTTGAGGGGAAAAAAAAGGAAAAATCTGAAAGTATCATGCTTCTGGATTTCAAATTATGCTACAAAGCCACAGTAATAAAAATAGTATTGTGCTGGCACAAAAACAAATGCATGGACAAAATGAAAAAGGAGAAAGAGCCGAGTATTAAACTCTGGCATATATGGTCAACTAATACTCAGCAAGGGATCCAAGAATACCCACTGGGGAAAGGATGATCTCTCCAACAAATGGTGCTGAGACAACTGAAGACACACATACAAAACAATGAAAATTGACCTCTATCCCACACCACTAAAAAAAAAAAAAATTAAAAAGACACAAAAAATATTAAAGCTCTAATATAAGGCCTGATACCATAGAGCTCCTAGAAGAAAATATAGGGAAGAAACTCATTGATATTTGTCCTATCATTAAGTTTTTGGACATAATGCCAAAAGCCCTAAGAACAAAAGAAAAAATCAAATAAAACTTTATCAAACTCAAAAGCTTCTACATAGCAAGATGAACCATTAAGGAAATGAAAAGACAACCTACACAGTAGGAGAAAATGTTCACAAATTATAAGGTGTTAATATCTAAAATGTATAAAGAATTCAGTCAACTCCATAACAACAAAAACAATCTGATTTAAAAATGGCAAGAACCAAATAGACAGAATTTCTCCAAAAAGGACATCAAAATGGCTGACACATGAAAAGAATTTCAACATCATTAACTGTCAGAAATACAAATCAAAACCACAATGAGATATCACCTGATACCTGTTAGAATTGCCATCACAAGAAGACAAGAACAACAGTACTGATGAGGATGTGTTGAAAAGAGGACCCTTCTATATCACTGGTGGGAATGCAAATTGGTCCCACAACTCTGGAAAACAATATGGAGGTCCCTAAAAAAATTAAAAATTGACCCACCATATGATCTAGCAATTCCACTTCTGGAAATGGAGACAGGATTTTGATGAGATATATGCACTCCCATGTTTATCACAGCATTATTCACAATAGCTGAGATATGGAAATGACTCAAATATCCATCAATTAATGAGTGGATTAAAAATATGGTGTGTGTGTGTATGTATGTATGTGTATATATATATAATTTTATATATATAAATAATTATATATATAATTATATGTATATAATTATATATATATAATTTTCATCCACAAGAAAGGAAGATATCTTCCCATTTGTGACAGCATGGATGGACCTTGAGCACATTATGCTGAATGAGGTAAGTTAGAGAAAGAAAAAGTACAATATTGCTTATATGTAGATTCTAGAAAGTTAAACTTGTTTAAAAAAAAAAAACAGTAAAATAGTGGTTGTCAGGGGATGGAGGGTGGGAATAAGGGCTATGGTGTTTATATCAAACCAAAAAGCATATAGTCAGCAAAAGAAACCATTGACAAACAAAAAGAGAACCTACAAAATGTGAGAAGGTATTCTCAAATGATATATTTAAAAATGAGTTAATATCTGAAACACATAAAAAATGTATGTAACTCAAAACAAAGAAAAAAATACAATTAAAAATGGGAAAAAGATCTCAATAGATATTTTCCAAAGAAGGAGAAACAACCAGAAGACACAGGTAAAGATATATAACATCATTCATTGTCATGGAAATGCAAATCAAACCACAGTGATATATAGCCTTACACCTGTCAGAATAGAATCCAAAAGAAAATAACAAGGATATGGAGAAAAGGGAACACTTGCACACTGTTAGAATGTAAATTGGTGTAGCCACTGTGAGAAACAGTATTAAATTTCTTCAAAATATTACAAAAATAATTATCTTATGATCCAGTAATTCTAGTACTGGATATTGACCCAAAGAAAATGAAAACACTAAGTCAAAAATATTATGCACCCTGTTTATTGTAGCATTATTTACAACAATCAAAACACCTAAATTTCCACTGATAGACAAATAGATAAAAAGATATGGTATATATACAAGGGAATATTACTTAGGCATTAAAAAGAATGAGATCTTGCCATTGTGACAACATGGGTGGATGTAGACATTACTATGCTCAGTGAAGTAAGTCAGAGAAAGGCAAATACCATATGATTTCAGTTATACACAGAATTTTAAAAAAACAAAATGAATTAATAAAACAAACAAAAATAGAAACAGTCATAAACACAGAGATCTGATGATTGCCAGAAGTGAAGAGTTGGGGGAATGGGCAAAATGGGTGAAAGGGAATGGGAGCCACAGGCTTGTACTTATAGAATAGGTTAAGTCAGGGGAATTAGGACACAGCATAGACAAATATGGTCAATAGTATTGTAATAACATTTGTAGGATAATAGCATTTGTAGGATGGTAGCTACACTTCTGAACATAACATAATGTATAAACTTGTTAAATCATTATGTTGAACATCTGTAACTAATTGACATTGTGTGTCAATTATACATCATTAAGAAAAAAGTGATGGTGTTTAACGGTGCAAACTTGTAATGAGTAAATAAGACAAGAGAGCTTTAATGCACAATATAATGAATATAGGCAATAATAGTGTAGTATAATTAGGTGATAAAAATGATTGTTGATATAGCAATATTATAATATATAAATACATCAAAGTAATACACTGTACACTTTAAACTGGCATGATGTTACACATCAAATATGTAGGGTAATGAATGGTAATAAGACTTATTGTGAAGATCATATCATAATGTATAAAAATATTAAATCATAATGTACATCTGAAATTAACAGGATATTTTATATCAGTAATACTTTAATTTAAAAATTAAAAAAATAAAATCCATACATCACCAAGACAACCTTGAGCATAATTTGTTTTTCTTTTGATAATACAGAATTCACCAAATCATATAGGGAATAATCTTATATACATATCAGTTTTATAATATAAAAAATATTTATTGTATGATCTGTGTCTCTATATTGCCAGTTTCTGGAAGGGAAGTTCTATGTGTCATTAATTATTTTATTACAAGAATTAGCATATTACCTATGGATCTCAATGCATGCTCTATTTACAGAAATATAGGATGGCTGGAATACAGTATGTAAAACAGGCAATGCTACAATGAGGTCAGGGTGACATTGTGTCTAAAATGGCACATTAGAGTTCTAAATGCCTTGATTGGGGCACTGGAGTTTTATTCTGGAGGCAAAGGGTAACCGTAGGAAGTTGTTTCAGTAAATGTGCAAAAAAAAAAAAAAAAAAAAGAGGTGAAAAAGTCTGCATTTTAGAAAGACAATGCCATTTTGATTGAAGATGGAAAACAGAGAAAAAAAAATAGATGTAATTCAATATTACAAAATGTGTTAAAATAGTTAATCATATTAGTACATAAAGCACTTATTATCTTTGCTTAGAACACACTCTTCTCCCCATACATTTTGAAGGCTTTCCCCACCTCAGGCCATTTTGGCGTTCATTTATTTATACATCCCATCTGCAAGAGGCCTTAATGGACCACTCATTTTAAAGAGGTATTTAGTACTTTTCTAGAATCCCTTATTCTGTTTATTTTGCTATATAAGAGTAACTGCTACCTACTTGTTCATTATCTATCTTTTTACTGAAAATCTAGATGTGTGGAGCAGGGACTTTGATTTTTTTAACCATTACTATAACCCCAGGATTTAGAAAAAAATTTGAGAGTAAATGCTCAAAAACTAGTTATAAGTTACTGATACAATTACCTCCATATATGTAAAAATATGTCTCATATAATTTTAAGATTTCAAAAGTAAAAATTAATATTTTCTTTGTACACCATCATTCCAAATATCAACCTCACCCTTAATGAAAAAGCATTGGGAGTATTCCTATTAAAATTAGAAACATGAACATAACAATATTCTTTGTCTCCACTCTCATTTTACATTTTTTAAGCAAACAAAGAAAAAGAAATATAAACATTGAAAGTGGTGATTTACCTTGAGAATCCAAGAATGAAGGTAGAAAATCAGTGTAACTAATGAGAAAGTGAAGATTTCTATACACAAAATAGAAATATCTATATGACATTTGAATAAGAAAGGTTTTATTAGAAAAGACAAAAATGGTAGAGTGATAATTGATAATAAAAGGACTAAAATGAAATGAGAACACTTCAATAAAAGGGACAATGAAGTTAAAAACCAGCTACAAACTAGTAAAAGATATTTGCAATGGAAAAATTTGACCTTGGATTGGCACCTAGATTTTAAAGAGAATTCCTATGAATTGATAAGAAACGTTCCAAATACCAAACAGGAAAATGTATAAAGGTTTGGAATAAGGAAATGGAAAAATGAGAATATAAAAAGAGTCTGATTTTAATTCATGAAATTAAACATTTTAAGAATTCAAAATGAAATATTTCCCATCCATCAAATTTATCAAATGGAAAGACTTATTATAACAAGTATGAATGGGATATAAATAAGGAGATAGTTTCATACCCTACTGGCAGAAATATAAATAAGTACAACCACTTTGGGGGAATATGTTTGCATCCTACAATATGCCAATTCTGAACCCAATTATTTACCCTAAATTAATTCTTGTATATTAGAAAACAAATAGAATTATTTACACAAAAGTATTTTTAATAGTTAATAACTACGAACAGGTATGCCTGAAATAAGATTCCAGGTCTAAAATAGCATGCAAAAATCTATCTAATATTTATTTCTTTTTCAAGATTTTATTTATCTGAGAGAGAAAGAGTGAGCAAGAGAGAGAGAGAGCACAAGTAGGGAGAGGTGGGATGGAGAGAGGGAGAAGTAGACTTCCCACTGAGCAGGGAGCAGGACAGAGGGCTCCATCACAGGACCCCAGGATCATGACCTGAGCTGAAGGCAGACATTTAACCAACTGAGCCACCCAGGTGCCATCAAAAATCTATTTAATATTTAAATTAAAGGTAATAACTTTACTATCAAAATGGTCTCAATATATAAAATATATAAAAATCTGTGCAGCTCCTTCTTGATGTTAACATTTGTCTGACACACCAAAAAATGTTACCACAAAATATTAATCTAGACATTAGTTTCACCTGTGATTATAACATAAAATACCTGGTAAAATACCAAAATACTTGAAAGTGTATATAATAGGAGAGATGCAACTTGGCTAATCTCTTTAATTCCAAGAATGCAAGGATCATACTGCATTAAAAATATATATTATGGATGGGAAAAGATGGCAGAGTATAACTGCTAGCTCACCACCATTCCAAATTTATAACAAGATATTTACAAGTTTCATTCACATCCATGTAAATAAACTAGAGTGACCCAAAGATTTGCAGAGCAAACTGCACAACTACATATAAAGAAGCAGCCAGATTATAGAGGTTAGTGAAGGCAGAAAAAACAGTCCAGAGCTGCTGCAGGAGGGAGGAAATTGCAGGCATGGAGGGGGGGAAAGCACCAGGGATCCCATAGGAGGAAAATGAAGCCCTGTAACACCTGGCCTTGAAAGCCAGAGTGGCTCCATCCCCTGAGCTTGTATAACCAGTGGGACTTGGAGCCTGCAGCTTAAAAAGTCAGCTGATTCAACACTGGGCCAGCAGGGAGGGTGATAGGTGGGTTCCTGGCCTTAAAGAGACAACAGCCTTCAGAAAGACAAAAAAGAAACAACAGTTTGCTCAACAACTGGGCAAATGGGAGAGAGACCTGTCTCAAGGATTTCAGAGCTGATAAATGACTTCTCCAGATACGAAGGTGCTGGCAGGTGCTATTTTCCTTTCTGCTCCCCCAGCTTAAGTCTATGCAGTAGGTTACACTGCATAGACACTTGCTACCTAACCCCCTTAGAGTGCAGTTTGCCCATCAGTTCTCCTGAGGACTTGCCTACTCCAAACTTGCTGGCCTCTGCCAGGGGCTCAGCTCAAGTTCTGTTAATGTAGTGTATACTCTGCCCAGCCACCAAGTCTGTGCACTGCACCTTGCCCTTGGCAGCCACCACACTTCAGGGCATTCAGAATTGGCCTGGGACTAGCGGTTTATCAGAAATTTTGCTGACATGGAAGCTCGGCTTCCAGCCTTCTGGCAGTCACACCCCCTCACAGTAAACCCACCTGGATCTTGCTGTCACCACAGAGAGCTAGCACAGCCCCAAAAGGCAAGTAAGAACAGGCCTCTGGGCTGAAAGGAAAAGTGACTCAGACACAACAACAGGATGCCAGCAACACACATAGGAGATCCCCATGAAGTGCCAGTTCTGATGAACATGGGACACTGTGCTGCAGGTACTACTGCAGCTCTTCTTCAAAAAACCCACTACTTTTTTTTTTTTTTTTTTTTAAAGATTTTATGTATTTATTTGACAGAGATCACAAGCAGGCAGAGAGGCAGACAGAGGGAGAGGAAGCAGGCTCCCTGCTGAGCAGAGAGCCCGATGTGGGGCTTGATCCCAGGACCCTGGGATCATGACCCGAGCCGAAGGCAGAGGCTTTAACCCACTGAGCCACCCAGGTGCCCCAAAAAACCCACTACTTTTAAGAGCAGAAGACATAGCCGGCTTTTGGAACATGCAGAAACACACAGAGAGGTATACAAAATGAGGAGACAGAGGACTATGGCCCAAATGAAAGAGCAGGACATACCCTTTTAGCAGGTGATCTAAGTTAAATAGAATTAAGTAACATGCCTGATAGAGAATTTAAAGTCATTATCATCTCAAAGGGAAGGCTGTCAGCTTTTCCCCATTGAGGATGATTTTTGCTGTGGTTTTTTCGTAATAGATTTTATGAAGTTGGGGAACATTCCCTCTGAACAGGACAAGGAGGCCCACTCTCACCACTGTTGTTCAACATAGTACTGGAAGTCCTAGCAACAGCAATCAGATAACAAAAAGAAATAAAAGGTATTCAGATTGGCAATGAAGAAGTCAAACTCTCTCTTTGCAGATGACATGATACTTTATAAGGAAAACCCAAAAGACTCCATTCCCAAACTACTAGAACTCATATAGCAATTCAGTAATGTGGCTACAAAATCAATGTACAGAAATCAGTTGCTTTCTTATACACTAACAATGAAAATATAGAAAGGGAAATTAGAAAATCGATTCCATTTACTATAGCACCAAGAACCATAAGATACCTGGGAATAAACCTAACCAAAGAGGTAAAGGATCTGTACTTGAGGAACTACAGAACACTCATGAAGAAAATTGAAGAGGACACAAAAAGGTGGAAAACCATTCCATGCTCATGGATTGGGAGAATAAACATTGTTAAAATGCCTATACTGCCTAGAGCAATCTATATTTTCAATACCATCCTGATCAAAATTCCACCAGCATTTTTTAAAGAGCTGGAGCAAACAATCCTAAAATTTGTATGGAACTGGAAGAGACCCCAAATTGCTAAGGAAATGTTGAAAAAGAAAAACAAAACTGGGGGTATTACGTTGCCTGATTTCAAGCTTTACTACAAAGCTGTGATCACCAAGACACCAAGACCAAGACAAAAACAGACACATAGACCCAGTGGAACAGAGTAGAGTGCCCATATATGGACCCTCAACTCTGTGGTCAAATAATCTTCGACAAAGCAGGAAAAAATATACAGTGGAAAAAAGACAGTCTCTTCAATAAATGGTGCTGGGAAAATTGGACAGCTATGTGCAGAAGAATGAAACTCGACCATTCTCTTATACCACACACAAAGATAAACTCGAAATGGATAAAAGACCTCAATGTGAGGCAGGAATCTATCAAAATCCTAGAGGAGAACATAAGCAGTAACCTCTTCAACATTGGTCACAGCAACTGCTTTCAAGATATGTCTCCAAAGGCAAAGAAAACAAAAGCAAAAATGAACTTTTGGGACTTCATCAAGATCAAAAGCTTCTGTACAGCAAAGATACAATCAACAAAAGAAAGAGGCAACCCACAGAATGGGAGAAGATATTCGCAAATGACACTACAGCAAAGGGCTGATATCCAAGATCTATAAAGAACTCCTCAAACTCAACACACACAAGACAGATAATCACATCAACAAATGGGAAGAAGAGATGAACAGACACTTCTCCAAAGAAGACATACGAATGGCTAACAGACACATGAAGAAATGTTCATTATCATTAGCCATGAGGGAGAGTCAAATCAAAACCACAGGGCACCTGGGTGGCTCAGTAGGTTAAGCCTCTGCCTTCAGCTCAGGTCATGATTTCAGGGTCCTGGGATCGAGCCCAACATTGGGCTCTCTGCTTAGCAGGGAGCCTTCTCCCCCCTCTCTCTGGCTGTCTCTCTGCCTACTTGTGATCTCTCTCTCTCTAATAAATAAATAAAATATTAAAAAAAAACACATTGAGATACCACCTCACACCAGTTAGAATGGCCAAAATTAACAAGACAAAAAAACAACATGTGTTGGAGAGGATGTGGAGAAAGGGGAACACTCTTACACTGTAGGTGGGAATGCAAGTTGGTGTAGCCACTTTGGAAAACACTGTGGAGATTCCTTAAGAGATTAAAAATAGAGCTACCCTGGGGGCACCTGGGTGGCTCAGTGGGTTAAAGCCTCTGCCTTCTGCTCGGGTCATGATCCCAGGGTCCTGGGATCAAGCCCAGCATCAGGCTCTCTGCTCAGCAGGGAGCCTGCTTCCTCCTCTCTCTCTCTGCCTGCCTCTATGCCTACTTGTGATCTCTATCAAATAAATAAATAAAATCTTAAAAAAAAATAGAGCTACCCTATGACTCTGCAATTGCACTACTGGGTATTTACCCCAAAGATAGAGATGTAGTGAAAAGAAGGGCCATCTGTACCTCAATGTTCATAGCAGCAATGGCCACAGTCGCCAAACTGTGGAAAGAACCAAGATGCCTTTCAACAGACGAATGAATAAAGATATGGTCCATATATACAATGGAGTATTATACCTCCATCAGAAAGGATGAATACCCAACCTTTATATCAACATGGATGGGACTGGAAGAGATTATGCTGAGTGAAATAAGAGAGAGTCAATGATCATATGGTTTCACTTACTTATGGAGCATAAGGAATAACACGGATGACATTAGGAGATGGAGAGGAGAAGTGAGATGGGGGAAATTGGAGGGGGAGACAAAGGATGAGAGACTGTGGACTCTGAGAAACAAACTGAGGGTTTTGGAGGGGGTGGTGGGGGTGTTGGGTGAGCCTGGTGGTGAGTATTATGGAAGGCATGTATTGCATGGAGCACTGGGTGTGGTGCATAAACAATGAATTTTGGAACACTGAAAAGAAGTAAAATAAAATAAAATGGAAAAAATAGTCATTATCATAAATATATTCACTGAACTTCAGAAAAGTGTAGAGGACATCAATAAGACCCTTGACAAAGGGATAAAAAAATAACATATCAGGGGCACCTGGGTGGCTCAGTGGGTTAAAGCCTCTGCCTTCGGCTCGGGTCACGATCCCAGCATCCTGGGATCGGGCCCCACATCAGGCTCTCTGCTCAGTGGGGAGCCTGCTTCCTCCTCTCTCTCTGCCTGCCTCTCTGCCTACTTGTGATCTCTGTCTGTCAAGCTAATAAATAAAATCTTAAAAAAAATAACATATCAGAGATGAATAACTCAATAAAAAAATTAAAAATATAATAGATGGAGGCTACAGAAATCAGAGAGACTTATCAATGACCTGGAGAGAGTCATGGAAAGCAGTGAAGCAGGAAGGTGAGAGACAAACAAATACTGCATAATAAGAATAGACTTAGGGCGCCTGGGTGGCTCAGTGGGTTAAGCCACTGCCTTCGGTCATGATCTCAGAGTCCTGGGATCGAGCCCCGCATTGGGCTCTTGGCTCGGCGGGGAGCCTGCTTCCTCCTCTCTCTCTGCCTGCCTCTCTGCCTGCTTGTGATCTCTCTGTCAAATAAATAAATAAAATCTTAAAAAAAAAAAAAGAATAGACTTAGAGAACTCAATAATATCATCAAGCATAATATTCATATTGTATGGATCCCAGAAGGAGAGGGGAGAGAAAAGGGGGCAGACAGTGTATGTGAAGAAATAATAGCTGAGAATTTTCCAAATCTGGTGAAAGAAACATAGATCCAAATTCAGGAGGTACAGAAATCCCCCAAAAATTAAACACAAGGAGGTCTACATCAAGACACATAGTAATTAAAATAGCAAAAATCAGTGATAAAGAAAGAATTTTATAAGGTTACAAGAGAGAAGACTATTACAAACAAAGGAAACCACATAAGGCTATCAGCTGATTTTTCAGCAGAAACTTTCAGGACAGAAGAAACTGGCATGTTGTATTCAAAGTGCTGAAAAGGAAAAATCTGCACTTAAGAATACTATATCCAGCAAGGCTATTAATCAGAATAGAGGGAGAGAGAAAGAATTTCCCAAAGAAAAGTTAAAAGAATTCATGCCCATTAAACTAGCCCTACAAAAAATGTTAAGGGGGACTCTGTGAGTGAAAAACCATAAGTAAGAGTAAGAAAAAGTAGGAAGCACAAAAGCAAATAAATTTTTAAATAATTTTAAAAATTAATAAAAAAATAAAAATTAAGTATATCTGTAAAAATTCAGCCAAGAGTAGCACAAAATAAAAGGATGTAAAATAGACCAAATATCTTAAACATGGAGAGGGGAGGAGTCAAGAATGAGTTGAAAATTAAGTGACCGTTAGCTTATTGTAGACTTATAGTGAAAGATGTTATAATACAAACCAAATGGTAACCACAAATCAAAAAACAGCAATACATATTCAAGAAATAAAGAGTAAAGAATCCAAGTATATCACTAAAGAAAACCAACAGCCTATGAAAGCCAGAAAGAGAAGGAATCACACGAAAACTATAAATAAAACCACAAAACAAGTAACAAAATGATAATAAATACATATCTATCGATAATAACTTTGAATGTATTTGGACTCAATGCTACAATCAAAAGAAAAAGGGTAACAACAGAATGGATTAAAAGCAAATAAGACCCATCTGCATGCTGCCTACAAGAGACTCATTTCAGACCTAATGACACCTGCAGATTAAAAGTGAGGGGATGGAGCAACATTTATCATGCAAATGGATATCAAGAGAAAGCCAGAGTAGCAATACTTATATTGGACAAAATAGACTATAAAACAAAGTCTGTAAAAAAAGAGACAAAGGACACCATAAGATAATAAAGGGGACAGTCCAACAAGAAGATATAACAATTGTAAATATTTATGCACCCAACATGGCAGCACCCAGGTAGAAAACAGACACAAGGATAAGTAGTACAGAACAGAAAATGCAAAAGTAAGCCCATAGGTACATGGTCAGTTAATCATCATGAAAGCAGGAAAGAATATCCAATGGGAAAAAGACAATCTCTTCAACAAGTGGTGTTGGTAAAACTTGACAGCAATATGCGGAAGAATGAAACTGGACCGATTTCTTTCACCATACATAAAAATGGACTCAAAATGGTTTAAGGATCTAAATGTGAGCCCTGAAACCATACAATTCTAGATGAGAGCATAGACAGTAATGTTTCTGACATTGACCATACCAACATTTTACTAGATAGGTCACCCTGGGCAAGGGAAATAAAAACAAAAATAAACTATTGATGCTTTATCAATATAATAGTTTCTGCACTGCAAGGGAAACAATCCAAACTAAAATCTACCTACCGAATGGGAGAAGATATTTGCAAATATTGTATCTGATAAAGGGTTAGCATCCAAAATATATGAAGAACTTATAAAACTCAACACCCAAAAACCAAATAATCCAGTTTAAAAATGGGCAGAAGTCATTAACAGATCATTCTCAAAAGAAGACATCCAGGTGGCCAACAGACACATGAAAAGATGCTCAGCATCACTCAACATTGGGGAGATGAAAATCAAAACTATAATAAGGTATCACCTCACACCTGTCAGAATGGCTAAAATTAAAAAGCCAAGGAATATGTGTTGGTAAGGATGTGGAGAAAAAGGAAACCTCTTGCACTGTTGGTGGGAATGCAAACTGGTGCAGCCACTGTGGAATAAAGGACATAGATTCCCCCAAAAAATTAAAAATAGAATTACCATATGATCCAGTAATTCCATTACTGGATGCTTACCCAAAGAGTACAAAAACTCTATTTCAAAAAGATATATGCACCCCTTTGTTTATTACGGCATTATTTACAATAGCTAAATTATGGAAGTTGTCCAAGTGTCCACTGATAGATGAATGGATAAAGAAGAAATGGTGTGTGTGTTTGGGTGTGTGTGTGTATAATGGAATATTATTCAGTCATATAAAGAATGAAATCTTGCCATTTTCAATTACATGGATGGAGAGTATAGTGCTCTGCAAAATAAGTCACACAGAGAAATAAAAATCCCATGTGATTTCACTCATATATGGAATTTAAGAAATAAAACAAATGAGCGAAGGAAAAAAAAAGAGTGAGTGAGCGAGAGAGAGAGAGAGAGGAGAAGGCAAGAGACAGAGTCCAAACTGTGGAGAATGAACTGATGGTTAACAGAGGGAAGATGGGTGTGAGGATGAGGGAAAAAAGTGATGGGATTAAGGACTGTACTTGTGTGATGAGCACTGGGTGATGTATGGAATTGATGAATCACTATAATGTACACCTGAAGCTAATCTAACAATGTATGTTAACTACACTGGAGTTAAAGTAAATAAACATAGACTGCTGTAACTTATTGCACTTGGGAACTAAGACCTATGAAATAAAAGTAAATAAAACAATTAAAAATGATGCAATGAACTTCTTCTGGCAATGCGTAAATAACTGGAACTAAATTCATCCTGGTGTGGAAAACAACCATAAAATTGGGAGGAAAATGCATGAGATAACTATTTTCAGACATTGGGCAACAGGCAGTGCATACTGCAAATTCCTGAGAAAAAAGACATTCAGGAAGACAAGCTCCATGATTATTCTGGATTCCTACAGGAAGCTGGAGCTCAAGGAGAGATCGCTGTTACTGGCTGCTTCCACAAGGTTATGGCACAACAGCTGCTACAGGGCAAAAACAGACATAAAAATCAAGTACCACTGAGTTCCAACCCTAGCCAGAAAGGAGAAACCATCTGAGTTTCAAGAAGGTCCTGTATTAGGAACCAACTCCATACCTATAGAAATATTTACACTACACTGGCCCTAGCAAAGCCAAAATCCATTCGTCCACAAAATCATTAAGAGAGACATAATTTGGAAATAGAATTCCACCAAAAGACAGGAACTTGGAAAAATACGAGTTTCTATACATGCACTCCAACTTGGACCTCTGTCAACAAGAAACAAACAACACTAACACAACATTGTTCAGGGAAATTATCCAATATATATTCCAAAAAGCTTAGTACACAACCAAAATTTGTTACACAATAGGAGAATTTAACTTGTAGTTTAAAAAAAAAAAACTTTTAAACTCACCCCAAGATATTTCAGATACTGGATTTCAGGTAGATATATAAATAGATCGATCGGACAGACACAGAGATTGAGAGACTGAAAGAAAAACATGGTATTAATGATTGGACCAAAAATCTCAGGTGAAAAATGAAACCTATAAAAAACTGGATTGGAAATTATAGAATTAAAAAGTATAACTGAAATAGAACAAAAAGTACCTGATTTTCTTGACAGCAGATTCAAAACAGTAAAAAAAAAAAAAAAAAAAAAAGGTGGGGCGGGAGGTCAGCCAACTCAAAGCAGATCCATATAATTATGCAATTTTAATTAGAGGATTTTATAGCATTATTTTAATATAAATTAAGTTTGGTTCCCTCTCATAACTTAGTTTTAGTATCAAACATTCTTTCAGGTTTATTTTTCATGTGAATTTTAATGTTGTATTGATTAGCTCCCAAAAAAGTTTGATATCTCTATTAAGATGAGATTAGAATTATTTGTACCCTGAAAAGTAGAAGGATGTCATATGTCAATTATATTTTAATGATAGGAAAAAGACTATAGATGAGGTTAACAGTATATGTGTAGAATAGATTTTCTAAGATGTCCATTTTGGAACAGCATTCCCTTAATTGTTGCATGCTTGAAAATGTTTTTCTATAGCCTTGATAATTAAAGAGCAGCTTGAATGGATATAAAATCCTTAGGTCATACCCTCTTTAAATTTCTGTCCTTCCCACTCTCCTCTCTTTCTCCTTCCTCATTGCTTTTTTAATCCTTGACCTGATTGGTGTATCACTTTTTCTACATTATAGAATGATGCCAGTTTAATTCTACGATCCCCACAAATTATTTGCTCTTTTTGTCTCAAGAGCCCACGGACTTTCTCTTTTATCTTTAGATTTATCAGCATATTTCCCAGAGTGACAGAGTTAACAAATATGTTATTTGTTAATATATTTGTTAATAACAAATATTATTTCTCAATAATATGTGCCCTTTTTCAGTATATGGAGTCAGATCTTTAATTACTTCAAAGTTATCTTTGATTATAAAGGATACTTGAGTGTGTGATACTAGGTGGGACAAAAAAGATCCTGGTTAAAAATTCAAGAGAAAAATCTGGAGAATATGTCCACAGGAAAGCCCTAAAATATTCTTCAGGATCTAAAAGTTTGCACTTATGTGCAGTTCTGTAAGCATACACAAGAAGGACCTAAGAGGACCCTAGCAACCCTATGACTGACTTTGCATCCCTAAACAAGGTAAAAGTAAAATCTAGACAGACTTGTAAGCTGCCTGAGCAGGAAGGCATGCCCAAACAAAAACACAGACCATTTAGAAAAGGTAGATTATCCATCCATGCAAGCCATTAAAAGGAATGTGTCAACAATCATTGGATGACCATTAAGCTAACCTAGAATAAAATCACTGGGAAGGTAGAAAACTAGTTTCAGAAGTGGCCCATTATCTAAAACACTTAAACATAAATATATGACTCATGCCAATGAACAGGAAAATATAGCCCATACACAAAGAAATTTAATGGTCAACCAAAACTAACCTGAAGCTCCTTTCTCAATTTATTCTCCAGATGTTGAACTTACTAGACAGAGACTTTAAATTAACTCTCATATATTTCCAAAACTAAAGAAAACAATGTGCATAGAATGAACTATGAAACTGTGTCTCTTCAAATAGTGTATATCATTAAGAAGATAAAAATTATTAAAAATGAACACAAATTTTAGAGTTGAAAAGAATTGAAATTAAAAATTCACTAGAAGGACTTAATAGCATATCTAGGCTGGAGGAATAAACAATCTGTAAACATGAAAAAAGGTCATTGAAGATTGAGGATATCCAGTCTGAGGAACAGGAAAAAATAAAAAGAATGCAAAAAGAAACACTGGCTCAAACACCTGTGGGACTTCATGTAGCACACCAACATTCACATAATAGAAGTCTCAGGAGAAAGAGAAAAAGAGACAGAAATGATGTTTGAAGAAATGGCCCTAAACTCGCCAAATCTGATGAAAAATATTAGTTTATATGTCAAAGAATTTCAATAAATTCCAGGTTGAATAAACTCAAAGGTATCCAATAGATTCACCTCACCTTCCAAAAAAAACTGTGGCCCCCAAATTGAAACTCATATCATAAACATTTAATATTTCACACCTGTCAAAAACAATTTTGGCTAGATATGAAAGAACTGGATTCTAATATGACATGTGGTCTAGCTATATCACATTAAAAAACCTTATTTGTTGGAATTTTAAAACAAGAAAATATTCCCTTTCTTGATCACTCCACCATTGAGCATACATCATTTTTGAAGCAGGTTAATGATACGGTAGAGATGCTGCCAGTAGTGGAGAGAAACAAAAACAAGTTTTGCTCAGCACAGTACCCTTTTAGTACCTGGGTCATGTTTGATGTGCGCCTACTAGGCAACTGCTTCAGGAGGTAGACATTTCAAATATTTACACCACTGGTTCTTATTTGACTAGATCTTTGCACCAACTACACCAAGTATGCTCGATTTATCCCCACTAACCTTCGCGTCAAGAAGCAGAACCAATTAACTCTCACAACATGAATTTTCCCTTGACAGCATTTAGCAGACCCAGGAGAATGGATGCCTGTGCACAGCACCCTGCAGGACAAACATAAAGCTAAAGAGAACCCCTAGATGCCTAGTGTAATTGTCAAGACAGTATCCATCAATGTTTTTGTTGGATCAAATTAAGCATCCTTGAATATCCCAAGCTGGGTTAAGTGTTTAGTGAATATCCCTTTTATATACATTCTTCTCTCCTTGTGCAAAAAGTTATGAATTTTGACTCATTTGCATTAATCACAGTGTGTACCTTTTATTAATTGTAAAAAAATACATATTCCTATTAACAAATCAAATGCAGTTCAGAGAAGAATTAATAAGTTGATTTACTATCCTCTTCCCCCACATTACCCTCTTGAGATAAGCAATATTCATTGAGAAGAACTGAACTCTTCTCGGACTCAATCAGTTTCCTCAATTTCCATTTTTAATTTTCAGAGTATTTATTACTCTTCCCTTACTGAACATTTCTCCACATTGAAAGTCATTAGCTGGGATTCTGTTCACAAATAATTGTGTAAACTAAAACACATGCTCAACTCAACATATTCATCCCTAAATGAATTCTACTTATACCACTTAAAACATTTTAAAACCCAATTTTTAATAACTTTAATATTTGGACTTTTTTTGCTGAGGAATCTTCCTTTTTCTAGCACTTTGGTAAGTCTTTTCATCACCATATATAGCCAAAAAATTCTTAATAATATCCATTTTGATTAAGTTCTCAAAACTGTTTCCACATGCTTCTGTAATGTATTTACTGGCAATAAGTATCTGATCTAAAGCAAAAATAGTTAAAAATTAAATATGTAAAGGTCAAAGTATATCTTAACAAATTCTCCAAACCCAAGTAAAAAAATGGTAAAAATTCTAACATTTTATTTGGGGCTAGTTTCGCCAAATTCTTGATGGATACATCTGCATTCTAATATTTGCAATTTAAAATGTCGGTTGAAACCATATGCTTTTGGACCTTAGAAATAAAATATCCTTTCAAAACTCCTTTCGTCTATTTCTCCATCTTCGAACTGATGCTATAAAAGTAACCTCAGTCAAGGGAATTGATTTGCAATGACTAGCAATTAATAAGAAACTAAGTTTTCTAACTTCTCATACCACATGCTAAAACAATGCCTCCTAATCATATCATCCTTAAATATCAACAAATTCTATTAACTTTCAATCCAAAAAGCCAGTATTTTTAGAAAACGAGCCCTTTAAAAATATCCCCTTATGCTTCAAACTGCACCAGCCTAATAACTCTACTATTGACAGGGCAGATATAATGATTAAAAAAAAAATAAGTTCACATTATTTCCTAACAGTTTTCAAATTGTAAAATTTGTCAAAATGTATAAAATCATATATTATACTGTATATGCTTGTGTGTAAAGAAGTGTATACACATATAATGCTGAACCTCAAGAAACACATATGTTATATTGGGAAATCAATATGATGAATTGATTGTATCAATTTAAACTGGTAAATTTACTACCTTATCTACCTGTTTGTTGTTCTAAAGGTCACACAAATTGAAACTGTATGCTTAATGGACTTGGTGCCGAAGGGTGGCAATCAATGGCTCACTGTCTTCCTATCCACATCACTAGTTCGAATCCAGTTGATGATTCCACTGCTTGAATCATCACTGATTTTATTCTACATTCTATTAAAAACCACAAATTTGGTACCTTTTATTATATTTTCAACTGATCTTGCACAAAGATAGTGCATTATTTTATCCCTAATTATCTTCCTCTTGTTTTGCATCTCTCATATAAATAGCTAAGCAAAAAACAAATGTCATCAATAAGCCTATCATAATAAAAGTTTTTAATACCTTCCTCAAAAAAAAAAAATTCTGCAACAGAGAGGACTGTAGATCAACTTATCTCATTTCCTACACGGGAGACAGGGAGGCAAGAATGGAAGAGGAAGAGGGCTAACTGTTAGTTTTTTCAAAGGGAGAGGAACTATTTTCATGAGAGGTTCTTTCGAACACTAAACACATGGAAAGATAACATAGTAAGAGTTGACAAATGTGGCTGAGTTGAGGAGAGAACAATTCTCCACACTCTGGAGTAGATCGTAGTTTTTATAAACTTGCAAAAAAAATGCTAAGTTATTATAAATAGTATTGTTTTTCCTTTCACATGAAGAAAATGACTCTTATGTGTAAGGGAGGACAGGACCCTCCTACAAAGTCAAAGACACGGCAAAGCAAAGCTAATACACACATTGAGTAGATACTTACCAGGTGCCCACCAGGTTCTCATTTTAGGGTAAAAGAGGTACCGAGCAATCATGAATGCATACAGACTTAGAGGCATTTCCAACACAAAGATTTAGGAAGTGCCTATTTTGTTTTTGTTTTATAACAAAATCTTATAAAGCCAGCTATGAAAAAAAGCATCACTTATCAACTTTATGAAAAAAACATACATACATACATTAAAACTTACATAAGTTTGACAACACTTGAACTAACATTCAGGGATATAAGCTCAGCATTTCTAATGATAACAGCAAGAACGAGTCAATCGTGCTGTGTCTGTCATTGTGAACAAGGAAGAAGCTATTTTTTTCTCATTTTAATTTGCCGGTCTGCATGCTAAACTTGTTTTATGTTTGTAAATTAGATCCAATCTAAACGTATATGTGAGATTGGAATTTGGCAGCCCTCACATTTCTGTGGATTTTATACATATGAGGTTTGCTCTGTACAATATAAACTTGTTGCTTAAACTTTTTTTTTTTTTTTTTTATTAACTTCCTCTTTGCATACTGGTGGGAAAAATTAGCCTGGTAGGTGTTTGAACAGCTTGAGATCAGTTGACCTGGGAACCATTTTTCTGAGTTAAGTACTTGGCTGGAGTTTAAACACTCAAGCAGTTTGATAGCTTACATCCCTTTTAGTGTTCAGTTTTCACCCTGTGTTTTTAAAGCTGGTAACCTAACAGAGATCTTTAAGGGTCTAGTGAATCTGTAAATTAAAATTAAAAAGGAATGCAAAAATTTTATAATGCTAATCAAAGTCTTAAATATCTAAATTCTAAGTACAGAATATTACCTTCTGCTTAAAGAGTTGTACTTTTTAAATTATTTTTATTAACATATAATGTATTATTTGCCCCATGGGTAAAGGTCTGTGAATCATCAGGTTTACACACTTCACAGCACTCACCATATCACATACCCTCCCCAACGTCCATAAGGCAACCACCCTCTCCCTACCCCCATAACCTCAGCAACCCTCAGTTTGTTTTGTGAGATTAAGAGTCTCCCTCCTGATCCTATCTCGTTTCATTTTTTTCATTCCCTACCCTCCAAACCCCCCACTCTGCCTCTCAAATTCCTCATATCAAGGAGATCATATGATAATTATCTTTCTCTGATTGACTTATTTCACTCAGTGTAATGCCCTCTAGTTCCATGCACATAGTTGCAAATGATAAGATTTTATCTCTTTTGATAACTGCATAGTATTCCATTGTATATATATACCATATCTTCTTTATCCACTCATCTGTTAAAGAGTAGTACTTTTAAGGAAAATAAGTGTGCCAAGTGCAAATTATATGGCTTAGGTTTTTAATATAAGGATTCACGCTATCATCTTTCCCTCACAGGGTAGAATTGTCATAAATGAAAATATGTGTCTTTTTATTCTATTTATTTATGTTTATTTATTCTATTTTTAAAGTACATATGATGAGCAAAGTGAGTAAATGGATAAACATATATTTAAATTGTGATGAGGTACAACAGTCACTACAAAGTAAGTAACACCATGCCACAGAAATGAAGAAACCATTCTTCAACACACTGAGAACATTTCAAAGCCTGGCATATTAGGTAAGAACAAGAAGTTTCCAGATATATGCCCACATTTGCATGAAAATAAATATTTTATATTCCCCTGATGGTTTGGTACCTATTTTAGAATGGTTGGTAGCACTAGCTCCATTAAAAAAAACAAAAACAAGAACAAAAAAACAACAACAAAAACAGGAAAAATAAACATGACCTGCTGAATTATGTCAAGTCAACCCAGCCTGGAGAAGAGAGAACAGGTCTTTACTGAGGAGATAGCCAGTTAATCCGTGTTTTCAGTAGACAGCTGATGATCCAAGGACCCCGTGGGATATGGGAGCGAATTCACTGGAGCAGCTGATAGAAATCAGATTTTTGCCAACGTCCTCCACTCTTCCCATATGTGTTCATCGTTGAAATCATGGCACGTCTCAATCGAGGCTTGCCACTAACAAAGTCCTATGGGCCAGTGTGGCTCTATTGTTCTTGTAAGCTGCAAAAATCTTACACTTTGAGTGCAGCTTTTCTAGTGGTTCTGTAACTCCTTTGGAAATGTTTATTACCTGTCACTGAAGACTAGAGTACTAAAGAGAAAGACCACATAGTTATTCTACGGAAGTCTCCTGGGTTCAGACTACTGAGCAAGTGGCCATTTTCTGGAGGATTTTTGCTTCCTGGGAGGGTCAGCGCATGAGCTTGAACAAGGTCGGCAAACTTTTCCTGTGATGGACAAGGGAGTAAATATTTTAGGCGTCGTGGGCCATACGGTCTCTGTCACAGCTACTCTACTCTCCCATTGTGGTGTGAAAGCAGCCCTAGACGATACAGAAACAAATGAGAGTGTCTATGTTCCAATAAAACCGTAACTATAGACACTGAAATTTGAATTGTATATAATTTTTACATTTCACAAAATATTCTTGTTTTTCTTCAGTCACTTAAAAAAGATAAAAACGATTCTTAGCTTGTGGGATGTACAAAAACAGGTGGCAGACTGGATTTGGCCCATCCGTGAGTAGAACACAATAGTGTACAGAGACAAAAAAGTAAGAAAAGTATTTCTTAACACAAGCTTCTGCTTTTGATTAGGTATTTAGTTCTGTTTGGATTTGTTTGGTTAATTAACTCTTAAAATGTGTCATAATCCTAGTTTAAATTTTAGTCCAAGAGCATTACTGGAGCAGTTAGCGTTGAGCTACAATTTGAAGATGTGGAATTTACCTGAAGGACTCAAATTCTAGGTCCTAGTCTAACCCTTTACATTAAATGGTTGCCACCACTGTGTTTATATATTTGACATAGAATAAAATACTTTTCATGTCCTTTGTTTTAATGTGAAGTGAAAATATTCACTAAGATTGCCCTGAGTTAGAAGAAACCTTGTCCCTTAGCTACCAATGAGATAGTACAATTTTACAGAGTTCAATATTTCCTTCTTTGGCCAGTGGTCTCACTGGTTAAGATTTTCCACTGAGTCTTCTACACTATCTTTCACATCCAAGATTGTCACTCCACACTTGCTTTTCATACTCTTCTTTCTTAGTTCTGCTTCCTGAGACCCGATTAAGTATAGAAATTATAGCCCTAGCTGGAAACAAAGGGAGGAGATAGTACCAAGACAACGAAGCCAGAAAGCTGCGCCTGTGTATATGATGTTAGTTGAATAAATCAAATGTAAGTTGTCAGGAACTGTGTTCCTGCTCTGAGTGTTTCTAGTAATAGAACTATTTCCAGCTATATCCTCATTGAGACAGAGAGCAAAATAAAGAGGGGGAGAGAGAGATCAAATAATGCACAAAGTTATCAGCACTTTTTTTTTTAATGTTTTTAACTTCACTTGCCAACTAAAAGCAAGGTGTTTCACTACCTCTCCAGGCTAAGGTAATCATACATTGCCTCTCTAGGCCTCTACTTCTCAGTTCTCAGCATATGTTACACACCAAAGCATCATTCTTAAATGAACAAACTGTAATCCCTTTTGCTATAATACTGTCCATGATTTTGTACTTGGACCCTATTTCTCTGGGGATTTCGGTCTTCTTTAGAAATGTCATTCTGGTTACCTTGTGTGTCCTCATCAAAACCTTGTCATTTGAGCACTGAGAGCAGTATCTGGGATATGAAAGCGCTGTATACTTATTCTCTCCAAACTCTGCATATCTGTCTAGCTATTTTGTTAAATGCATGTGAAGTAAGTCATTTAAGCTGATGCTGGTTTAATGCATACTTTTATCAGACATCTACTACAAAAGAGGGACCCGTATGCACATGTCAATTCCAATGACAAAGATAACGGAGATGTTTTTAAGATGACTTAGTGTTTTAAAACCCTTCAGATCCTACAATTCAGTTAGTTACCTATAGCCTATCTATATATAGGAACCACGTTTATACATCACTGAATAATATCCATTTTATATAATGATTGGAATACACACTTTAAAACCTAATATCCTCTTTTTAAAAGATTTTGTTTGTTTGTCAGAGAGAGAGAGAGAAAGAGAGGGAGCGAGCACAAGCAGTGGGAGTGGCAGACAGAGGGAAAGGCAGCCTCCCTGAAGAGCAGGGGGGCCCAGCATGGGACTCAGGACCCTGAGATCATGACCTGAGCCTAAGGCAGACGCTTAACCACCTGAGCCACCCAGCCATCCCTAAAAACCTAATATCTTTTGGAATATACAGTTGTCACAACTTTATAACAATTGTGTTGTGCAGAAAGGAAGCCAACTCATAGATCTATTAAGCCATTTTCCCAAGGTCACAAAGTTGGTCAGTGGTGACGCCAATAGTAACACAGGCAGTCTGATTCCAGGGTCATCATCCTAAACCAGCACAAGTCCCCCATGGAAGGATTGCTTTCATTTGTGTGATAATAAAATCAATACAAATTACAACTAGAAGTAACATAAAACACCAACATAGTAAAAACAAAGCCAAACACTTTCTTGGTTGTCTCCTAAATTACTTCATTGAGCATAAGATACAATATTAGAATATTATGAAATAATTCAAGTATAGTTGATCAAGTATTTACTATGATGCAGGGTTGTTCCGGACACTTAAGACACATTACTAAACAAAATAGACAAGGATCCCTGTTACTGAGGAGCTTATAGTGTAATGGGTAATGTTTTTTAATTATCTTCCCTAGGTCGGACAACTACTAAAGAACTTATAGTAAACATAACACAAATACAAGTGTCATCATTTTGCTAAAATGTTTTGACATCCAAATTTTGAGGCAAATGAAACTGTATCCCTGTTTTAGTCACCATCAGATATCATCTAGTGATGCTTTCCCTCCTCATTTTATTTTTTTAAGTGACAGCTGCTAACCATTACACTTTACTATCAACTAAAATTGCCTTCAGCAACTGCCTGTCCAACCAGAGCTGGTGTTCTTACCATGACCATTTGGCTTAGCTTTCCCTGAAAGAAGTGAAGCTTATCCCTGGGAAAGTAGACTGAAAATAATTATTTCCATTGCTAGCCCCTCTTGGAAGTTCTAAGATTAACGTTCATTTCACTCCTGCAATTATTTTACTTACCCTGTAAATTTCAAAGTTAATTACAATGTGAAAAGGGTATTTTCTCTTTACTTACATTTTGACATATTTCAAGATTTCTTAAAATAAAAAATATTTATAAACAGTAGAGCAAAGTTTGCATTTAAAGGAATTGTTTTAAGATACAGAAAATGAAAAAATATGGGAAATTTATTTTTCTAGAATAACTCATATAATCCTTAATAATAGTTTATGAAATAGATTATCAATGTGAAAAACTGACAAGTTTGAATTTCAAGAAAAACTTTACAACAATCTACACACACACACAAAACAGAAGCCAATATTAAGATACTGTAGGTCTAATTTAACATATTTCAACTTTCTTTATGACTTACATTTTGAGATATGGGAGCTAATATGCCAAAGGAGTCAGTGTATCACATGCAGAGAATTACTGGCTTTGAAATCAAACAGACTAGCTTTGAATTTTGACTCTGCAACCCTCCAACAGGGAGGTCTGTCTTCTGAGGCATAGTTTCATTAAAGAGAAGAGGGATAATGATACCCATGTAAATAAAGCACTTGGCATATAGGAAGTATTTACTCTGTGGTAGATAGCATAATTATTCATCATATCATAAGAGTCCTGGATTTAAGAAAGATAAAAATCCCATGAAGACACAGAAATGCTCACCCAAGAAGACACGTTTTATGTGGTTAAGGAATCCAACAGAGACAAATGGAGATAACAGGCAGATTCAAACTATGGCTGGATCTAGGAACATATGTCAAGAAGGGAATCATAATAGCAGTCTTGTAAAAACCAACTTGGGTCAAGTACTGTTAGGAGCCTTTACATACATCCTTGCAGGTTTTCCTCCAAATGAAACAGACTCACATAGCTAGCAAATGAAAAGTCCCAGAGAAGACAAGGGGAGAAGCCCGTGCCTTCTCCTGCGACTTGATGGTGCCACTATTAACACAGAAAAAGAAGTCCACTGCAGAATAGTTAATGGGGGCCAAAAAGTTTTATTTTGGAGAAAAGCAGATAGGTATTAGAGTACAGTTTTAACCACTCAAGGAAAAATTTTCAACTTTACGTTTCTAACAGGACAAAGTCTTATGTAATGTAAAACTGTCTTGAATGTCTGTAATGTAAGGTGAGAATAGATGCAGAATGTAATTTCCTTGCAGTCCAGTTCTATATTTTTTTTCATAATGATACTTGTTCATAAAAAAAGGACATTAAAATGCATTCCTTGGAAAGTCAAGTTTTAATGGATTCTGTATGGAAGGCCTCCTGTCAGAGCACTGTTCTCCAAATATCATATATATCAATACAGCCTTTACTTTTAAAATTATCTGATACCTACTATGTATTCATCATTTATAATATCTTAAGGTTGGTTGTCCATTTTAAGCATTGGTTTATTATTATTATGGAGAATGGAAAATAAGAAAATTGAATTAAGAACAAAATTCTACTTTTATTATATAGAATTATCTCCTTACAACTTTTATGAGAATTTTAAGAGGTGTCTGTTGGTCATCAATATGTTCTACATCTTAAGCTTTAGGAATATTGGCAAAGCATTGTCAGATTTTTCTTGTGCAGATATATTTTCTTAAACTTAGACATTTATAAATGATGACAAAGTTGTACTTTTGGGTGTATACTTTTTTCTTTTACGAATTTGAATAGAGGCTATATGCAAATATCTTTATTTTCTTTTATCATACCTTATGATTTGTACAGTTTTTACAATATTGAAATCCTGTAATTCATCTTTTCTCAAAATATATATTCAAATTAAATCACAGTATCACTTTAAAAACTGAATACCAGCTTTAATATAGTTTCAAATTTATGTTTTGAGGGGTGTTTAAAAGCCATGTTTCAAATCTTTATAACACACAATTGATTTTTTATTTTGTTGCATTAACTACCCATGTGTTCTGTATTCAAGGAGGAACCATAAAGGAAGGGGCTTGTTTCTGTGAAAGTTTGTGGAAGGAAAAAAATTAAGATTTTACATGTGCACCCTCTTTCCATCAAGAAACAGACCTTGAGAATTGTTACAGGTAATTTCACAAGCAGGAAAGAAAATATATTCTCCATAAACAATTAAGGAACATAATATGTAGAAAGACATAACTTCTCTAGTGTAGATTCAAAAATAGGAACCCTAGGGGCACCTGAGTGGCTAAGTCAGTTGAGCATCTGCCTTCTGCTCAGGTCATGATCCGGGATCCTAGCATCAGCCCTGCATCAGGCTCCCTGCTCAGCAGGGAGTCTGTTTCTCCTCCCTCTGCCACTCCCCCTACCTGTGCTCTTGCTCTTGCTCTCCCAAATCAATCAAATCTTTAAAAAAAAAAAAAAAAAGAAGAACCATAAATAATAGAGTTCTATTGACGATTTACTATGGTGATCATAATATCCATACCAAACAAAAATTAAGATAAAAACAAATCTGTAGTCATGATTGATTAAAGTCTTCAAATTGTATACAAGTCTTAAAATTGTTTTGCATAGCAGCAAAGAACAAAATGGAATAGCTTTCTATTTAAACTGCTTTCTTTTTCGTATTTAAACCTCTTACTTTACATAAAATTCATTATTTAATAGGTGACTATCAGAGTGTATTGAAAAAGGAAAATACAATTGGGCATATTCTTCTACCAGCATTTCCATATTCTGAATCTTCCTTATTTAGTATTTCTGGAGCTTCCGCAATGCTTAAGTGGCCCTTCTTGGTAAACACATCACCACAGAAATGTAATATATGTGTTCCTTATCATTTCCTGCATTATGTGTGTGGGTTGTGGTGGTTGCTGGAATTCCCATGGCTATTGGGGAAGGAAGTTGGGTATAATTCCTGGCAGCATAGTAGTTTATCCATCACATTAAAGAGCAGTTCGTATTTCAAAACGTTTTTCTGAGATCATTACAAAAATAAAAAACAAACAGCAGGGTTATCAGCTCTCATTAACAATTGCCAAGCAAATGTTTTAAAAAAAAAACACTAAAAATAGTCACAGGAAGCAGTAATTTCTATGACAAATTGTTAGGCAGTTTAGTGTGCTAAGTAATATATTTTTTATCAAAGATAAACAGTTTAAAAAGTTACATTTGTGCTGTTGAGGGGGGGTGGTTGTGATGGGGGTGGGGGGAAGGGGAAATTATTGTTCCCTGAAGACTGATGTACCTTGTAAAACAATCTGTCTTCAAACCAAAATGAAAGAGCGCCAGAAACAGCTCTGAATTACATGACAAGACCCTGGAGATGCTGTTCATGACACAATTTGCTACAGTGGTTTGCAGATGTCTCATTTTGTGGGTCAGATTAGGCACTTTTTTTTTTTTTTTGTCTTTTAAATTATATTGCATGACACTGGTTGTAAGTTCTTTCCTGATTTCTGTCACTGTGTCTATGGAAAGAGCACAATGTGTACTTCGAACAAACTGAAACATTGCCCCCCTTGCTGTTTCAAAACTGTGACTGATGGGAAAGAGCTTCTGCACTCTGGCTCTGAAACAAGTAAGGTACTTATTAGAAAATGGCCCTTTTATACGGTGCATCCAACTATAACATCGGAAGGCTGGACTTGTAACGACTTTATAGAGAAAGTACCCAAGAGTACACGGTGAGCTGATCAGCAAAATGCCAACTCCAAGCTGCAATGAGGCAGTGATTTCAAATGACCCATTCCGGCACATTTTATTTTAAGGATTTAATCCTATAGCACCTACATAGTCTCTGCTAAAGTTAATAAAACTTATCTTACAAGCTCAAGAGTTCTGCTCACAAAACACTTTCTTCAAAGAGGTGTTCAAAAACTTGAGTTTTTAGTTTTAAAGTGAGGTTGTTTTCAGGCAATGAAGACTCTAACAAGGGAAACTTTTTCTTAATTTGGGGAAAAAGATATCATTATGCCTTGGGAAGTATTATATTTTTGTAATCATCTGCAATGCTCATTAGTCTTATTATATCTGAAGCACTTGTATTTGTTGAAGTAGAAGCAGCTGAGATAAAAGAAATTTGAAAGTGAAATCATTACACATTTGAGTCAGTGCCTTTTTCAGACTCAAAGCCTGCTCTATTACTCTTAATGAGCTGATGCCCCAAACACTGAAAATGCATTCCTATTCCTTAACCTCTTTTGAACCTCTGATTTCAAACTGTGGTGTGCTTTCATTAAAAAAGGGGGAGGGGGTATCTATACTCATTTTTAACTGTCTTCTTCATTTTGGGCAACAACAGTCAATCTTTTCAAACTACTTAGTAGTAAGATTGAGCCAGGTCTAAAAATATGAAATGCACATTGGTTAGAATTCTAAAAGAAAATCTATTTTTCAGTAAGCATTTTCATATATTTTAGCATTAGCTATATATAATCTAACCCATATATACCTGTTAGGCACAGATGTTCAAAACTGAAGAAAATATTGACGTGTTTGAATTAAGAATTACTGTAGTAAAAGCATATACAATTAAATACACTTTACACAAATGGCTACAAGTAAAACTGGGGAAAGTGGGTAAGACTGTTGAGTTCTATCAACATTAATATCCTGATTTGGTACCTACTATAGTTTACCATTGGGAGAAAGTAGGGAAAGCATACACAGGACCTTTCAACTATTTCCTTTAATGTGGGAAAAATCTGGGATTAATTCTGGGAAACAAAAAATTTGGGAAAGTTTTAGGTGCATCTACAATTATCTCAAAAATTTTAACTAAAAATGAAATGTTACATCATTATTATCTATTGGCAGCTTCTAATTTTACATAGGGGATAGGTATCTTAGGGTTTTTTTTTTTTTTTTCCAATCTATGCTCTAGGCATTTTAACAAAATAAAAAATACATCTTAATATGTTAGGTGTACTTAGATGATGAAACTTTCTAAAATAATATAATCTTAATTTAGAAGGAAAAGAGAGAGAGAACAAGAGAGAAAAATTAAAAAGGGGGGAGAGACAGATTGAGAGAAATTCAATCTTTGAAAAGACAAAATTTCCCAGATTCATTTTTATTGCATGTAGTGAAATCATTTTTATAAACCACTAAAAGCTACATGTTGGTGTTGACTTGATTTGAAGATGATGCAATCCAGCTTTATATCCTACTTCGTAAATCAAAAGAAACAAGAGACAGGGGAATGCTTGCACTATAGATCTAGAGTTGGAGGAAGACATCAGTCTTAATTAAGAAGTACTAAAGTGATACGTCGTGCTGTAGGAAAAGCACGAGATCAGAGGAAATGAAAACATTTATGTTTTAATAGTTTCCTTTTGGTGACCTTAACTATGTTAATTTGCCTCTAATAAATTATGACCTAGACTGTCAACTTAAATGGTCAACACACTCATTATTTAAACAATAACATTTTTATTATTTAAGCAATAACATTTTTGCGGTAATAATCTTGACGTGTTTGAGATCTAATTCCTTTTGTGAAAGTTATCCTCTGATAAACTCCACTCAGGTCCCCGGAGCCTATGTTTCCTGGCTAGCTTCTGCAGTGAGCGGGCGGAACGGCATTGAAATTCCAGCCACACAACGTTCTTGAACTTCAGGAATTTCAGAATCACAGGATCTACTGTGATTAAATGATATAATCAGGATTAATTCATTTAATATCCTCAAGTAAGCTATATAACTAAGCAGAAGATGCAGAAGCTGTAATACTTCCCCGTGCTCTGTAGTTCATTTTTAGATCACTAGCAAAATGAAATAGGATACCCCCAACTCCTTACAGTAAAGACTAATTTCCTCTTCACACAAAAATGATTGTTGTATCTACAGCAAATCGTCACAGGTTGGTAAATCAGTACAGGGAGGGAGAAATGAGCCAGGGAATTGCCTTTGTGGGTGGGCATTAACATTGAGTCACTGCAGTTGGAAGTAAGGATGGGTTTTGTTTTTACGATTTCACATTGATGTTTACTTATACCTAAGCTCCTTTAGAGATTTCAAAAGATCAGACCACCAAGCCTGGGTGCCTTTTCCTGGAAAATTATGGAGAAAAAAATTGCAAATCAAGGAAACTTTATTAATTCTGTGCTATTGGTGTTTGCCCTAAGCCAAAAACTGCAGGGGAAAAAAAAGTGGGGTAAAAAAAAATCCAAATGTTATTCAAAACCCAATATCCAGATGTTCTGGAGGTCTGACATTACAGGTTTACAGCTGTTGCGGTTGCCAATGTTTTCAAAAGTCTTATAAAATGTGCATGTTGTTTATTTTTTTATTTTCATTTGTTTCTAATGCCTTTAGAATTTCCCAAAAAAGTCATTAAAATCACTATCCTGAAGTGAAGAGACAGAATAAAAGACTAACATTTTTCCTGTTCTAAATGGGTTTATATTTACCATCTTACAGATCACTTACACAGATGATCACATATATTTTACGAGAAAGTAAACGTCAGATTTGACCTTTTATTATGGCACAGAAGATAACGTAGACTAAATGTTCTTAAGTACCTAGGTTTCATTTTAACAAGGTCTGAAAGTGCAAAAATTTAAGTTCTTAGGAGCAAATTTTTTCACAAACTCTGAAAATCTCAGGGAAAATAAAATGAATTTTACTGTAATCAAAATGAAAAAAGTGTACAAAATCATATATATATATTTCTGAATTTGTAAGTTTCTTAATATTCATTCAAACATCACCAGTTCAACCGCAGACCTAAACACTGGCAATAATGAAATTCTATCGTGTTTCCTATTTTTCCTATTCCATATAAAAACTCACTCATACATTTTTTTAATATTTTGTTGCTCAAAGTTATACTTGGCAAGGTAGAACATTAAAATATATTTTAGTTAGTATTTTGTTTAATCATTATTTTAAATATTTAGATATATGAAGTATGGACCTCCATTGTTACTCCTGCTCTAGACAGCCTTCCTCTTAGGTAAGACTATCCAGATCTGTTCTTTTATAATGAGATATGCTCACTTCTTTCAAAAAACTTCCTCACAACTGAGGCTACTCAGGCTGAGTTGACTCCTGCCTTTTCTTCCCCTAGTTCTATGGCTTTCTTTGATGATGCCCTCTAATTTCCATGAACTACTTATACCTTACTCCTCCTGACTAAATCTTCTGGAGACAAACATTAGAAATCTAATGTCCAACAGTGGTAGTGTGTGTATTAGTTGCTCCAGAAAACGTAGGTTCAGTTTTTTAATACTTAATTTGCTGCTGAAAAAAAATCATAACGTGGGTACACTCTTCAGATAGTGATTTAATATATATTAAAATGGATTACCTGATTTTTTGACTTGCAAATTTCTTGCATCCTCATGAAATTTGTTTTTCTATTATTACCTCTAAACCATCCATATAGAGAGTAATATATTAATTTTTTTTGCTGAGGCATTGGGATTTTTAATTAAATTATTTATTTTTTAATAAACATATAATGTATTTTTAGCCCCAGGGGTACAGGTCTGTGAATCGCAGCATTGGGATTTTTTAATAGTGACACATATAAAGACATTTTTTTAAAGATTTTATTTATTTTTTAAAGATTTTGTTTATTTATTTGACAGACAGAGATCATGAGCAGGCAGAGAGGCAGGCAGAGAGATAGAGAGAGAGAGGAGGAAGCAGGCTCCCTGCTGAGCAGAGAGCCTGATGTGGGGCTCAATCCCAGGACCCTGGGATCACGACCCGAGCAGAAGGCAGAGGCTTTAACCCACTGAGCCACCCAGGTGCCCCGATTTTATTTATTTATTTGACAGACAGAGATCACAAGTAGGCAGAGAGGCAGGCAGAGAGAGAGGAGGAAGCAGGCTCCCTGCCGAGCAGAGAGCCTTGAGAGGACTTGATCCCAGGACCCTGGTTTCATGACCTGAGTTGAAGGCGGAGGCTTTAACCCACTGAGCCACCCAGGCACCCCCATATAAAGACATTTAACAAAACCTATTATTTTGATTTGAGATGTATGCCCTCCAAAATGTTGAAGTTCTAACCTCCAGTACCTGTGGACATGACCCTATTTGGAAGGAAGGTCTTGGCAGATGATAGAGTTAGGTTGAGGTCATTGGAGTTGGCTCTAATCAATGACTGTGTCCTTATAAAAGGGGGGGGGTAGTTGAATACACACACACACACAGGGAGAACGCTATGTACATATGAAGTTACTTCTGGGAGATGCATCTGTAATCTCAGGAATGCCAAAAATTGCCAGAAAACTACCAGAAGCTAGAGAGAGGCATGGAACAGATTCTCCCTGATAGCCCTTAGAAGTAACGAAGCTTGCTGACACTTTGATCTCAGACTTCTAACCCCCAGGACAGCAAGACACTACATTCCTGTTGTTTCTCATTCGGTTTGTAGTACTTTGTTAAGGCAACCCTAGTGAGTCAAATATCTCTATACTACTGCTGAAGAAGAATATGGTCAGAACTAATTATCTGGGGACCAGATGAATAATTAGAGTGACTAAAACGTGCGTAGTTTATTTTGAAAGAATTCCTAGAATGAACCATTGGGAACTGACAAAGGGAAGAGAAAAGTACAATTTGGGATGAAAGCCCTATGCCAAAGCAGATATCCTAGGGAGAATGAGGCCAGGTGGGTTTTTATGAGTGGATTTTGCACGGATTAGGATAGAATGAAATAAAGGTAGGGAAAAGGGGATAGAAGATCCTAAAGTTTCTAATTGTGTTCTTTTATTCTCTCTTCAGTGCCCACCATTTGCTTTTTCCTAACGCGATACCTGCCAGAGAGATCATATAGGCGAGCATCTCTGCTTCTAAATTAGAGCAGGAGGGAAAGGAAAAAAAAAAAAAAAAAAAAAAAAGATTCCTGGTTTGCTTTCCTGTGAAGATTTAAGATAAAATGTTAAGAGCAAGCACACTGATGATAGAAAGGTTAGACACAGATTTTATGTTTTTTAAAAAGGAATTTTTAAAACACATATTGTGTGTGAAGAGATGTAGCAGGGCACTAATAGTGGAGGCCTTTTAAAAATCAATAATTGGTGTTAGTAATAAGACCTGTGCTGACAACCAGCTGTGAAACTGTCCTCATTCCTGCAGTGCAGAAGGGGAAAGGAACCAGCGGATGATTACCAACTCCAAGTATTGCTTGCAGTCAAAGCTTCATTAAAGAAATTAGTAAAATACCCCTTTGCCTTAAAATAGGTGTCCCAGTATTGAAAGAGGATCTATATAAAGAGTTCAGAATAGAACTGCTGCAAACTGTTCAAATCAAGAGTATTTCCCAGTTGGGTTACCGGCCTACATTGTAGAACTTAGTCTTTAGTCAAAAGCTCTTCTTCTCCCAATTAAAGAAAAAAAGGTTGAGATGCCCACAGGCCTTTGCAGCATGTTTGGTGTGACTTTTAACCCCTCGTCCCACCTCCTGACTAGGCCTCTTCTTTATACCACAACCTGGGAGAGGGGCAAAATGTAGTCTCTACCTCAAATTAGGCTACTGACACCTCTTACACAATTTCGGAAAGTCAATGCTGAAATTCACTGTTGGTCCTTGCTTGTCTCCTGTACACACTGCCTGGGAAAATCTAGTCATTTTTTTATTCAAACCAAAAGGGGGGACATTTTTTATTAAATTATTAAAAATGTGCAACTGATTCCATTTCTTACCAGCATAAGCTGCAAGCCTGATATTCGCCATGTATTACATGTAACCACTGATAAGGAGCCTTAGATTTTTGGCTTTGACTTTCAGCTACAGCTCACTTGCACACACGACCTTACAAAAATCCCTTAAATATCCAAGAGCCCATTTCTCATTTTCCTCGGTGCTCTCATGGAGCTGATCCAATGGTTTTTAAGGGACCTCTGAGCTTGGACAAGCTCTGAAGGGCATGGGGCAAGGCAAGAAATGGACCCTGTGTTCCCTGCTTATTGTCCCGGAAAATAGGTATGATAATATCAGCCTCACCAGGGTCCCATTGCAATTAATGTTTGGAAAATGTTTTGAAATCCCAGAGTTTAAAAAGGCAGTGTCAATGGCCATTACTTAAGCATCCTATTTCCAAACACCAGTCAGATTATTTTAAGCCACTTTTTCTCAATACGTGTGATAAAATACAAAGGCAATTATCCTATCTGGAAACATAAACTGATAGGGTGGTTTTATGGTCTTTTCAAAACTGCCTCAGTGGACTCTTTCTGTGACCTGGACCATCTAGCTCAAGGCTGAATCTGAGTTTTGTAGGCTCATCCCATCACTTAAACACCAAGGAGATGAATCCGTGGGAAGGGTGCTGTGCTTTGTTGCTTTTGACTGTAATTTCTACAGTCACCAGAAGGTGTTGATGTTTTGCTCTGCTTCATGTTTCAGACAGATTTGAAGAGGGAGGTCAAGCCAACTGTGAGGATCAAGGATGGAATAAAAAAGAACCTCAGGGGCACCTGGGTGGCTCAGTGGGTTAAGCTGCTGCCTTTAGCTCAGGTCATGATCTCAGGGTCCTGGGATCAAGTCCCGAGTTGGGCTCTCTGCTCAGCAGAGAACCTGCTTCCCGCTCTCTCTGTGTCTGCCTCTCTGCCTACTTATGATCTCTGTCAAATAAATAAATAAAATATTTTTAAAAAATTTAAATTAAAAAAATAAAAAAATAAAAGAACCTCAGTTTACATTTTGTGTGTGGGGTGGGGTGGGGTAGTCTTATGCCAATGGCCTCACAGAACATCCTGTAAAACATTCGTCATTTTGAGCTTTGATAACTTTAGGCTCCACGTATCCAACAAATTTCTCCTGTACGAGCATTTGTGAGTCCATTATCCTGGAACTGAAAGTTGAATCCCAAATGTTTTTAAGCAAAGTATAAAAACTGCATTAGAAATCCTTGCCGATGCAAACAAGATAGCTGAATTTAAAACAGGGAAAGCAAATTGAGAACAAATCTGTTTTTACAGATAAATCTATCGTTTGCATTAGTTACATAACAACTTCCCGCACTACAAAGGTTTGTGATTTCCTGAGTGCAAAATATAACTGAAGAGTTCACTCACACATGGGATCCACTCCACGAAACAGAATGCCTGGTAGGAAGGCTGCATACCTGGCTAAAGCCATCGCTGGAGCTGGGTCTAGGTCTATCAACACTTCACTTGTTAGAAACGTTCAAGCTAAACTATGTAGCTTTCATGCATCCTTGTAATTTCCGGGTTTTTTGGGGTTTTTTTGCTTTATTTGCAGTTATTTAATATTTGAAAATACTTCTTGTATCAATTAGCAAATTAGCAGTTTATCTGGGTGGAAAAGCCCCATCTGAGTGATGGAGTTACAAAGTGAATTGTTCTGCAGCTGCAAAATCAAGGGCCGGAGCTGAGTTCATGCTTTTCATTTCTTTTGCATGTGTCAGCATTCATGGAGGCAAGCTTCTATGAAGTCTTGTGTGTGAAGATGGTGCTGAGCAGACTATATTCAATTCTGTTAAATGCTTTTTGCTCTCTCTCTCTCTCTCTCTTTCTTTCTCTTTTTTTTGGGGGGGGGTAGGATAAGGCACAAAAGGAGACTTCAAATCAGCTGAACTTCAAGCAAAAGTTAATGCTATTCTCTTTTGGGTTCAACCACCCACTTTGCTTAAGGTCACTAGTTGAGGCTAATGCAGCTCAGAGGGGCTGCAGTAAACTTGGCATCTCCTTGATTAGGCTCCCCGCTGATCTAATACACATACTAGCTCACTTGCCAAGTCAAATAACACATTTAGTGAATTGGAAATAAGATTTAAGTGGGCCAGCACAATGCGGCTTGCCCTCTCATCTTTTTACCGAATCCTTCTCTTTGTACGCAAGGCTGTGAAAACTGCTCTTGTTAGAGGACTTAATCTTCATTTTTTTCCTGTAGATTATTTGGAAACAGGTCAATTGAATGTTGGAGCTGCTAACTCCTCCCACTAAAGAAAGAACCCGCTTGTGGCATACTGATTGCATCATTTACATGAAAGACTCCTTCTATTAAAGAGAAAATGCTATAGTCTCAGGGTCTGTTAGAATAAAAAGAAATCCTGATATTAAATGCACCCCTTTTAACAATGTGTTTATTTCTTTGTCTTACAGACTCTTTTCTAAAGTGTGCTTTGTATTAACTGCTGGTGAGTAATAGATGGGGATGATCACATCAGTATATATTCATCTCCCTTGGCTGTTTTGCTGCAGTTAATTCTTAAATACAGTAGGTTATAATAGGGTGACATTTCTATAGTGCCTTTCATAAGAGCAATCTAAAGCATGTCACATAATGTTTGACTTTGAACTATTCAGTTTCTTAGTGACACAAATCTCAGGGTAAATTTATGCCTCCATGGTTTGTTTCTTAAAAAAAAAATGAGTCATTGTATTTGTTATAGTTTGAAATTTATCATAGATTCACCATAGATTATCAAGCCACCCACGCCATAATAATCTGTAACTGTCCTTATCTGTGTTAGATGTGCAGGGTTATGATGTGTGTGGACTTTTTATGATCTACTTATCTCTTCTGGTCATACAGATTTATGTGTATCTCTTTTCTGACTAAATCTGAAATCAGAGCTTGCATTCTGAAGAAATAAAATTTATCTATGGGTAAAATCCAAGTGCTATCTTCTGACACCTGAAAGTTAAGAGAAAAAGGATAATACCCTCCAAAACAGACATTCAATTTGCCACCTTTATAGGACGAAACTATGTGAGATATATGTTGTAGTAAGAAATTAAGTAACTCCAGTATGATTTGGGGGCTTATAATAGACTACAGGATTCAAAGCCACTGTTTTATTATATAGAATTTTCATATTTCCAACAGTTGTTTCTGAATGGAAAGGATTTATTAACCTAAACTAGCTTTGCTAGGAGATGTGAAATATATGGTCTATACTGTTTAATCATTACAATCCATCTCTCAAAATAAAGACCAGATCTCTCTACCACATACCTTAGTTGGTAGAACAGTATTAGTATTAAGAAATTTAGCCTTTCAATCTGGACTTTCATTTCTCCACTTAGGAGTTTCACAGTATCGTGTCAATTCTAAAGAACTTAAGCAAAGATGACGTCACTGCTATTGTATTTATCTCTTATTTTATTGTGTTCATGCTTTGGCTTTTTTTGGACACCAATACTGTCAAAACTTCCCTTTAATGGAAAAAGGCAGGAAGACTGAGAGAATTATAAATTCAAAGACTATGATTAAGCAGAAAATTATTATGAGGAATGAGACAATCCTTCAGAACCTGAGTTTTGTTTTTTCAGTTACTAAGAATTCTATTGTTTTTGCTTATCTGAGCTATAGATAGATGGCACCTAACCTTAAGCAGTAAAGACATTTTTAGTTTACTACAGTTTTCAGTAGAGAAAATGAAAGTAGCATATTAATGTTGTAGGGTTAAAAAAAGGTATTTCTCCCAGCTCATGCTTTTCCTTGGGCTTTCTTGTAAGTATTTACAGAAACTTTTGGACATTAAGACATCAGTAACAAATGCCAATGTACGATCAAAGTTTCAAACACCTGCCACAACTGCCCTTTCTGGATATCTGAAAAGAAAACATACCTTCTTGTTCAGATGTCTGAAGATGAGACTTTAAACTGTTTACAAAGAATGTGGAGAAAGAGATTTGTGAATAAGAAGAGTTTAAGAAAAGGAAGCAAATATTACGTTTTGATTAGAATTGACCCTTAGTACTTTAGCCATTCCTTTCTCACCAGCCAACGTATGCCAAATGACACCTGTTTCATTCTTAGCATCCAAGCAAAGATTAGCTATATAGCTATAGTCAGTCTGTTGTCTCTTTCAGTCTCACATTTTTAAAGATAATTATCACTATGTAAGTAAAAACACATGGAATCACATTTATTAATAATAAAATATATTTTATTATTTATTAATAATAAATTTTATTAAATAATTTTATTAAATTAATTTATTTTATTAAATAAATTTTATTTAAAAATTTTATTAATAATAAAATATATTTTATTAATAATAAAGTAAATTATTTTTATTATACAATTTACAGGTGGTGCCATTTCAGGCAAGAAACTAATTACGAACTTGAATTCTTTTAATGTGTAAGTTTAATTCAATATTTAAACCAAAATTAACTCCTCACAGTCTTTTTCTTTTTCTAGCCCCTAAGAATTACTCTATTCACTGTAGATTGGAAAGGAGTATTTCAGTTTCATATGTCTGCATAATTTTTCTTTCTCCCCAGGGGCAAAGTATGAAGTCATATTTTATGATTGACATATATGGCATTGTGCACACAAGAATGACATCAGGAGACTGTATGTGACCTACATCTTTCTGGAAAGAACAAGGACCAGTAAGGGTATATTTTTCATGGGTGATTCTGAGTCACTCATAGCAAAAAAGTCAGGATCTAGCATTCCAATCTCCCAACCGCAAATTCACAGGAGCAGTTGGGAATTGCCTGCTACTCTCCCCACCCTCATCAGTTTGTATATGCAAACATAATAGGAAGATGTTCCAGAAAGTACACGCTACCACTTATAGAGAGGAGTAGTAAAAATGACACCCCTCCATTATTAATATAGTTACTAACAGTACCAAAAGATAGGTAAATAAAAATACGTATTGAGTAGGGTTAATAATTCTTTATTCTAGCCATGGTAATTCATTTAATTTATATAAAGCCAAAAGTGACAAATGGTGCAATTCTTATGATCTGAATAACCTTTCCAAGTTACAGCTAGAAATTGCAGGCAGTGTGTTCACACTAAGACTATTTTCTTTCCAGCTTTTAAGTAACTTCAAAAGTTAAAGATCTTCCCAAATCAATTAAGTCAATCTTTATTTTCACCATTAAACTGGAAATGCAACACATTTTATATTTGAATGAAGTAAAATTCCTTTTCCACCTTCAACTCTTTTATTGTAGCTCAGAACCACCAATGTTAGATGTTTTGGTGTAAGGAAAGATTTCATTTTCATGGTAAATTTCAGCTTTTACTTGAGATATTAGTCAATTTCTAGAAACGAGAAACCGCATAAAAGGAGTATTTGTCGATATTTAAAATTAACATTTGTACGGATTGGAAGAAATTCAACTTCAGTCTTTCATTGTATCAACAACTGCAGAACGGGCATTATGATCAAGATATGCCCCTCCCCAGTCTCTCGTATTCAGGCGTATAGCCAAGTATGTCTAGAGCAAGAGCTGCTTGACTGCAGTGACCATGTCTTACTTTTTAACCTCCACATCATCTGTATTAAGTGGCTCATCTCTAGTAACTATCCAGTAAATACATATGCAGTGGAGAAACAAAACTTTACTCATTGTGTACATAAAGTATGCTTTAAAGCTATTCTCAATTATTCATCTGTTAGAAAAAAAGCAGCACAAAAATACTCGGATGGAAACCTATGAAGGAAAGGAGGGGGAAAAAAGTCCCGAACAGTTGGATTAAAGAAAGTTCTTAAAAAAAAAAAAAAAATTTCAAAAAATGTAAAAAAAGGTTGAATGTATTATCATCAAACCACTGGATTTCTTATTTGTATATGGAAACTTCTGTTCAGAGAGGTTCTCTTTAACTCATTACTTTTTAAATCCAAAGGTAAGAAATACATATTATTTGGGAAAAGCATCAAATAAAAATAACCCATACCACACTCGGGCAATAATCCATGCAACAATGATCATTTTCCATTTAATTTCATAATACCACTTTTCAGGAGAACTTAGGGTGTTCATTTATCAAACTTCCCAAGAAATAAGAGGAATGTTATATTCCTTAACAGAGTATCAGAATGGACAATTGAGCATGCCTCCTTTTGAATTCAATTTCATTTCTGAAATGGACTTTGACATTTAAGAATGTTTTAACTACTCAGAACTCAGTTAGAAATGCATATATTCTATGACTCCCAATATCCCGTTTTTTAATATCATCTGTTCTATGGAAAATCATGCCAAAAATCTGTATTGTGCTGATGGTTCCACTTTAATACAAACTACATACCACACTCATTTTTCGTCAAACAGCACAAGTGGCTAAAACCTGGTAATATCTTGAAAAGGATATAACAGGCAGCAATAGAATTATAATTCTCCCTGTGCAAAGGAATGACCTTCTTTACTCACTAATGGAAATACTTTATGTCCTAACACTTCACCCTATTATAAATGCACTTCTTTCCTCCTTCTCTCCCCATCTATTCATACATGGATAATACAAATGCTATCAACAATATGAACTCTTCTCAATTTACAACCCTGTAAAAATGTTCTTGCATTTCTTATTATCTGAGTTGATGGACTAATTAGAAACAGTCAAGGTTATATCTAGGTGTGCTGATAAAAAATGTTTCTAATTGGCCCTGAGACTGAAGATAATTCAATTACAAATCTTTTCCATTTGATTCATTCTTTTCTTCCTCAGAAAGGATTATGTTGATAGGATTCAGGTAATGGAACTTGGTGGCTTAGGAGAAGCATTAAAACATCCTTCCAGCTTTCAACTAATGTGATTAAATTTTACAAAGTTTGTTTTTCTTCTTAAAATCTTACTGAGGTCAAGTGCTCATGTGATTCTCTTAGAGCAGGGTTGAGAAGTTGGGTGAGTTGAAGAGGCGTTACTAATCTCTTAAAATGTGCTCATTAAAGTCCTAAAAAGATTTGAAATACTCATTTCCCCATATTACAATACCTAAGTTAATAAATGAAAATATAGAATTCTTTTCAATTAAGTCTCCATTATAGATCTTTGACTGAAATGTTTCTACACAGTACATCCAGAATACATATGAACAGTAATTAATGGCAAAAAGTGATTAAGGAAAAAAAAAAAAAAAAACTTAGTTTTAAGTCTTTGTATGGTCTCTAACCTGAACATTTTTCTGGGTAGTTACCAAGCCCATAAAAATAAAATACATTTATTTTCTCTTGCTTCTAAGGCAAGGCTAGCAGCAGAGATTCAATATTATCTTTAATTCCAGATAGATATTTAAAATTTGGCTTAAGTATTAAGCCATGTACACTCTCTAATATTTCTATTTTTGTGTGCAAAGAGCTTGAATTGCATTGTATCTTCTTTCCCCTTGAAAGATGAAAAAACAATGTATTAGGTTATAACGGGAACATTTTAAGATTTAGTATCCAGAAATTAAATGTATCATGAAACGATAGGTGGAGTTTAATGTACACCCTATCAGTGTGGGTCAGTGACCTGGAACATTTTCAGGATTAGTATGAATAGAAAGTATTCCCTTCTATTTTCTCTCCAGATAGGAATCTATTTTAATATCTCTCCCAGTAGGTCAAGTGCTCTTCCCAGTGATTCTAAATAGAGAAGAATTTCAGAAACCAAATTGCTTTAATGAAAATCTCAACAAAGAAAGTTAGAAAACTGTTTGCTGTATTTGCATATAAACATTTATGGTAAACTCTTCCTTCTACGTACTAATTTGTATCTTTTCAAGGATTTCCATCTATATATACATGTATGCGTGCACACATTTTCCAGAAAGATTTTTTTAAAAGAAAAGAACAACGTACAGCTGAATATTTGTAAAATGCTTAACTGAGACATGCATTGTAGATAAATCTGAGAGCAGGATAGCTGTATCGTATAGAGTATTGGTAGTATTTATAGGAATGCTCAGTCTTCTGATTTATGCTATGCATTGTATATGATCACTAGAAATTTTATTAAGCCAATCATTCCTGGAGCTTGATAATTACCTTTGAGTGAAGGAAGGTACAGGTCTCAGTGGACTCTCTCTCTTGCCTTAGAGGAAGTATTAATTGGAGTCAATTTTCGATTAGATAAAAAATGTTGTGAAACTGTCTCATCCACAAATCCCTCATCCCTACAACTGGGAATGTTCTAATGGGTTGCCACCATGTGGCAACTCATTAGCTATCTCAATAGAGTACATGCTTGCGAAGTTGGTAAACGGCTTTATACTTGTTTTAAGAGTAAAGCAAGAATTTTTATTATAAAATATGAAAGTTGGCATTTGTCAGTTCTTTAAATTCAAACAATGCAATACAACTTTCTATTAACTTTCCTAAGCTGTACGTGTATATATACATACATAAATCTGTAGGACTATATATGTAGATATACATACATTGGTGTGTATAGATGCCTATCTACATACCTATAACGATTTCAAAAGTGGCACTGTACCTTGATTTACTCAACGTTAGTTTTTCACAGCTTCTCTAAGTACAAGTAGCAGAAGAAATAGCTATTATTACTTTTCATTTTGATCTTAATTAGATCAACAAATTTAACTCTTCTGCCTAAATGTGATATTACCTAACCAGCTAAGGGCCATAGCATTTATAGAAAGAAGAAATAAAAGTTATCTTTAAGCCAAATAAACTACCTCAACATTTAATAAAATCAAAAATTCTGAGACGTCTGTGGTTGATGAGCCCAATCCCTGACTCACTTAACATAGATCATGCTACATAAAATAATTCCTTGTTTTCTCAAATGCTATTTTTTTAAATCAAAATTTGACTCCATGAATCTTCCTCAGTATTTACACAATTTAAGCTAAAGCCTATAGCTGTCAAGTGAGGCATGTTTCTTATTGATGCTTGCTTTAATGGGCACTGTAGAGCTGATGGACTGGAAGATTGCCCAACCTGCTCTAATTGACATATAACCAACCATTTGACCACCCCTGTGCTTGCTTTAGATCCCATATTAGTCTTAATGCTTTTTGCTTCACAAAGCTGTAGAACAGCTGCTCTTCAAAAGAACATATGCTAAGGACATGGTAACTGAAGTCAGCCCTCACCAAAGACTTGAGGAATTCTTAGAGAAAAATATGCCCAGTGACAGTATTAATCATTGAATCACCTCTGGAATCCTCAGTCATATAGATCAAAGAGTTGAGTGTGTGGGTATTTGTTCAAACTTAGCTATTTATAAGGGCAAACTGTGTTATCAATGTTGTGGATTCCACATGAAAAAAATTTAAACAGTATTTTTGCCATCATATATAACACAAAAGAATAAACAAAGCTTAGGTCACTCTGTAGGACCCCTGTTTTGCATTTGTCTTTCTCATTTTGACAGCCCTCCTTTAAAGGTTTATTTGCTCCTTTTCTTGGAGTTCATATACTTTAGTAACAATTTCAAGTATCATTTAACTTTAGGCCAAATTATAGCTACAAATAAAAAAACAAATGCCCTATTTCTAAATAAATCTAAAGCCAGGCAAATTACACAATCATTTAATAAAACTTTATTATTTTAATAAAATTAGGTCAGCAAGGCAACTTAACTTCACACACACACACACACACACACACACACACACACACACACACACCCCTACCCCTGCAGGGGATGGCTGTACAAATGCAAGGAATTTGCATTCCTCTTAAATTATGCTTCTTGGCACCAGTTTTATCATTCACAGTGTATTTCGTCTTTCACACACATAAATCATGACTTGACATGCTGGTTAACTGAGTTAGTTTCAAAATAAAAGGAATCACATGTTTTCTATTGTAAACTGTTAGAATCACTTCCTTACTTACTGGATATAACTTTTGTTTGCAGAGTCTGTCACTATTGACCCATTTATCTCCCCATCTCAATGACTGCTGTGTACTTCCTCACGAACAATTTACTCTTTTTCCAGATAATATGCCAGTAGCTTATTGGACAGGTGTTACTTCTGAGGTCAATATCTGGGGGTCATTTTCTGACAGTGACCGGTGCTTTATTTTGCATTAGTAAGTACAGGGATCCTATCAATGCCATTTTCCTTGCTCTGTGGGATGTAGGTTTGAAAACCTGCTGGCATCTAGACTCATCACACAAATACTAAGACAGGAATACAATGAATAGGACTATAATAAAATTGGCCTGAATACTGTCCTCACATGGCAATATCTTCCCAGTGTCTTTTGGGAAATTTGTGTTTTTCTAAATTTTGAGTATTTAAGGATTATCAGTTGAGGAATTGGGAAAAAACCAAAAACATATTCTGTGAGGATTAGTCCTTAAAATCAATACAGAGACATTACTTGTTTGAAAGAATCCACTAACATCAAGTTAAAATGAAGACACCCTGAGAGTCAGGATCAAATGCCAAGATGGACATTTCCTGGATCCAGGACAGGATCTCTTAAGCCAGAGGCAGTCATGATCTAGTCAGTCAATCTTGATGGCATTCATTGCCATGTTTTAAGTGTTTGTTCTGGACTCTGTGAGCTGCTTACAATGAAAGAGTTGTTTAAAATAAAATATTAATAAATTTATACATATTGTATACTTTATACAAACACTATGAGTGGTGCTCCAAGAAACAAATTTAGAAGTAAATTATTAAATGGGCAATTGATGCATGTACTGCTGTTCAACTTGACAGCATTTAAAAAAATAAAATAGTTGTGTTTTCTATTTAGTAATGTTCACTGCTGTATTTCAGTACTTTCTATAGGCTATGGTTCCTGGAAATATTCTAGAAGAAATTCAAAGAGAAGACAACATGTATGAGATTTCCAACGTGAAATCCTAAACTGACCTTAAAAAAAAAAAAAAAGTCAACACAAGCAAACTTAATTTCAAAAGCAAAATCAAGATTAAAGCAGAAAAAAAGGAAATGATCCATGAACTTACATGAAGCAACACATACTTGAATGCCCAAGTTGAAAATGCTTTTGTAAGTACTTGTAACTACTCAACCAATGTCAATAGGAAATAAATTTTCTACATCTCAAATATTTATCATGAAGCAAATACCAATACTTTTTTAGTGGAGAAATTAGTGATTTGGGTGTTTTAAAATAAGAAAGGTAACTTACAAGAAGTATTTGAGTTACTATTTCCAATGTCTTAAATCATTTTTATTTGACACAATTTTATACTATTTCTCCTCCTTTAGTGTCACCTTATTTTCAAGTGTCTCTAATAAATATAATTTTTGTATTTGGAAATATCTAATCTTGTCACAGTATTCTGGTGTGTACTAATATGTGCATTTGTTATTATTTCATAAAATAGTTCCCAAAGTTATAACCTTACCATATACCACATAAAAATGTTAACTGCTTATTACTTTGTTCAGTCATTAATACTTAAAAACACAAAAATGCAATGTTATAAAAACATAAAATATTTTAGGATTTGAATAATCTCAAGGATTGGTAGGAATTCCAATTTCTTGTCCCCAAATTTTAAGAATATCTGTTGCATGCTACAAACACAACCTGGATGAGTTCCAGAATTTCATTTGTGACCTTGTCATGTTAAGGTAAAACAGGACTCAAAATTGTTGCTAATCAAACAAGGTCAGAGGCTGAGGAAAATGACCATGGTTGATTCATTCTACTTCCTGGTTTTAATGCTTGACCCAAGTTAATTTAGAACTTAATTCTACTTTGGTTCTTTTTGCCAGTTATCTTTGCAAAGGATTCCTCACTTTATTTCAGTTATGAATTTCTTTATCACTGGTATACTGTTTGATGTGACTTGATAAATTATTTGAATCTAATGATAACAATGACTATAACTATGGTATTTCATTTATGTTACACGTAATCTAATATTATAGTTCAAAATTGGGCTCCATTTCTGCAAATGCACACTGAGTTCATACAGATACTCATATAGGTTTGAATTCTGCAACATAGAAAATAATTTTAGGGTTTGAAATTCCTAAGGGTTTCCATCTTCACTGTTTTAAGGAACTGATTTCTAAATTGCATATTTCATCAAAAATAAGTGATATACTATCATCTTACAAATTTTTAAGTACTCTAAAAGTATATTTCAATCCAACACAGCAGTTATTAACTGTTTATAAATATGTCCAGTTTATATTTCACACAATTTACTATCAAACCCTTTGCATACAACACAGAACTTTAAATATTGTCTCTAAGTATAATTTTAATGACGATCTAATGACTTTACATGGCAAGTTAAGGTCACCTAATCATTGATGAAATTATGTAAGTTTATTTTCCTACCTTATATTTCTTGTAAGTTCTCTAGCAAAACCTATTTTTGCATTTGAATAGAATAAGGTATAATTAAAGTTCTTTATAATCTGGTAAGTTTGCATTAATAAATGTAGCTGCTACTAGGATTACTTTTTCAAGTCTGTATGTGTTCTGGTGTTAAGGTTATGATTAACTATCATTTCAACTCTGTTGAAGCTCTGTTTTTGTTACTGTTCATTAGTTTGGAAATTTTTATTCTTGACCATTTTGTAGACCTTAAATGGCCCATTCCCAAAGGTACAAGTAAGGTGTTTAGAAATGCATCTTCTAAAATACATAGGGTTGAGAATGGCCAGAGTCTGGAAACCAATTATTTTCTAGATTTTACCATGCTTTACCTCTGTGATATAAGTGGGCATGTCTAAACAAAGGGAAAAACGAAGGACCTGTTAGATATAACTGGTTAAGCAATTTAAGCGTAAATAGTCTTCAGGTAACTTTAAGATGGTATCTATATTTTTTAAAGGTCACTCTAAGTCATTATTTGCGTTTCCTTTTTTGCATTATCTTATTTTGCTCTTTATTTTAAGGAAATAAAAATAAAGATGGAAATTATTACCTCAATGATTACAGGAGTGAATGCTTCAATCTAAGTAATGGCTCAAAATATACCTCTAAATATAAAACCATTCAATTAGTAGTTCTACAGTAAATGTGAAATATATTTGACCAAACTATGGTTTTCTGTGTCTTATTTGGCAATTCCAGGTATCACAGCCTGAAAGTTCTGCAAGTATGACCTTACATGTATGATACTGTTCATATCAGTTCAGCACTACTCTTAGAGCAAATCAACCAGTCCTGAGGCCGCTATTGCTCTTCCTACACCTTCAAAAGGTCCACCCCCTTATGATCTGTTCCACAGTTCTATCCTCATTTCTGGGTCTTCATTCATCCACTTCCCCCTTGATATCACATTTCTAAATGTATTTGGGTAGCCTTATAGGACTTTCAGGTTCTAATAGAGGTCAACTAGCAAAGGGGAGAGAACTATTTAAAAAAAAAAAAAGCTTCTTTAAATTAGGAGTTGGCAAACTATAGCCTGCAGGCCAAATTCAACCTCGCATTTTTTTTTAAAAATAAAGTTTTGTTGTAATACAGCTATGTCCACTCATTTATGTGTTGTTAGGATAGCTTTAGGAACTGTATGATCTACAAAGTGTGAAATACTTGTTTAAACCAATGCTGTTCAAAGTTGTCCAAATAGAGGGCTAATTAAAACAACTGACGGGCCCCACCCATACAATTTCTGATTCAGCATGTTTAGGGCTAGGTTCAAGAAGTTCTATTCCTAGTATATTTCCAGATGGCACCTACACTGTTGGTTAAGCAAACACACTTTGAGAATCACTGTCCTAAACTGTGAAGGTGCTCTTCCTTTATTTTAGTAACTGTTTTGATATGCTATAGGCTATACAAGCCAATGAAAGGGTCAGTTTTAAACAGCAGACAGATACTGGTATGTACAAAAAGCATTCACCTTACAGTCAAGCCTGAAAAAATAATGTTGCTAAGAGAAAAAACTGTAAGTGAAGTGTTTTTCTTTGAAACAAGAAATGTCACCTTTATGGATTAACATGTTCTCCATTTAACATTTCCGTAGCATCTTCTTTCCTTTTTTTCTATAGCATTTTTAAACTCATATTCAATCCACAATACATCCAGTATTTAACTTCATATGTAGTTTGAATGTTTACAACTTGATTACACATAATTTTCCACCAAACTCTTTGAGGTACATTTGTATCCCTCATACGGATGAAAAAATTTTAATGCAACTTGCCATAGAACCTGAACTGGGGCTGTAATTTAGGTCTTTTAACTTTTACCTAGCACTGGACATTTGTCTGGCTATCAAAATCAATTATCCCAATTTCTTAAGACAGACTTAATCATACAGTTGCACCACCATTATTAAAATTACCATATATAGTTTAGGATAGAGATGGCCATTTGAACTTTTACAGCTAAAGATGCTAATGGATGAATTTATAATAATCAACTACTGCTTACACAGAAAAAGGAAGTTACAATGTGAATTTGCGGTGGCTGTGGTCAATGAAAGTGTGGTTTCCTACATGATAGGGACCGATAGTTTATTAAGATGATAGAAGCATCCTTCTGCTAAATATTAACCAAGTGTCATTAGGCAAAAACAATTGTGGAAGTAGTGGTAAGATGCTCACTTGGTTAATGATTTGGAAAAAAGTCTCTCAAGATTTAAATGTAGGTGCTGTATATCCGTTTCTTGTATTGACTTTGGTGCATTATTGGAAACTGAAACCACTTCAGATGAATAAAAACTAGTCTATTGAAGGGGGATGAGGAAAAGATGGCTTAGGTAAGATTAATATTTACAGTACTCACAGCAAGTTGGTACATTAAAACAAAGGTGCTGAGACCAAACTATTACTGTTTTTTAGTTACAAGTCTTGGCCTTCCTGATAGTGTCTTAAAGCAACAGTTCTGGATTTTATAGATTTATAGAAAATTATAGATTTTCCATTTAATAACATTTGATTCTGACAAATGTGTTAAGAGATTATTATAATTGTGGAGACTTTCTGTCTTGTGTTATCTAGCCAAGAGGAATGTGTAAGGATAAGGGAAGCCTACATAATTTCTCTGAGCTTTACTTTGTAATTACTGAAGAATTACAATAAACTCAGAGGAATAAATTTTATATATATATATATATATATATGTATATATATGTATACATACACATATATATATATATATATATGTATATATATGTATACATACACATATATATATAT
>NW_019154103.1:17143632-17443311 GCF_002288905.1 Enhydra lutris kenyoni
GTAGTCTTCTAATAATATATGTATTATTTTTAGGAAAACACAAATTAAGATAATTTGTTACTTTGATTCATGCCTATTAGTGTCTTTATAAAATACTCATTTTTAGAATTCACTTCATGTTGAAATATGAATAAGGCATTGGAAAGTATCCCAAGTTGTCACAGAACATGGTTTTCTTGGTTTTGCCACTAACCAAATATGTAACCTTAGAGAATTATTTCACTTTTTTGGACCAAATCACCTCAACCTCAAATGTGAAAGTTCTAGTATTTGATACTTAGTTCTCTTCTAAATCAAAATACTGTGATTATGGGATATGCTTCCATAAACAAGTTAACTCTTCCTGTTCTAAGATTATATATGCTCTAATTTTCTGAATAGTTGTCTATGGTCTATTGTACATATCTTGAATAACAGTTAAACTTCCAGAGAATATACTCACAATTTTGCCACCAACTTACTGAAGTTGATCTTAAATCATCAATGGGCAATATTTATGCAGAATAAGAACTGTGGAACTGATAGTTCAGAACTAATCATTATTCTATGTATAGGCAGATTTCATACAAAAATATGCCAAATCCTCTAGGATAATGGAGCGTATCAGCAATTAATTTTTGACTGCATAATTTTAAAGTTTACCATGAAACATTTAAATCCTTCCTTAGCTTCATGCAGTAGCTAAGGGGTAGCCTTAGTCTGAGGTGCAATCATCTTTGAGACAAACTACCACTGCTTAAATCTGTTAATGAAGTAAACCATATTTTCTCTAAAACTTAGAAAAATTATTTTGAGTTGGCTTTAAAAAATAATAAATGATGACAAATATAGTATACTGAAAGTTACAGGTGGCTCAGTCAGTTAAGGGTCTGCCTTCAGCTCAGGTCATGTCCCAGGGTCCTGGGACTGAGCTCCCCACCTGGCTCCCAGCTCAGCAGGGAGTCTGCTTCTCTCACCACCCCCATCCACCCCTCCCCTCCGCTCACACTTGCTCTCTCTCTCAAATAAATAAAATTTTAAAAGAATTTTTTAAAAAGTTGCTGAGTGAAATAAGTCAAGCAGAGAGAGTCAATTATCATATGGTTTCACTTATTTGTGGAGCATAACAAATAGCATGGAGGACAAGGGGAGTTAGAGAGAAGGGAGTTGGGGGAAATTGGAAGGGGAGGTGAACCATGAGAGACTATGGACTCAAAAACAATCTGAGGGGGTTGAAGCGGCGGAGGGGGGGGCGGGGAGGTTGGGGGAACCAGGTGGTGGGTATTGGAGAGGGCACGGATTGCACGGAGCACTGGGTGTGGTGCAAAAACAAGGAATACTGGGATGCCTGGGTGGCTCAGTTGGTTAAGCAGCTGCCTTCGGCTCAGGTCATGATCCCAGCATCCTGGGATCGAGTCCCACATTGGGCTCCTTGCTCATCGGGGAGCCTGCTTCTCCCTCTGCCTCTGCCTGCCATTCTGTCTGCCTGTGCTTGCTCTCTCTCCCTCTCTCTCTGACAAATAAATAAATAAATCTAAAAAACAAAAACAAAAACAAAAAAAAACAAGGAATACTGTTATGCTGGAAATAAAAAATAAATAAATTTTAAAAAAAAGTTGCAGGTCATAAGGCATAAAAATTATATTTTATAAAAATTTATATATTTTATAAAAATGCTTTCAAATTTTCACATTTCATATTTTTCTTCATTATTTCTAAATTAGTCATATATTCTCAAAATTGTTTGGGAAATATGTTATATTTTTGGTTTCAAATAGGAACTACTACTACTACTTCCAGGGTACTTGCATTGCCTGAAATATTCTATCCAGCTCTGTAGATTTTTTTTTAATATATAGATACTAGAAATCTCACTATCATGTATGGGACAAGAAAACAAACCTTAGTATCCACCTGGTTAAAGAGACTTTTATTCAATACCATGCCTATGGAATAATTTCTTTTAAAGCTTTATTACATTTCTCAAATGTAGGAATATCTTTCACCACTATGAGGGTCCTCCTCCCCTGCCCAAGCATAGCAAAAGAAAATAGCTTGAGAAACAAAAATTGTTTTTCCTCTGACCACTCCCAACCCTTCAAAACCAGGCAAGGTATATAACCTTAACAAGAATCCACTGGTAAAATACCATGCTGTAAGTCTCTACACTTTTTTTTCCCCTCCTAAATCACGAGATGGTTTGACATTAGACTAAGATATTAAGTCTGGTAAAGCACATTCCTCAGAAATACACTGGGAAGGGAAAGGGAGTAAATTCACTTGGGAATGCTGTTCAAAAACACTGCCAGCTGCATCTGGCGATCATATGCCAAATCCCTCTTGGGCTATGAAAAAGCACTTCAAGTTCATCGTGGTCAGTTAGAAATGTTGCCTTCCTTTAGGAGTTGTCCTTGGGAATTTATTCTTGAACAGATCCCTTCTATTGATTTCATCTCCCACTTTGCATGCTATAATTAATCTACAGATTAGTTATAGTACAGTTTTTGAAATCAACCTGCATGAAAAATATGTTCCAGGTCCTTCACCTGGAACATGTGGTTCTCATGTCAGAAAGGGTATGTATAGTCTTTTGTTTTGTTTGTACTAGATACTTCATATGGGACACATACAAATAATTCATTATTTCTCCGTTTGAGAACTTTAAAAATCAGGATTATGCTTTGTCTCCTTGTTCCTTTGTTTCCTGGAATTCTTAAGCACCTCTATAAGAAAATTGGGTCGCTCGTTAGATTGAGTTGAAGAGCCTTAGGGATCCATTTTTCAAGGAAGTCTATTGGGTCGCCTAATCTACCCCTTCAGGCAGTCCAGTAATTTTGACATTCTAGTTCAACTAGTACCTTCAAACTATTATCCCTCTCTGATAGCTCTGTATACTTCTTCTCATTTTGAACTTTACCATTAGATTAAGTTGAAGGGTCTGGGAGCATTATTTATTGTTCTTTATTAATTGTTTTAGAGTGAAGATTTACTGCTTGTTAGTTTTAATTTAAAAAAAAAAAGCAAACAAATACCGAAGTAAGAGGTCAGCATACCATCACAGATCTAGTATGTAATACCTTTTTTTCTCTCCAAAGATTCTTTCTTTTCTAAAGAAACTTTAGAATATTTGATTAAGGTTTCTGTTCTTACCATTTATTTTTGCTTCCTCTATTTCAAAATCATTCCTGCGTCCAATGTTTTTCTTCATTTTTGGTAGTTCTAAGAACTTTTCTATAGAACAAATCCCTGTCAATTGACTTTAAAGCCTTTCAAGCACCATAATTCAGTATTTCTATTTAGAGTAGCCTTAATGTATTATATCTGACAGATCCTTTGGCTGTCTCCAGCTTGTCTCCTCCCTCCATCTCCCATTTTTAGATATATAGTCACAGAGGTCAAGTTACCCAACCAAAAGAATCTTTGCTTTATGACATTTTCATAAATACATGGTAATGATCTATTTTGACTTTTAGGAAATTTTTACATTAATTAATCTATTTCAAAATAAGGTTACTCTACCTGACAATATAAATGTGCTTTAATTACCTGAACAGAAGTATAGTTCAGATCTTTGAATCACTACGGATTAAAACATCATTTCACAGCCAAACAGAAACATGCTCCCAATCACTGAACTTGAATTATTGTTATGTAGCTTGAGGCTTGTATTAAAATCACTGAATAATTGCAATCAGATTATTATAATCAAGTACAGGAACAGTAATTACAGGTTACAGTCACTTTAAGCTGCCCTGGATGTCCTGTGTTCTGATCATATGCATATTAAAAGTTTATGTTAGTGATAAAATTAATGAATAGGACTGTAAGCACTTGTCACTAGGAAAGATGTCACCTATCTTACCATATAGGGTGTTATGTTTTCACATCAAGGACAACTATGTGCCTACATTATTTTTGCTCTTTATTAAGTTAGATTATAAGGAAAATATATCTAGTTGTCACAATAATGTTTTTTCTCTTATTAAACTTAAATTTACAAAAATTCTGATGGCTATTAATATTTCATTCATTTTGCTGGTTTAATAACAACAAAACTATGTAAATTTGAATATACTAGGAAACCATTTCCCAATGAACTGCAATCTTACAAATTCTTACTAAAGGGCAAATTTTTGTTTTTTTTTTTTTTTTTAATTCCTGGAGATCAAACCAGAAAGGAGAAAAAGAAAAACATACCGTCTTTTCAAATGATAAGATCTAGTGTTGTGGAAACACAAAATGGGGGAAGTATTTGATATTAGCTGAAGTACTGTGTGAAAGACAGACATCCACGTCGTATTAAAACCCTGATTAAAAGACCTCCCCTATTTAAACTTTAATAATCTTGTTCTTTTATTTCAACAATGAATACAGCATAGGAGATACGAATTGGATTTTCATAGTCCAGTTCTAAAATTAGAACTTGAAACCGAGAAAAGCCTAGAGCCCTAGGGGCCCAATCACAAAGAAACGGCTCCTGCACACATGTGCCAACCACTGAATCATTTTATTACACTTTCTGATTCACAATAGAAATGGGGACAAAGAGTGAACATACAACAAGAGAATTTCCTTAGGAAATATATAGCATGTGATTGGGCAGGGAAGTTAGAAGGCAAAGATGTGCAAAGGTTAAATGTGTCAGTGACTGCCAGGAAATTTCATTCTGTTCCTTATCCAGATGTAACACCGAGGTTAACTGTACAACACCAAGTAAGCACTGATAGGAAATGACATTTTGTACAGAAGACAAGACAGGCCCACAGATGAGGAAGCAAATCTTGTGCCAGGTTACAGACTTTCTACAGCTACCATGACAGACAACATAAGCCACATAAAAGGCCAACCAAACACCCAGATGCTGTTGCTGGAAAATTACATACTAGAGCTCAGCATCTGGGTCTCACAGTTGCCAAGTTCACCGCATGGGTACCCATGGTGCTTGGCTCAGACACGAGGCCAGACAGAAAGGGGGTGGGCATGGTGGAACAAGCCAATCGCTGCAGTGAACAACAAGAAGCTAGAAAGCCAAGTGTATCATAAAATAGCATGAACCTGCCAATATAGTTTCAAATGCATAAAGCCATACTTTTGCATTCCAAACATAATGCTGAGAGTACATTTTTTCCTCTTTGGTATAGAGATGATTTAAGAAACATTAATGGTGGGCCTGTGGTTACACTCTTTTACTCAGTGAAGGATGTCAGTCACAAAAAATATATATAATCATAATTAGATAATACATTGCAACTACCTTTACATCTATTTAAAAATACCTAGGAGGATAGCTAGGCAGAATGAGTAGAAGCATTTGGTAAGATAAGAGCCTATATCAATAAGGTAAAAATGCACCAAATCAATATATAAAACAGCATGTAAAATCCAAGATGGCAACAGGGTAATGAAATGAGCATTACAGCTTCCTCTGGCTTCACCTCAGGATTCTAAAACCCTATCAATTTATAGCAAACATGCACTTCACTGTAGATTGTGTCCTTAGGAACCTGTAGCATTATAGAGATATCAGAGCATATGAGGAATATATTGTGCCCAGGCTTGTGAGGCTTGGTACATAGATTTTATTATCAAAGAAAATAATTAAATGGCTATTTTTCTAGCCAGTTTGTTTTCATTATATGTGCTTTATTTTCCTTATCAGATTTGCTGTTTTTATAGCTTCAGAAATAACTTAGAAATATTTTATACATGTCTTTATTTTCAGAAAAGTTTTGCCCAAAATTATATATTCTGACACAATAGATTGGAGAGTTAAATAGGGCATAATGCCATTACAGTTTTTATTTTTTAATATCTTTTTAAAAAAACTGAAGCTATTATTCAAAAATTTTAATAAATGAGAAGTACATTTGACTCTATACCTATGGAAAATATATTCATTAAACATCTAACCTAAACAAAATAGGCATTTTGGCATATTGTTTGTTCACATGTAATGTTTTGAAATGTTTTCTAAATTATGTGCCTCTCCACTTCATGTCCATTTATTTTAATGCATTACATTTTAAATGATTGGAGACAATGTGTTGAAAAGCAATTTAAAAAATTTTACATAATTTATATGTGTTTGTGTAAGCAGGAGTGAAACAAAACCAGAATTTTTTTTTTTTTTTTTTTTTTTTTTTAAGATTTACCTATTTTAGAGAGAAAGAGAATATGCATGGGGTGGGCAGCAAGGAGAGAGAATCCTGAAGCAGAATCCCCGCTGAGTAGAGAGGGACGACCATATGACCCTGAGATCATGACCTGAGATGAAATCAAGAGTTGGCTGCTTAACCCACTGAGCCACCCAGGTACAATGGGAAACCATAAGCATACGTTTTAACCAACAAATGCTAATCTATCTCACTTTACAGGCATATATTATCTTACTGTACTTCACTTTATTTTGCTTCAGATACTGTTTTGTTGTTTTGTTTTCTTAACAAACCCAAAGTTTGTGGCAACCTTGCCTCCAAGAAGTCTATTAGCATCACTTTCCAAACATCATTTGTTCACTTCATTTCACACTATGTGTCACATTTTGGTGATTCTTGAAATATTTCTAACTTTTACATTGTTAATATATTTTTATGGTGATTTGTGGCCTCAACTTTTATATGCACTGGATAACGAAAAGATTCCTTTGACTCATTTTATTGCAGTGCTTTGGAACAGAATCCACAATGTCTTTGAGGTATGCCAGTACTCAGTAGTTATTTTTCTATAATACCACTATAACTTAAATAACAATATGGACAAAACTCTTCTGGGAAGCCAAAGCTCTTCAATTACTTTGTAACTGCAAGCTTAGACCAGTTGTACTCTACAAGGGAAAGGATTATATATTCAATTTTCATCACTGTATCCCAATAGCTCAGCACCCTATCTGATGTATATAGTAAGAGTTCAATAAACATTCCATGAATGATTATGTCAGTGACTCTTAGTAAATATAAGCACATTTTCTGTGTTTATCATTATGCATTTAAAAATAGGTGTTTCCTGTCCTAAAGAGGGAAGAGGAAGCAAGATGGTGGAGGAGTAAGAAACTGAAATAGCATTAGGTCCCATGAGTTCAGCTAGATAGTTATCAAACCATTCTGAACACCTACAAATTCAATGGGAGATAGAAGAGAAGAAAAGCAGCAATTCCAGGAACAGAAAATCAACCACTTTGGGGAAGCATAATATGTGGAGAAGTGAATCCAAAGTGATGGGAAGATAAACCTTGGGGAGTGGGGGCTGGCTCCTGGTAAGTGGTGGGGCAGCAGAGCACAAAATCAGAACTTTTAGAAGTCTGCTCCACTGAGGGATGTTGCTCTAGATGCTAAACGGGGGTTGGAGCCCTTGCAGGAACAGTGTGGTCTCAGGACCCATGGGGTCACAGAAAGACCCGGGGTGGGGGGTTGTCTCTGAGTGTTGCAGAGCAGTCAGGAAACATAGCAGGAAAGCTGGCTACAGAGATGGAGCTGAGGTGGGGTTTCTCAGCTCAGGGTTACCTTAAACCATGATCTTTGAGCAGGGGCCCCACAAGTGGCAGATCTGGAGAGACCCCTTCCTTCTTCCTCTGGGAAGAGCAGCATGGGAGTGTGCAGCAGGAAACTGCTGGGTTTGGAGATGCCAAACGGGGCCATGCACCTGAGATAAAAATATTTGGTCACAGACTGGCTGAGCACAGAGCACGGCCAGAGAGCAGGGAGATGGGAGGGATTGATTGCTTTTCTCTGAGGTTGCACTGAGAAATGGGGACCCAAGCTCTCAACTCCTCCAGACCAGAGGTTGGAGGGCTGCCATTTTCATTCCTGTCCTCCAGAGATCTATGTAAAGCGTTCAGGGAACAAAAGCTCCTGAGAGCAAACCCGAGTAGATTATTTAGCCTGGCCCCTGGCAAAGGCAGAGCAATTCCACCTGGGCAAAGACATTTGAGAATCACTGCAACAGGCCCCTTCACCCAAAAATCAGCAAGAACATCCACCCAAGACCAACTTCACTAATCAACAAGAACTGTGGAACTCCTGAGCTAGGAGAAAGCAACATAGAATTCATGGCTTTTTTCCCATGATCCTTTAGTCTTGCAAAGTTAAATTTTGTAATTTTATTTTTTTCTTATTCTATTTAACTATTCCTCTTTCCTCTTTTAATATTAAGTATTTTATCTTGTCAGTACCTTTTTTAAAAATCCTTTTAAATTTTCATTGTTATAGTCTTATTTTATCCTTTCATTGTATTTAACGTTATTTTTTGTATACATATAGCTTTTTCTTTAAAATTTTGGAATTTAATTTCTACTAATAAATCAAAATATACCCTGAATCTAGCTCCAGCCTGATCACATTCTCTCTTTTATTCTTTTTCCAACTTATCAATTCCTTTTTTAGACTTTTTTAAAATTTTTATCTTTACAGTTATATTCCATCCCTTCATCATGTTGACCCTTATTTGTGTGTGTGTGTGTGTGTGTGTGTGTGTGTATATATATATATTTTTTTTTTCTTTCTTTAAAATTTTAGGAGGTAGTTTCTTCTAAGAGACCAGAATACACCCAAAATCAAGTGGATGGCTCTGTTCTACTCAAGAGTTTAATGTGTGTATTTATATATATATATATATATATATATATATATATGTGTGTGTGTGTGTGTGTGTGTGTGTGTGTGTGTATATATATATATAATTTTTTTTCTCTCTTTCTCTCCACCCCCCCACCCCCTGGTTTTGTGTGTCTTCTGATTTGGTTAGCATGTATTTTTCTGGAGTCTTTGCTACCCTTTTAGTATTTTACTCTCTCATTCATATATTCCTATCTGGATAATTAGTTATCAATTATCCATTATCAATCTGGATAAGGACAAGGTGGAAAAACTCACCACACACACAAAAAAGAAAAAAAAAAAACAAGAGGCAGTACTGACAGCTAGGGACCTAATCAATAGAGACATTAGAAAGATGTCAGAACCAGAGTTCAGAATGATGATTATCAAGGTGCTAGCTGGGCTTGAAAAAGGCATGAAAGATATTAGAGAATCCCTTTCTGGAGAAATAAAAGAATTAAAGTCTAACCAAGTTGAAATTTTAAAAAAAAGCTATTAATGAGGTGCAATAAAAAATGGAGGCTCTTACTGCTAGGATAAATGAGACAGAAGAGAGAATTAGTGATATAGAAGACCAAATGATGGAAAATAAAGAAGGTGAGCAAAAGAGACAAACAACTACTGGACCATGAGGAGAGAATTCAAGAGGTAAGTGATACCATAAGATCAAACAATATTAGAATAACTGGGATCCCAGAAGAAGAGAGGGGCAGAAGGTATATTGGAGCAAATTATAGCAGAGAATTTCCCTAATTTGGCAAAGGAACAAACATCAAAATCCAGGAGGCACAGAGAATACCCCTCAAAATCAATAAAAATAGGTCCAAACCCTGTAATCTAATAGTGAAACTTACAAGTCTCAGTGACAAAGAGAAAATCCTGAAAGCAGCTCAGAACAAGAGATCTATAACATACAACAATAGAAATATTAGACTGGCAGCAGACCTATCCACACAGACGTAGAAGGCCAGAAAGGTCTGGCATGATATATTCTGAGCACTAATAGAGTAAAATATGCAGCCAAGAATACTATATCCAGCTAGGCTGCCACTGAAAATAGAAGGAGAGATAAAAAGCTTCCAGGACAAACAAAAACTAAAAGAATTAGCAAACACCAAACCAACCCTACAGGAAATATTGAAAGGGGTCCTCTAAGCAGAGAGCCTAAAAGTAACAGACCAGAAAGGAACAGAGACAATATAGAGTAAAAGTCACCTTACAGGCAATATAGTGACACGAAATTCATATGTTTCAATAGTTACCCTGAGTGTAAGTGGGCTAAATGCCCAACCAAAAGACACAGGGTATCAGAATGGATTTTAAAAAACAAAAACAAAAACAAGACCCATCAATATGCTGTCTAGAAGAAACTCATTTTAGACCCAAAGACACCTCCAGATTGAAAGTGAGGGATGGAAAACAATTTACTATGCTAATGGTCATCAAAAGAAAGCTGGGGTGGCAATCATTCTATCAGACAAATTAGATTTTAAGCCAAAGACTACAATAAAAGATGAGGAAGGACACTATATCATACTTAAAGTGTCTGTCCAACAAGAAGATCTAACAGTTTCAAATATCTATGCCTCTAACATGGGGGCAGCCAATTATATAAACCAATTAATAATAAATCACAGAAACACATGGACAATAATACCCTCCTCACTGAAATGGACAGATCATCTAAGCAAAAGATTAACAAGGAAATAAAGGCTTCAAATGACACACTGGACCAGATGGACATCACAGATTTATTCAGAACATTCCACCCCAAAGCAACAGAATACACATTCTTCTCTAATGCCCATGGAACACTCTCCAGAATAGATCACATCCTGGGTCACAAATCAGGTCTCAACCAATGCAAAAAGACTGAGATCATTTCCTGCATATTTTCAGACCACAACACTCTGAAGCTAGAATTCAATCACAAGAAGAAAATTGGAAAGAACTCAAATACGTGGAGGCTAAAGAGCATACTACTAAAGAATGGGTCAACCAGAAAATTAAAGAAGAATTGAAAAAAGTCATGGAAACAAATGAAAATGAAAACACAACTGTTCAAAATTTATAGGACACAGCAAAGGCAGTCCTGAGAGGAAAGTATATAGTGATACAAGCCTTTCCCAAGAAACAAGAAAGGTCTCAAGTACACAACCTAACCCTACACCTAAAGGAGCTGAATAAAGAACAAGAAATCCTAAACCCAACAGGAGAACAGAAATCATAAAAATCAGAACAGAAATCAATGAAACAGAAACCAAAAGAACAATAGAACAAATCAATGAAACTAGGAGCTGGTTCTTTGACAGAATTATTAAGATTGGTGAACCCCTGGCCAGATTTTTCAAAAAGAAAAGAGAAAGGACCCAAATTAATAAAATCATGGAAGACGAGAGATCACAACCAACTTGAAAGAAATACAAACAATTATAAGAACATATTATTATGAGCAACTATACGCCAGCAAATTTGACAATCTGGAAGAAATGGATGCATTCCTAGAGACATATAAACTACCAAAACTGAACCAGGAAGAAATAGAAAACCTGTACAGACCCATAACCAGTAAGAAGATTGAAGCAGTCATCAAAAATCTCCCAACAAACAAGAACCAATGCCAGATGGCTTCCCAGGGGAATTCTACCAAACATTTAAAGAAGAAGTAATACATATTCTCCTGAAACTGTTCCCAAAATAGAAATGGAAGGAAAACTCCAAACTCATTTTATAAGGCCAGCATTACCTTGATCCCAAAACCAGATGAGACCCCACCAAAAAAGAGAATTACAGACCAATATCCTTGATGAACATGGATGCAAAAATTCTTAACAAAATACTAGCCAATAGGATCCAACAGTACATTAAAAGGATTACTCACCATGACCAAGTGGGATTAATTCCTGGGCTGCAAGGTTGGTTCAACATCCACAAATCAATCAATGTGATATAATACATTAATAAAAGAAAAAACAAGAACCATATGATATTCTCAATAGATGCTATAAAAGCACTTAAAGCACAGGCATCCTCTTGATCAAAACTCTTCCAAGTGTAGGGATAGAGAGTACATACCTCAATACCATCAAAGCCATCTATGAAAAACCCACAGCGAATATCATTCTCAATAGAGAAAAACTGAGAGCTTTTCCCTTAAGGTCAGGAACATGGCAGCGATGTCCACTATCACCACCGCTATTCAACATAGTACTAGAATCCCTAGCCTCAGCAATCAGACAACAAAAAGAAACAAAAGGCGTCCAAATTGGCAAAGAAGAGGTCAAACTCTCACTCTTTACAGATGATATGATACTTTATGTGGAAAACCCAAAAGACTCCACTCAAAACTGCTGAAACTCCTACAGGAATTCAGTAAAGTGTCAGGACATAAAATCAATAAGTCAGTTGCATTTCTATACACCAACAGCAAGACAGAACAAAGAGAAATTAAGGAGTCAATCCCATTTGTAATTGCACCCAAAACCATAAGACACCTAGGAATAAACCTAACCAAAGGGGCAAAGAACCCATACTCAGAAAACTATAAAGTACTCATGAAAGAAATTGAGGAAGACACAGAGAAATGGAAAAACATTCCTTGCTCATGCATTGGAAGAACAAATATTGTGAAAATGTCTATGCTACCTAAAGCCATCTACACAGTTAAAGCAATTCCTATCAAAATACCATAAATTTTTTCGAAGAAATGGGACAAATAATCCTAAAATTTATATGGAACCAGAAAAGACCCTGAATAGCCAAAGCAATGTTGAAAAAGGAAGCCAAAGTTGGTGGCGTCACAATTTCAGGCCTCAAGCCAGTATGGTACTAACACAAAAACAGACCCATAGATCAATGGAACAGAATAGAGAGCCCAGAAATAGACCCTCAACTATATGGTCAATTAATCTTCAAAAAAGCAGGAAAGAATGTCCAATGGAAAAAAGACAGCCTCTTCAATAAATGGTGTTGGGAGAATTGGACAGCCACATGCAGAAGAACGAAACTGGACCATTTCCTTACACCACACATGAAAATAGACTCAAAATGGATGAAAGACCTCAATTTGAGATAGGAATCCATCAAAATCCTTGATGAGAACACAGGCAACAACCTCTTCGACCTTAGCCACTTCTTCTTAGAAACATCGCCAAAGAGAAGGGAGCAAGGGCAAAAATGAAGTATTGGGACTTCATCAAGACCAAAAGTTTTTGCACAGCAAAGGAAACAGTCAACAAAACCAAAAGACAACTGAGACAGAATGGGAGGAGATATTCATAAATGACATATCAGATAAAGGGCTAGTATCCAAAATCTATGAAGAACTTATCAAATTCAACACCCAAAGTACCCAAAGAATGCAATAAAAAAAAATGGGCCGAAGACATGAACAAACACTTCAAAGAAGACTTCCAAATGGCTGACAGACACATGAAAAAGTGTTCCACATCACTCGGCATCAGGGAAGTACAAATCAAAACCACAGTGAGATATCACCTCACATCAGTCAGAATGGCTAAAATTAACAAGTCAAGAAATGACGGATGTTGACAAGGATGTGGAGAAAGGGGAAACCTCCTACACTGTTGGTGGGAATGCAAGCTGGTGCAGCCACTCTGGAAAACAGCATGGAAGTTCCTCAAAAAGTTGAAAATAGAGCTACCCTATGACCCAGCAATCTCACTACTGGGCATTCACCCTAAAGATACAAATGTAGTGATCTAAAGTGACATGTGCACCTGAATGTTTATAGCAGCAATGTCCACAATAGCCAAACTATGGAAAGAACCTAGATGTTCATCAACAGATGAATGGAATAAAAAAAGACTAGGTATATATATACACAATGGAATATTATGCAGCCATCAAAAGAAATGTAATCTTGCCATTTGCAACGATGTAGATGGAACCAGAGGGGATTATGCTGAGTGAAATAAGTCAATCAGAGAAAGACAATTATCATATGATCTCCCTGAAAATGAGGAATTTGAGAGTCAGGGCAGGGAAATGTGGGGAATAGGGAAGGAAAAAATGAAACAAGATGGGATCAGGAAGGAGACAACCATAAGAGACTCTTAATTTCATGAAACAGAGGGTTGCTGTGGGTGTGGGAATAGGGATAGGGTGGTTGGGTTGTGGTTGGGTATGCGCTATGATGAGCACTGTGAAATGTGTAAGCCTGATGATTCGCAAACCTGTACCCCTGGGGCAAACAATACATTATATGTTAATAAAAATAATTTTAAAAAATAAAAAATAGAAAAAAAAATAAAAAATAGAAATAAGTGTTTGCTAAGAAGAAGGGTTCTCAAAAATTTTGCTACTATGACTCATTCAAATTCTTAAGCATTGAGACTTGCAGAGGGCTTTTGTTTTTTAAGGTTTGTCAACAATGTTGACTATATTAGCTATTAAAATGGAGATACTTTGAGCATTTAAAATAAACTTATTAAAATTTAAGAAAATCTTTTTATAGAAATCATGTTTTCCAAAACAAATAGCAAAGTGACATTTTTATTTTTTAAATCTCAGGATTATAAAAGACCATTAGATTCTTATATCTGCTTTGGCATTCAATCTGTTGCCTTGGTTACTTTAAATATATGAAAAAAAAAATCTGGCCCCACAAAGATACACAGTTGAGAAGGAAATGGCCTTCTAAGCCCCCTGAAAGAGTATGAGAGATCTTCACAGTTCCTTAAACTGTACTTTGACCATCACTGTCCCAATCTACATGCAAATCTTACCAAAATTTATTTACCAAAATTGCATTCTCTATTAATGAAATTAAGACTCCTAGATCAGAAAATTTAAAAAAAAATTAAAGGTTGTGATAAGCTATTTAATATAAACTTATGTCTGTAATGATAAGTGAGTACTACAACACTGAGATGTCTTTAAATCATTATGTAAATAGGTATTAAAATAGTTTGTGTTGCAAGGCAGCTCTTCTAGGTCTTTGGAGAACCAACTATAAATACCTTCATCATTGATTTAATGGGTGGATCTGTGTTTTAGAGAGATCTTTGTGATTATTAGTGGGAAAATTTCCTTTTAAATCCTTGCAATGTCACTTACTATTTTTCACTTAAATAATATCATAGCCTGCCGGTTCAGAAAGGTGAATAAATAGACTGTGATTACTTTTATCATAAATAGTTACTTTTAAAATTTTACTATAAGCCCTAGCTATGTGTATTTTCTTATATATAAATGTGGTACCAAAGATCAATTTATAATCCATTATAAATAACTCCATAGTAAATCATTTAATAATTATTCATTGAGCATGTCTGTGTGCCAGACCCTATCACAAGTTCTGGGAATAAAATAAGGAAGACAAAGCACCAGGCTTTATGAAGATTATATTCTAGTAGAAGAAAACAGATTATAAATTATTAAGCAATAAATAATAAAACGTCACCAAAGTTAAATACCATTTTACCCTCATTTGTTTGGCAAATATTAGCAAGTTTTAGAATACTATTAGGGACGATGTGCGCTGAAAGAATATCTTAAATATGCCTAGTAGGAATATAAATTAAAGGACTTTTTGCCTTGTTAAGTTGAACACGATGTAGGACCCAGTAATTCTATTCCTAGGTACTTACTGAAGACAAACTCTTGCACATTTACACCAGGAGATATACACAGAAATATATGCAGTAGTATGTATAATTGTAAAAAAAATATTACAACATACCATACCCAGAAAAGAGGGTAAAATTATTTATTTATATAGTAAAATATTACAATGTAGGCAACTACAGATTCCTGCAACAATATGGTGAGACTATACTTGAGTGCAAGAAGGCGGCCACAGATGACTATATTCAGCATAAATACTTTTTATAAAATTTAAAACTTTTTTTTAAAGATTTTATTTATTTGACAGACAGAGATCACAAGTAGGCAGAGAGGCAGGCAGAGAGAGAGGAAGGGAAGCAGGCTCCCAACTGAGCAGAGAGCCCAATGCGGGGCTCGATCCCAGGATCCTGAGTCCCTGACCTGAGCCAAAGGCAGAGGTTGTAACCCACTGAGCCACCCAGGCACCCTAAAATTTAAAACTTTTATTGTAGTCCTTGTTCAAGCATATAAGTGTGTGTATGTGTGTGTTTAGGCAACAACATGATAAACACAGAATTTAGGATGGTGGCTAATGCCTCTGAAGAAGGCAAAGGTTGAATAGAGAAACAGCATATTAGTGAAACTTATCTGTAATGTTTTAGATCTAGGGCTAGAATGCTGGGTTCAGGGATGTTCATTACATCCTAAGTGGGTGAGTGAGTGAGTGAGTGAATGAATGAATGAATAGGACCCTACAAGGACCAAAGATGATAGTGTGTTAAAAACCAAGAATTAAGGGGGCAGCTGGATGGTTCAGTGGGTTAAAGCCTCTGCCTTCGACTCAGGTCATGGTCTCAGGGTCCTGGAATTGAGCCCCACATTGGGCTCTCTGCTCAGCGGGGAACCTGCTTCCTCCTCTCTCTGGGCCTGCCTCTCTGCCTACTTGTGATCTCTGTCTGTCAAATAAATAAATAAAATCTTAAAAAAAAAAAAAAAAAACAAGAATTAGGATTAGTCCAATTCTGTGTTCCTGAGAGTGATGTATGTGTGTCTGTGTGTATCACACACGCACTTTTCTAAGATAGTAGTAAGTGATAAGTTTAGTGATAAGAAAAAGAAAATGGACTCAGAGAGAAATTTACAAGGTATTCTTTTACACGGGGTATGTACATTCACATGAATATTTGTATATATAAACATACATGAAATTTACATAGTGAGACAGCTCTGTTATGGAGCACTATTCTCATGTTACTGAATAAACAGCATTATAGTAAGTCAACACTGCCATATTTAATAGTACAACGTGATGAGGTATAAGTTATGAACTTAGCAGGCAGACCAGTGTAGAGCTAACGTGAGTTATATTACATGTGAGCTTGGACAGCCATGACCCAAAGTTTATAGCACTGTGTTTTTGTGCAATTCTGTACATTACTCTGAAGATCTTTACAACGAACAATTTTGTGAAAAATCATGTCTCCTCTAGGGGTGTTTTTGAGGGTATTTTGTTGTTAAATCGCAGAGTGTTTCTCTAAGCGGGGAGGAAATCTCAAATGATTTCAAGAAATGGTTCTCTATTGCCAAGCAATTTGGAGTTTATCTAAGCAGGGGAAAAAAAAAGAACAGAAAACAAACAAACAAAAAAACCATGAACTACTCAGCTCAGGTGTATCTTTAAAAATATTTTCTTCTTTTAATTGTTAAGCTATACAGACCAAACTTGGGGCTATACCTGCAGCAAATCTGTCCCCTACCACTGTTAGGTTTTTTTAAATCACAACTGCATGTCCATCTCATCCCTTTGTACTTCTTGCTTTTTAAATCTGTTTCTGTGGTATTCTATTTTACTGTCTTCTGTTAGACCAACCAAATTTCGGGATCCTAAAAATGTAAGTGCATGGAGAATTGCAGGTTGTTGTATTGGTTTTACCACTGTAGCAGAAAGCTACTTTTCCTCTTCCCTCCATCCAGCTATTGTGCTCAAGAGACTCTCATTTCATACGTGCTCATGAGTATGTGTGTGGGGGCACCCCTCCAAGAGGTGTGACTCACCAATCAATTAAGGTAACTAAAAATAGGCTAAACAAAGGCTCAGTGTGATGTGAAAATTTATCATTTGTCTAGGAGTATATTTGTTCAATATAGACTGTCAATCTGTATAGAAAGTAGAGAAAATTAACTGTAAATAAAACCTTAGCTAATATAAACTGAGAAGCAGTTGTAGTCTTTTCAGCACTTAGAAACGAGTGTATTGTACAAAATCTCTTCTCATAAAGGCTTAGAAGTTCCAACTATTTTCCTTAGACACAGATAATAGAGACTTTTCAGAAAGAACAAAGTTTGTCATTAAATTTGCAATTAATAATCCTATTTATGCTCTTTTTCTGAAACGGTAAAGTAATTTTTCCTGAAGCTCACCAGAAAACACATTCTCAATCTCCAGGTTTTCTTTCAAAAATGATAATAGCAATACTTTACATTTTAAGAACACCATTATTTTCCCTTTTAATGCTTTCTTCCATAGAGCTCAAAGCATTGCAAAGTGCTCTTAAAAAAAAAAAAAAAAGTTATATTCATGTTTCCCTTCCTTTGATCCCGATGATGAAATGCAACCACCTCTATGGTGAAATACAGCCACTGCTTATGACAGTGAATAACAATTCCATACAATTCACAAGAAATAACATACCCAATTAAAACTGTAAAGGGGTCTTAGAAATACAGACTTTAATTAGCGAAGCTGGAATGTAGCCAAGCAAAAAAAGTACCATGAAAAGTGGTCATGACCTCATTTTAACACTCTGTCTTATTCAGAAGACCACATCTAGAGTAGCCCATTGCATCAGGCTGACTTGGGGCACTGATTGATTCAGCACTGAATAAATGGGAACAATGTCACATACTTAATCATCATCTGCATTTATCAAAGCAGTCAAAGATTTTCCTTGACGAACCTTCTCCATCAGTTAACGATCCTGTGCATGTCCATTCATGACTCATGGAACAACACCAGGTCTACCTCCCCTTTCATAACTATTCTTTGGTATGTGTTATCAAGTACAAAAAACCTCAACAATTTTTATGCAGTATCATAAGATCAAAGACCAAAGTATTTTCAGCATGCACATACAGTATTCAAAGACAACCATCTTTGATTTTGAAAATAAAAATAACATTTCTAGAAATGTCAGAAGCTAAATATCACTAGTTCCTCAATCTAGTCATCCAGACTCATTAATTTTGTGCACACAGAAGGTAAAGTAGCAATGGAGAAAAAAGACCGTGAAGGCAAGATAAGCCCCCTATTGCACCAATTATTTTCAACCTAACTCAGTGAGAATATTCTGATTTTATAGAGTCTCCTGAGTTCCTATTTCTAAATTGCAAGTATATAATGAAATCTGGTTGGTATACAACATTCTCTATTACTGCCTTTTAAAATATAGTATAGGGTTTTCATTCTACTTTTCTCCTAGTAATTGCTATGGAAAAACTAGTTTCCATATGTTTGTCTCTTGCATGATTCCATGACAAGGATCTCCAGGATAGGATTATAGCATTCATTTCCAATTACCCACTTCTCTAACAGCTTTATCCCCACCAATTAAGTCCATATTTCTCTATTCTGCAATGGCTCTCCCTGCCAAGGTGGAGGAATGGGCTGGACTTATCAACGGTTGACATTCATCACCACTGACCTGAATAGGTGACATTGAAAGTAGCCACACCTCAGCTACCAGAGTTTTTGTTTCTGTCATGTACAAGAAGTCCAAGATATTTGAAAGCTCTGTAGCTCTCAAAAATCTGAACCACTATATGAGAAGCTATTGGTTTTTAAGTGTGTAATATTTTTTCCCCTTTAAAAAAAAAAGATTTTATTTATTGGAGAAAGAGTGAGAGAGCAAGCACAAGCAAGGCGAGGGGCAGAGGGGGAGAGAGGCAAGTGAACTCCCCACTGAACATGGAGCCCAACATGCGGGTTCATCCCAGGACCCTGAAGTCATGACCTGAGTCCAAGGCAGATGCTTAACCAACTGAGCTACCCAGGCGGCCCAATTATCTTTTCCTTCTTCCCAACATTCCTTTGCCTGACTGGTAACAGCCCTGGGTTCAGGAGGTTACAGTCTGAACACCCCACTCCTATCAAGGATTAAGCATGTGACATGGTCTTGACTCACCTTTCTCTAGGGCAGCTCTCCATTTCCCTTCAGATGACGAACTAGACAACTTCAAAATCACACCATCTCTGTGACCAACAAGAGCTTCAAAAAGGTGAAGGGAAGGAATGACTAAGAGTGAACAAACACTGGCAAGTCCTTGAATCTAGGCTACTCTGAGGCTTACTTAAAGCATGTTTTTCCTTTTGGTTGCTCACATCAATAGATCTTTCTTTAAAACCATTTCGTTTGCCAAATCATGTGAAGTCTCTGCAGCTATTAATTTTCTGTATACTATGGACAGACACTGTGCTAGAACTCGGTTTCCAGAGCTGTGCTGCTGGGCTATGCAAAACCACTATCAACCCTATCCTCACTGATGTTAAAACACTCACAATGGAGGCAGATCAACAAATAAATAATACTAGTAGTATATGACATGTTAAGAAGAACATTTACGTGGTCATTGCATAGTGAAAAATAGGGAAACATACTTAGAAAAAATTGGGAAGTTTTCACTAAGAAGTTGTGAGATCAGGGGATCTGGCTGGCTCAGCTGGTAGAGTACACAACTCTAAATACATAAAATTAAAAAAAAACTGCTAGTAATCACAAGTCTGAATCTAGAGTCTGGGTTCTTCACCAATGTCTTATTAAAAAAGGAAACCATACTTGCTGCTTAATTTCAAACATTACGGGTACATATTATGTAGAAAGAGAAAAATCCCTTTTTAGTGTCAACTTCTCCATTACGGGTTTTTAAGGTTCTGGTATATGGATTATTGTCCTGTACATGTACAATCATGCTATTTAAAGGCCTATGATACTACATATACCATATACTCATAAATGTACCTATGATTTACTTTGCCCCAAAGGCAGTATTTGAGATACGTAGTTACTTACGTTTTAAAAATGCTATCCACCTTGAATACCTACCCCCTCGATTTGCACAGAATGGTATACAACCACACCATTCCTTCTTTCCAATAAAAGTTTATGTGTGTTAATTCTTACAGTCTTAGAATTTCTCTTCAACCCAACTGCCTCCTAAATAATCCTTTCTTCGCCAACTTTCTCCTCCTGATGTTGAGGTAGTAGGCGAATTTATGTTAGAGCAACAATGGTTTGGAATTAAGTTTCTAGTTTTCAACTAGGAAGACTATCCTCTTTCTTTATTCCCACTCCTCCTGGTCTCTCAGTTATTACATGGATGGAAAGTATCTGCCTCTTGGAAGCTCTTAGGTTGCATGAATAAAAAAAGTAAACAGAAACCACAACTACTTACAGAATTACTGCTGCCTGCCACCCACACAAGCCGCACCCTGGAGACTCAATGGTGGCTAACAGCAGCAGGACTCAAAGAACTAAACATGACCACAGAAAAGAACACATCGTCTCATAATTTCTGTGGTTTTGTCTGTTCTAATTACTGAAATTATTGCAAAGAGGCATGAAGAACAGTACCACTGGCCTTTCCATGAATGGGTTTAAAGCTACTGGCAAATATGTTTAAATAATGATTGAGAAAAATTGGAGTTTTCCTTAGCTACATGTAAATCCCAAGAGCACTTTGTGTAAGGAATTTGATTTGGGGGAAACATCTCAGCTTGGGTGGCCAAAACAAACGTTCCCAGGAGCTTGCTGGACTGGATGTCATTACATGTAAAAGTCTATTGCAAAACTCTCAAGGTTACAATTAAGTCAGTGCAGAGCCTTGGACTGCTAGGAAGAGGGACAATTCACAGAGGGCTTGAAGATGAGCACATCGTCCAACCAAAGCAGATATCTTCAGTGTCGCTTTCTCCACAATCTCAAATCATTATAGGCTTCAAGATTTTATTCCTTACACTGTAAGATGCAGCCTGTAAACTAGAAAAAACTCTGCCAGTCATCACTTCTCTCGCTCCTGCTGTGACTATTTGCAATCTTCACAGGTAGGAGTTCTTTTCTCAGGTTATTATTTTCCAAAAAACTTTCTAGAATCACTCACTTCATTTTTTTTTTAATTATTTTTATTAACATATAATGTGTTATTTGTCCCAGGGGTACAGGTCTGTGAAGCATCAGGCTTATACATTTCACAGCACTCCCCATAGCCCATACCCTCCCCAATGTCCATAAGCCAAGGTCGCAAGGAACCCATCACTACATAGTTCATATGCAGCTTCTTTGACAAAACCACCACAAATCAAACAAGTATCCCCACAAATACATACATGGTTTCAGAGGCATCTTGCAGGACTTCCGCATTTCAGGGTACGAGCTCCTTTTTCCAATTCGTCTTGACCTTACAACCAAAATACGTATTTATCGCTTTTAGTGCTTTATTAAAACCTTACTAGGAAAGATGACATGTATGGTCTTGTTTCCACCTCACAGTGAGCATGAGGAAGCTATTGTTGTCTTCTCTTCATAGATGAGAAAACAAAATCTTAGCGACATGACCTTAGCTACAGTATATACAATTATCAAATGGAGGAACAAGGATTTGATTCCATAAAGTCCTGAGTCCAGATGTAACCCCAAGTGTCACCAAGTACCTACTAGAAGACTCACATAGATCTGTGACCACTAAGAAAAACTATTGCCTATAAAAAACAAAACAGAAAAAAAACTCTGAAAAGATCTTACGCATAGAAGTCCTTGGGAAAGTAAAACTTAGTGCGGCTCACATATCCCATTGAAATGGAAATGGAATTTTAAATAGAGGATTGCTATCACTTGATCAGATGCTCATCAGTGAGAAGAGCAAAGAAAGCAACTAGAAACATCTGCATTCTCAATACATGTCCACCAATAGCTACTTCTCCGAGCTTGGCCCTCAGGGTCTCCATGTGTAAAATGGAGTGGTGGGCAGAAATTTTGCTAGCAAAGACACTTCCCAATGCCAAATACAAAATTTTAAATCCAATTACTTTAATCTCAAACTGGACAATCATTCAGCCCTATTTCTAAATCTGCAGAAAACAAGAGTAAAACAGTAATGCTATAGGGGATTAAGTTGTATCTACTCATATATTCTGGGAGCATTAGTTTAGGGACCCATATTAAAGAGCAAGATTATTGCACATCTTAGAGTTGGTTTCTGTAAACTAGTACAGTCAAAAGACATTGCCTCTATAATAAAGAATAAGAAATAAAGAAACAACCTTTGATTCCATTTCTTTTACTTAGTGATTTTTAGGTTTGTTTACTATGTGCCAAACACAACTTAAAATTAAAGTAATAATTTAGAAGTTATTGCTTTAAAGCAAAAGAAGAAAGGGGTCTCTGCAGGGAAGTGTTTCCCTAGAGTGTTCCTAATACTGATTAACACTAGTTTTTGAAATGTTAATTAGTTTTGAGCTTAACAGCTAGTCATTGTCTAAAAGGGCATGGAGCAAAACTTTTTCAAAGTTTGGACTAAGGAGTATTTAACTCCTTAATACCAAAGACTGGCCATTTACTCCATTGCTGGCCACTGAACCATGAGAATGCCAGGACTGATTAGCTATGGTGATTAGCAGACTGACATTAGGACTAGAATCACTTGTCTTTGCTTATATTGGCAGAACCTTAAGAAACGTCCAACTTTTATTAGTGCAACGCATTTCATTTAGTAGTATTATAGAATGCCTATTTTAAAACTTTCATCGACTGTGAATAGGTTTCATATGATTGATACAATTTTTGAACTAATATCTTGAAATTACTCTATTTTAATTATTGTCTTTCCCGTTTAATTGGTATAATGGTAGAAAACTTAGTTTTTTGTTTAAGTTAGATCTAGGAGACCGTATTTATCATTTTTTCTAAACCTGTGGCATCTAAATTTCACATTTTCCTATAACTACTCAGTAGAGTAAAACACTGTTAAAAGAATGTTTGCCACAAACTTCATAAAAGAATTTGCATAGAGAAATGTGGCTTGATAGAAAATCATTAACATCCAAGACAATGGAAATAGGAAATATATTAAGAATTAAACATTTGCTTACCTTATAAATGTTTGTTTATAAGGCAAAATGCCCAAATGTCTAGATGATCAAGTATATGAATTCAACATTATTTTCTCCGTTTTACTACTCAGGAACAGAGACTTAGAAGTTTACCGCAAGTCTTAGCACTAAGTGATGTAGCTTCTATTTGAAGTTGCCATTCCTACTACTGTAATCTTCATCTTGCGTAAACACACATTAGCAGTTTCTTTGTTTATTTTCCTATTTGGATATAATTCATTTTAACAGTTTTTGGTACAAGAATCTATTCTTCCACAAATGAAAACACTACATGGAAAGAAGTATTCTGTTTGAGAAGATTCTATTTAAGTATCTGTTTAAGCTGATGAAATACTAAAAATATAAGCTATATTCATGAGATTATAGCATAGAACTGGAGGACAAATAAAGCCAAGTGGAAGAGTTTGAGAAGTACATTAATATTGGCAAGGTGCATAGTGCTACCCAAAGACACAGGTAGAAAATAAAGGAAGGGCCAGAATAGATGATCATGTCATGCGAGTGGTATTTGGAGGAAACTATTCTATCAGGCTAGAATTTGCTGAAAAAGCCATGCCTGGAAGAAAAAGTGAAACCAGAAATTAGGGATGATGGGAAACTGAAGCAGAACAATACAAGGGGAATAAAAAGAATGACTCTTAGAGATCTTATAAGAAAAGATCCTCAAATTCACCTTTAATGGTTGTCTTTTTATACAAGCCTTCTTAGTAATGTTGGATTTCTTTCTTACCAAATCACATGTAAGTGAATTTTTAGTTTTTCATATTACTGTTCTTAAGCCTTCTGGGTTGGGGGGAGCATTAATGCATTTTCCCTACCTCCTCCACAGTCTCTGGAAACTATTTGTGATCATTTTCTTTTGCAGGTATTATATGCATTGTTCTTCTCTATAAAAATCTGTAAACTTCCATTTTGACCTACTTATATTTTTCTTTGCCTTCTGACATGTGGATGGATTTGTTAATATTTATTATAGCATTAATAAGGACCTGTAGAAACTGAGCCAAGCATGAAACCAGGTCCACAGAGCTCAACAGTGCAGATAGCAGCCAAAGATGAAGAGAGTGGCTGGAATGTAGTTAAACTATTCTTTAGGAACCACTTCAAGCTGAGATGCTTAAAACAAGAATAAGAGCCAAACAACACTCCACAAAGCAGCATGATTAGGTTACTTGAGCTTCTACCACCTTATCAATGGGTTTATAAGCCACATTACTGATGTACGTGTTAAGTTGGTACTTACAGCAAGTCAATCATGAATGTCCAAATTTTCAGTGGTGGGTTGGAATGTTAAAAAAAAAAAATTACAACTTCCAAGTTACTCAATTTCCTAAAAAAGCTATAACCTGTACACCACATTAAATAAATAGCAATTTTCTGAAATGTCTTCTTAATTTACCCCAAGCATGTTCTTCTTGCACACCAATTAAACCTATTAGCCCACAGTTTGTTGAGTTTAAAATAGTCACATAAAGAACAAACCAAATACTGGAAAATCTGTTTAAAGACATAACTGTGCACGCTTATTTATGCTTATTTATTACTGTCTTTACTGAGACAGTAGTTATACACATAAATGCGTATTTAAGATTTAAGTATCCCTTTGATTTTACTAAGATCTTTCTACAGAGTTCTCATTATTAAACAACTATTTCAAATGACTGTTTTATCCTCAAAGGGACAATTTTCCGATCATTCTTGTATTTACTATTATTGGAACCAGGTATATATACAGTGGGAAGCCTCTGCTGTCAGTCAAAGCGGAGTCTGAGTATAGGCTTTGCCACTTATGCTTATGCGACCTTGAGCAAGTTACTTTGCTCCTCTGATCACCATCTGTAACACAAAGATAATAGCATGGATTCTAAAAATGCAAATGAGAAAACTGCATAGGGAGGTGTAAGGGGATTGTATGCTGTCTTCTTGGGATAAAGCTGCCCACTCTCTCCCAAGACATTGACATATCATCCAGAAAGTCACTAATCTGCTGTCCAACCTGCTCTTCTGAACCCTTCAAAGCAGATTAATATCAGGATATACTAACATTTCCCAAGCTCAAGAAGCTTTGAATAAACCTTCATTAATGGAGAAATAACTGACAGAGGAAACCAGAATATTCTAGATTTAGATAGTCTACCCAGACAATTTCCCCTTACGGAAGATTCATAGGGTCCTTTTAATAAGAAAGTTAGTTTGTTAATTTACAAGGAAACCAATTCTCATGGTTCCTAAGCAGAGGGGGCCAGACTTCTTCTCTTGTCCATAGATGAAAAGTGAAGCCAATCAATCAATGGGAAATTCCTTCGTAAATACAGAATCAAAGAAAAGGGGAATTGGACTGACCAAATGTTTTATCATCATCATCACGCTAAGAGAGCATAATATTGCAACCCATCTCACAACAGAGGTGACTTTAATAATATTAGAAGCTGACCCTGTGGAACACTTATGTGCCACGCACCATTCTAAGCACTTTATATTAATTAGCTCATTTAATATTTATAAAAGCCCTTCTAAGAAGTTCTATTATTATCTCCATTTTATAGTGAAGGAACTGGCACAGAGTAGCTCATTAACTTGGTTAGGATCACGAAACAAGAACGTGGAAGACAGAGAACGAATTTATCAATGGAAACTCAATTCTCAGTATCTCAGCATCTTGTCTGGACAGTTTTCGGGCAGTGAGTACTGCCAATCCCTGCCCATGATTCACTTTTTCAGTGTTACCCCCGATATGGACTCCTGCTTCAGGTTCTTTAAGGAAGTGACTTTCAATGTCCCATTTGAGTAAAAAGAAAGCAGCAATCCTACAAATAGGAAGAAGCACTTCAGGTAAGAAAGAATACTAAGTGTGTATTGTTGGGTACACAGGGAAAGATTGAAGCAAAGAGTATGCAGTTTACGTCTATTCATCAACTTTATTCACAGGCCAATATGGAAGAATTGGGAACCACTCTCAAGGCATAGCTCTACTCTGATTTCAGAATTTTACCATCTCAAGTAAATCATACGAAGTTCATTCAGTTGCAGGTTCAGGGTGGTTGCAGATGTGGTAGGCAGGGGGAGGGGCAGCCAGGGGGTGGCAGGAATAAAAGAGCGGGAGCAAAGCAGTACCAAAAAAAAAAAAAAAGAAGAAGAAGAAAGAAGAAAGAAAAGAAAGAAAACAGGCCTTAGCCTCAGACCCAGTTAAAATTCTGGCTCAGAATTCAGCTTACTAGTTCTTAATGTTTACATTCATAATTTCTCTAAACTTTAATTTTTACACTATAAAATGAAGAAAATAACTCCAGAGGATTATTGTAAAGATGCTTAAGTAATCTACATAGAGCTCTGAGTTTAACCACAGAATACATAGTCCATAGACAATACTGGGTAATTAGTCCATCTATATATACTGTGTAACTAGCTCCATCTTGGCCTCATAAGCTTCCTCCTGCATCTTCAAATTTCCCTTTCTTTAGGTGTCAGTTCTGCACACATTCAGAAGACTGAGTAGTTCTATCCTCCAGACCCTTCATTTGCCTGTAGCTGCAACTTAGCTCTTGGCTATCCTTCAGTTTAAAAATTTTCATGGTGTTCTTTCTTCACACTGCTTTCCCTCCCTCCTTACTCTAGGTCAGCCTTCATTGTGCACATGGACCACCCCACTATCTCATGAATGTTAAGGCCACCAAATGGCTGCGTGTGGCCCATGAAAATAGTGGCACTTCACTGGATGCACCAGGGCTTGTTAGCAGCCGTGATATGGAGAAGCAAGGAAGTCTACTTCCTTTCCTCACTTATTAGGGATCTCCTTTTATTCTGCCACTCCAGGATGGTGTGTAGGCCAGTGAGTCCCAATCATACCACTGCAGCCAAAGTTTCTCCTCAGTCCCCAATTCAGATATTTGCCTCCTTCATAATAAATCTCTTTTTAATATAATCCAGTCCAATACTAAATCTTTTACTTATTTTCACAAAATGTGTCTCTCCTTCAATCTTCATCCCCTCCCCATCAGCAAATATCACTTTCATTTGAATCTGCTGCCAGTGCTTAGAAACTGACATCGTTCTTATCAAAGAACCAGCTTTTGGTTTTATTGATTTTACCTTCCCATTTTCTCTTTCATTGATTTCTACCTTAATTTTAATTATTTCTTTCCTTCTTCTTGGTTTGGACTTAAATTGCTCTTCTAGTTTCTTAAGGTGACAACTTAGTTATGAATTTTAGACCTTTCTTCTTCTGCATGATATGCATGTAGTGTTACCAATTTCCTTTTAAGGACTGCTTTCACTATATCCTGTAAATTCGGCAAATTATATATTCTTCCTTTTTTCAAAATATTTTCCCATTTATTTTAAGACATCTTTTATCTATCATGGGCTAAGAATATGATCTGCATGATTACAGACCTTTTAAGTTTGTTAAAGTGTATTCTACCATCCAGAATGTGAGCCACCTTGGTGAATGTTCTATGTAAAGTTAAGAATAGGACTTCAACTGTTGTTTGATAAAGAGATCTTTAAATGACAATTAGATTAACTTAATTGATAAAACTATTGAGTCATTTATGTATCTACTGATTTTATCCCTGATGGATCTTTTAAAGACATGGATATTGAAGTCACCAACTATATTAAGGGATTTGTCTCTTCTACTTTCAGCTCTACCAGTCTTTTTCTTCATATATTTTGCTGCTCTGTTAGGTTCATCCACACCTTTTAGTTCACACTGTGTTTAAGATTGTTATGTCTTCTCGGGCACCTGCGTGGCTCAGTTGGTTAAGGAACTGCCTTCGGCTCAGGTCATGATCCTGGAGTCCCAGGATTGAGTCCCACATCGGGGCCCCTGCTCATCGGGGAGCTGGCTTCTACCTCCGCCCCTCGCCCCTTTCATGCTCTCTCTCTCTCTCAAATAAATAAAATCTTAAAAAAAAAAAAAAAAGATTGTTATGTCTTCTTGAAGAATTGACCCTTTATCATTATGTAATTCCTTTATCCCTGATAATTTTCCTTGTAAAGGTTACTTTGGAATACAGCTTTTCAGCCTTCTTTTAATTAGTGTTGGCATAGTTTATCTTTCTCCATCACTTTTTTTCCTCTCATCATCTTCTCTTTGAATTTCAGCTGGAGAAGTTTCTACTGACACACTTTAAAACTCACAAATTCTTTGCTCAGTGATGTCTGGTCTATTAACAAGCCTATCGGAGGTATTCTATATTTCTGTTTCAGTGGTCTTTTCTGTCCAGTAGTTCATTTTGTTTAGGGTTCTCATTACTGATTTGTTCTTGCATGCAGTGTCCTCTTTCCAGTAGAGTCCTTAGTATATTAATCATAGTTATTTAAAAATCTTTGTCTGCTATTTTCAAGACCCAGGTCAAATATGCACTGGTTCTGATGATTGCTTTGGTTCTTTATTTTTTTTTTAAGATTTTATTTACTTGACAGAGATCACAAGTAGACAGAGAGGCAGGCAGAGAGAGAGGAGGAAGCAGGCTCCCCACGGAGCAGAGAGCCCGATGTGGGGCTCGATCCCAGGACCCTGAGATCATGACCTGAAAGAAAGGCAGAGGCTTTAACCCACTGAGCCACGAAGGTACCCCTTGCTTTGGCTCTTTAAACTGTTCATTTTGTTTTGCACTCAGAATGCTTTCTAATTATTTGGTTGGAAGATGGACATACTATGCTAGGCAATAGGATCTGAGGTAAATAAGCCTTTAAAGTGAGTATTTGGAGTATTTGAGCTAATTTGCCTATGATTATTATCTCTTCTACCTATTGCTGCCAGAGGCTTCAGATTCCTTTTATTTTTTTCCTGCTTCTGACTTTGGGCTTTTCTAAGTTTTTTTGTTTTTTGTTTTTGTTTTTTGCTTTTAATCCTTCTTTGATCACTTAAAGTGGGTTTCTTGAGATAAAAGTATAGCTGAGGTTTTTTGGGGGTCTACTCAGACAACCTCTGCCTTTTACTTAGTGCATTTGAATTATTTCACTTAAAATGATTATCAATATAGTTGCATTAGTAACTACTGCGTTTGTGTTTTAGTTATGTTTGTTACATCTTTTGTAATTCTCCTACTGTCCTTAGATATTAGGGGTTTTTTAAATCTCCAAGTCCAATCCATCAAAGTTACTACTCGGTATTCAAAATTATATTTTGAATTCATATTCAAAAATGTATTTTGCTCCTACCTGCTTCCCTCACCAGCAGGTTCTTAGCACCATCTAAGTCCTATTGACCTCGTTTGGTTTACTGCATCAGCTTCCTAACCACATGCTTCTTTTGTCCTGCTCTTCTCTATCATTCCCATGTTACAAAGACTAGTCAGAATCAGTGTGTTCAAATGTGAGCTGTCTTGTTTCTAAAACTCTTTTTTGGTCCCCTACTTCTTTTAATAAGTTAGAACACCTTAAAATAATTACAAGGATACACGCAGTTTGTCCTCTAACCTTACAACATTATCTTCTTTCTCAAGTCCAATACCTTGCTTTCATTCAGCTCCTCATGTCTACTGAAATTTCACCTTTGGCTCTACTTTTAATTTTTTTTCCCCCCCCTCTATTACTCAAATAGCATATCCCTCACGGAGGCTTCAGCTTTTTTTTTTTTTTTTTTTTTCCAAAGGATATTTATTATTCTTTTGTTCTATTAAAACCCGGTTATTTCTCTATAATTTTCTGGTTTTTTTTTCCTGAGTCGCTACTGTAATGCTTTATTAGCTGCATCTCCAAGTTGTTTACTAAGTCACATAAAATCAGGCCCTAACTGTTCACGGCTTTCCTTCCAACTTTGTTATTATTTTGTTGCAAGGAAGGAGCTCGATACCTATGTGTAGCAAATACATTAAACTAAAACTATTACTATTTAAGGACTCTAAAAATATCTACTGTGGGTGCCTGGGTGGCTCAGTATGTAAAACCTCAGACTCCTGATTTTAACTTAAGTCATGGTCTCGGGTGGGGGGGTGGTGGAATTTAGACTGCCTTCAGCTTCTTACTCAGCAGGAAATCTGCTGGAGATCGTCTGTTCCTCTGCCCACCCTCCTGCCCCTCTTTGCCCTCCCCTCCCCATGCACTCTGGCATGCTTGTGTACTCTTTCCCCCTCTAAAATGAATAAATCTTCAATAAAAATATCTACTGGATATCTGCTACATTTTATGGACCTCTACGCCCCTCCTGACAAACAAGACCATGAAATTTGCCTCTTTTCAAAAGTTGCAGACAGCCAAAGAACAGTCAGGCATCCAGCTGAAAATGGCACACCAGCAGAGAAAAAGAGATAGGACATACATAAGCCATTAATTAAGAAGGAGAAAGGAGAGCAATTCATCCCATAGTTAGCATTTAATCAACATCGATATAGAGGTAAATTTTGATCTTGATTCGGTATAAATAACAGCAAAAGGGAAAAATGAAAAGCAGTGATGTCAGTTCCCACTTTGGAAGTTTCTTTAGCCCAGTTTTACAATAGCTCTCTCTATTCCTGGATACTGCTTAGGATACCATTCCTTTGCATCAAAGTCCTAAGTAGATGTCATGGAGTGACAATCGGATGTACATTTTAAATAAAAGGACATTGTTTCTGACAAAATAAGAGTATATTCAAGAGGGGTGCCTGGGTGGCTCAGTCATTAAACGTCTGCCTTTGGCTCAGGTCATGATCCCGGAGTCCTGGGATCGAGCCCAAGATCGGGCTCCCTGCTTGGTGGGATGACTGCTTCTCCTGCTCCTACTCCCCCTGCTTGTTCCCTCTCATTGTGTCTCTGTCAAATGCATAAATAAAATCTTAGAAAAAAAAAAAAAAGAGTACATTCAAGAAATTCTCAGGAGGGAGGGCAGGAAACACTTAAAATATTGGACAAAATAGAGAAAAGATATTTCTACATGTATAGATGAGCTGTCAGAAAAGTTACAAACTATTTGTTGAAGGTCACAGGTGAGTCCAAAACAAAACATGTAAGAAGTAATGGTGTTTGCTCTGGGGGATACGCCAATCTCCACCAACCTAGCACCTGTGTCCACCTAAGCACAGAGAACAGACTTGGGACTGGAGCAAGATAAATCTGGGGGGGAATACAGCATACTGTTATACTCCAGAAGGGCAACACCCTCAGTCAATGAACTAGCTAAAACCCTGCCAAACAAAAGAAAACAAAACAAAAAGAATGGTAGAAATTATTTGCCTGTCTTCCTAGAGAAATTGTAAGCAGTCATGTGCATTTGAGTCCACTAATTTTAACTAACCACTTGGCAAAAAAAAAAAAAGAGGAATTTAAATACTTTTTAAAAATTAAAAGTAAAAAAATAGTCTCTTTAATTTTGGGTGTCAGAGTCCCTACATATAAAGCAAGGGATACAAGTTTATCATCAAGTATTACTCCCCCCAAAAACAAAACAAGTAATATACTACTATGATTGAGAATCAGTTGAAATAAGTAAACAAAACCAAGAAATTCCACCAAAGACTTCAGATCTAAAGAAATAGCATGTAATGAGATAAGAAAGTATTTAGTATAGTTAAGCAAATAAAGCAAGGTATTGGAAAAATGAAGAACAAGAGACCATAAAAATGTCAAGGCATAGATCATTACATGATATTCTTGCCAAAATGTTTAATTTAGTCATGAAGAAACAGACAAAGCCAGACTGCTCAACATTCTACAGTATTTTACATGCCAACTGTCCTTGCTGCTTCAAAAATAACAATGCCATGAGAGGGGAGAAAAAAATGAAGGGTAAATTCTAGATTGGAGTTTCTCAACCTCAGCACAGTTGACATTTCAGATTGCAGAATGGTTTTAGGTGACTATCCTGTACATTGTAGGATGTTCAGACACATCACTGGTCTCTAGCCATGAGATGCCAATAGCTTTCTCCCCACTTCCCACACATTTTAAGCAAATGTGTCAGTGAATAATGCCACACACCTGAGGACAAAATTGCCCCAGTGAAGAAATACTATTCTCGATTAAAGATACAAGAAAGAAATGACAACCAAATGCAATACAGGATCCTTCCCTGCATCTTGGATTGAAATTAAACAGTTTGTAGTTTATAATTTGGATACAACTGGAAAATCCTAAGTATTTATTCCAAAGAAAATACTGCATTAAATGTTAATTTCTTTAATTTCTGGGGATATACATGGTAAGTTATTGAGAGGTAAAATAAAACACTTAAATTTCAAATTGTAAAAAAATACACTTGTGACTGTGTGTGTGCATGTGTGTTTAATTTTATTATACTGATGTTTTAACCTTATTATAGATTGGGAGAAGATTTCTAAAGGTGAAGAACATCTATCCATTCTTCAAGGCCAATTTAAACCACCAACTCTTTCATAAATGTTTCCATCCCTATTCACAACCTACTCCTTTGACAAAATAACCACAGATGTGAACAACTATTGGAAACTGTAGTAGTCAAATCATTTTTTAAGTGAAATCATTTGAAGTGATATTAGAAATCACTTATACGCACTAACAGTATGTTGGAAAAAACACACTATAAGGAAACTGGAAGATAGATCTAAATAATTTGAAATATAATACACAGAAACAATTAGAAAATGTGAAAAAGACATTAAAAGATCAAAGAATATAGTAAGATCCTCAATATACCAAGTGAGATTGCCAGAATTAGTAGAAAAGGTATAGCTTAGAATTTTTCAAGATTCATGAATAATTTGAGTGTTGAAAATCAAAAATCTCAATGAATTACAAGTGACTCTCACTAGCATAATGTCAAAAGACGTGTTTTGGTAGTATTCTGACTCCAAATTGTGTGGGGTTTTACCACACCACCAGTCACCAGCTGGGTGTCCTATAATTCAACTCAATTCTGACACAATTCATTCACCTGGGATAGTATCAGATCCCACAGGTTAAGAACTCAGTCCTCCAAGACTACCCATTCTCTGTCCCTGCCCCCTTTCAGAAGCAAATGACCCGGCCTTCTCACTTACTGGCTATAGATTGGAGGTTCCAACCACCCCCTTCTTGGGTTCAATTAAATTGCAAGATCACCTCTAGGAACTCAGAGAAACATTTCACATACTAGATTACCAGTTTATTATAAAATGATATAACTCAGAAAACTCAGATGGAAGAGAAACACAAGGCAAAGAACAGGAAAAGGACACCGAGCTTCCATGCCCTTTCCAGCAGCACCTTTCTCCCCAACCATCTCCACATGTTCGCCAATCCCAAAATTCCTCAAACCCAGTTCCTTGTGTTCTTAAACGGAGCCTTCACTGTATTAGCATGAATGACTCCAACAATAGCCACTGGCAAACAATCCAACCTTTAGCCCTTCTATTCTTCCAGTGGAGAATGGGTGCATGTGGGAGTGGGACCACAAGTTCCCACTCTCCAATTTCCTGGTTGGTTTCCCTGGCAACAAGCCCCCAATCTTAGAAGCTTTCTAAAAGTCACTTAAAAAAATTAAATTTCCTTAAAAAAATCACTTCATTAACACAAACTCACATGTGGTTTAAAGGGGTTTGTTACAAATAAAAATATCTTTACTGCTCTTATCACTTAGAAATTCCAAGGGTTTTATGAGCTCAGTGCCACAAACAGGGACAAAAACCAAGTATGTATTTATTATAAATCCCATTATCACATTTATGAAAAAACAATCATTCCAGAAACTCATGTAAGAAGGAGTGAAACCAATGAAAATGGTAAATTCATGTAATACAAATAAATTTGGCTATTAAGACAGTATTATTTGTGGAATCAAAAAATACATAATGAAACATAGGACAGCATTACATAAACTGGGTGGGGATTTATATGCATTAAAACATTCCTATATTGCATTGATGAAGGGTGTTATTTTAATTTTTCATTTAACTAGTCATGTTAAAATTTTTAAAGGTAGCACTGAAACAGTAGACAGACATGTAACTACTCTATGTTGGGGCTGATTCCACGTTAAAACCTGTTAAACCCCTAGGGCCTGCCTGGGCCTACTTAGCCATAGTGACTCCATGTTGCCTAGGTAGACATTTTGTTGTTTAATAAATGCCTCAGCAGTTACTGATATCAGTTCCAGGTAACTATTGCTAAAACACACACCTAAAGGCCATTTTGTTTAATAAACGCCTCAAAAGTTATTGATATCAGTTCCAGGTAACTGTTACTAAAACACACACTTAAAACAAGGCCAGACAGGTGGAAACATCCAATCAGCCAAAGCCACATATGTAGAGGTCTGTGGTTGTGCCCTATAAAACTAGCCTGTAAGACCAAAGGGTCGTCGCTCTCTTCAGAGGCGACCCTGGCCAGTCAGTCTGACTTCTAATGCTTGGCATAGAATAAAGCTTTACATAACTTTCATTTTGTCTCAGTCTCGTTCCCCTGGTCGGTCAGTCTAACTTCCAATGCTTGGCATAGAATAAGGCTTTGCATAACTTTCACTTTGCCTCAGTCTCGTTCCTTTAATAACAGACCCAACACTCTATAGGCAAATAAAAAAATAAAATTTAGAAAATGACTAAATTTCATACATTTAAACAATCCAATTAATGACAAAACCCAAAAAACCCTTAATACCAAATTTAGAGAAGTGGGAAAAAAAGAAAAACAAAACAGTGATAACAAATAATTTAACAGTTATATATTGTCAGCAATTATATTAAACACTCCAGTGGAAAAAAGTAGTTTGCTAGGACGTGTAAAACACCAACCCTCCCTTCAAATACTGAATGAAAAGAGTCTAGAAATAAGGACATCGAAAAATGAGAAGGAAGATGAATGGAAAGATACATAAATCAAGAAAATACTAACTTAACAAGAGCTCCCAGAGCTATATTACTCTCAGACCAAAGAATACTTTGGGGCAAAAAACATTGTTCATGATAAAGACAGTTGTTAGGCATGGTTAAAATTCTTAACTGATGATATACTAATATTTAAACTGCTGTGAACCTAAAATGCATTTTCAAAATACACTAAGCAAAAAAGTAAGGAAAACTGATAGGCAAACATTGTTAAATCCAACATGGTAGAGGGAGATAGTAAGACACCTCTCAGTGATATATAGATCAAACAGATCCAACAGTTAGGAACACCACCACGCAGGTTAATCAACCTCAATATAATACTGCTTATGAAAATAACAACTGGAGAAAACCCTTTTCTCTCCTTAGCCCAACCTCTACCCCCTCCAACCAGGATACAGGGAAGATATACATAACTTGATAATATATGAGGCGAACTGAAACTCTAGAGAAATTTAAAAGAATTGGGATCATACAGAGTACATTCTCAGGCCACTCCAAGTTACAGTAAAAATCACTGACAATGAAAAACTTAAATATTAAGCATTAAATAACTAACTCATATATCAAATAAGGAATTATAATGAAAATTAGGACATAGTGAAAAGTAGTACCTCATACCAGTTTGAAACAGGAAAAATGGTAGAGAAAAATAATTACTTATATTAGAAAAATGAAAAAAACTTTAGAAAGTTAGAAAAATAAGTGTGAAGAAAGTAAAAGCAATGAAGTACTATTCAAATAGAAATCCATAATTAAATAAATGGAATCAATAAAGCGAAAACCCCTTTCCTGAAAAGCATTGCACAATGAAAAACATAAATAAATTTTCCCTTTCAAAAATAAAGGGGAAAATGAAGACCTAGGAAATTTAGAGTGAAAAAGGAGACATCATCGCAGATGTCACGGGTATTAAAAAGACAAAAGACGGTCATGAAAACATTAAGGTCAATAAGTTTGAAAGTGAGTGAAATGAACAGTTTCTTGAAAAATTGGAAATTACTCAACCTGACCTTCAGGAGAAACAGAAAAATTGGACTACTATGAGGATAGAATAAAGAGCTAAAAATTTTCCCATCTCAGGACAAAAGTGCTCTCAAGGGAAATATCTTGGTTGGACAAAGAAGACAACAAAGAAAGGAAAAGATGTAAACTGAGACTATGATCTCAGGTAAAATCTAACCTTAGCTTCATCCAGAGACGAAACACGGAAGCAGAATTACAAACAGCGGCGTCTTGAAGCAAGGAAGCCCGCTTTTTGTGCCTCTGGGATTTATATCTACCCCTGCATGGAGGGCTAATTACGTAACCATCTCCAGGTGAGATGACCTGGCTAGGGTCAGCAGAGGACAGTTCTTCAGAGGCCACAGGTGTAAACCATTGGATCCAACACCCCAGCACAAGGGGGTGAATCAGCTCCTAAAGGGATATAAACAAAACAGTAAAAAAACATGTTGAGAGAAGTTTTCACCACTTGAAGTCCTTCCAAAACGCCCAGATGAAGATCCGTAGCAATAGGTCCACCTGTGTTCTAGAAAAGATCTCTGATTTTGAGTGGTATCAAGATGTTTGAGGTAAATGGATCTCTAGAGGTCATCAAAACAAATCCAATTCTGAGGTTTCTATCAATTACAGAGAGACATACCACAGAAAGTCATCTTCGTGGGGACTTCTCCCCGTTCAGGCAGAAGTGCCCGAAATAAACGAAGAGGATTTTGTATGTCAGCCTCGCAGACTCCATCCCTCCTATAACCTGAACTTCACTATTAGGTGTGAAACCAAATGGCAGGTGAGACTCCTTTATCTCAATTCCAGGTGAGACCACGGACATCAAGAACAAAAAGGTCGGTGCCATTTCCCCTATATACCAAAGACCTAAGCCACACTTCTAAAAGCGGAGCATCAAAAGTGCTGGGGGGACCCTTCATCTAACACCCATAGACAAATAATGAAAGACTGAAGTCAACAAGCAATGGGAAGAGAAATTATTATTATTATCATTATTTTGCAGGAAAAATCAGAGAAAGTTGTAGAAGTTTTCCAGCCCCCTCTTTTAAACTATTGTCAAGCCATCCCCTTGGAAAATGGGTAGAGGCTGCATCCTCCTCAATTAAGGACCACAGAGGAGGCTTAATGGGGATCACTCAGAATGAGTTGCATTATGATTTCTAGAACAGGGCCCATGGTGTGCTACGATGTAATTCATATTTTGGAAATCGAAATGTGGGGTGCAGTGTGGCTTTGAGTCACAAGAGCAGAGAAAGAAATGAGAGGCATTGGAAGCAGACTGTCCCAGTACTGCCTTCAGAGAAAATCTATGTGGTTCCAGAAGCTTCAGTGAGAGCCACAGGAAAAAGCCTCAAGCTATCTGAAATGAAACTCAGCTTGAGATAGCCATGAACCACGAAGGGCCAATGGCCTCATCAAAAACAAGCCCGTGTAGCCAATACACAAGAACAGAGTAGTGGTGTTCTAACAGAAGAAGTCATCTCATTTCCCTCCACCTTGAAATGTGCAGTTAGAAGTTCTCAAAAAGGGTTATTTATGTATTTATATTTTTAAATCTACAAAAGCAGCCCAGGAGGTCAAAAGCCAGCTTTAAATGTTTCCCTAGCCTGGTACACAATTCTCGTAAGGCCCTTTGCCCGAAATCACTCTCCTCACCAGGGTAAAATACTAAAGAAATCCCAAAACAGCCTCCTGAATAGGGCAAGTAGGAGCTGGAGCAAGGAAAGAGAATCTCTGCTCATACCCTCCTCCCTATATAAGAAGTTATATAACTGTGCCACCGGCTTGGTTTTTTTTATTGTTTGTTTTTTTTTTTTTTTTTTTTTTTTTTAAGTAATGCTATTCTTGAAACTGAGAAAAAAAAAGGAAAACAGAGTTTAAGATTTCATCGGAAGGGTAAGGAAGAATTTCTATACAGTGAGTTTAGAGAGTCATTAAGGAAGGGAAAAAATTTTTTCTGCTTATATCTTAACAGTTTCAGTTTGTTTAATAAAATATTGTTATGAGTTGAATTATGTGTCCCTCAGATTCATATGCTGACGTCCTAAACCTCAGGACCTTATCTAGAAATAGAGTCATTGCAGATATAATCAGTTAAAAATGAGGACAGACTGGATTAAGTTGAGTCCCTAATCCAGTAGGATGGGTGCTCTTATAAAAAACAGGCGTTCCAGGGGCTCCTGGGTGGCTCAGTGGGTTAAGCTTCTGCCTTCATCTCAGGTCATGATCTCAGGGTCCTGGGATCGAGCCCTGCATTGGGGGGAGGGTCTCTGCTCAGTGGGGAGCCTGCTTCTCCTCTCTCTCTGCCTGCCACTCTGCCCACTTGTGATCTCTGTCAAATAAATAAATTTTAAAAATCTTTAAAAATTAAAAAAAAAAAACAAAAAAAAGGCATTCTGGACACAGGTATACATATATGGAGAACACCACATAAAAATTAAGATGGTCATCCACAAAGCAGGGACAAAGACCTAGGCCAGATGTTTTCTCACAGCCCTCAGAAGGAGCCAACACTGCCCACACCTTAATTTCAGACTCCTACCTCCTCAACTGTGAGATAATAAATTCCTGTTGTGAAGCCATCCAGTTTCTAGTGCTTTTGCTCTGGCAGCCTTAGTAAACGAACATGGTTATACACTGATAGAGGTGATTCCTTTTGTTTTAATTATTAATTACTGTATTTTGTTCATTTCTGTTTTAAGTAGTGGAAACTTCCCCTCCATCATTTTCATCATTTTGCTCAATTTTTAAAGGCCTATGTATTACTTAACCTTTATGAGCTTCCAGTTTTCCTCTGAAAATAAATTTTTTTTTAATTTTTTAAAAGATTTTATTTATTTATTTGACAGATAGAGATCACTAGTAGGCAGAGAGAGAGAGGGAAGCAGGCTCGCTACCAAGCAGAGAGCCCGATGTAAGGCTCGATCCAAGGACCCTGGGATCATGACCTGAGCTGAAAGCAGATGCTTTAACCCACTGAGCCACCCAGGCTCCCCTGAAAATAAATTCAAGTTGTTTCCCTCCCATGTTTCAAATCCTAGAGTGGCTTCCTTTAGCAACAATAGCGATGTTAAGAATTCGAGCTCCTTGATGTGGTCCCCAAATCCATATGATCTACAGATTGCTTAGATCTCTAAACTCGAACCCTTCCTTTTGTCCCCTTTGCCGCCTTTAGCCACACTGCCCAAATAATCCAAATTCATTTTCTTCACAGGCCCTTGGCAAAATACTTTCTTTCATCTTTCCGTACGAACCACCATAGCTAATGAAATTCCAATTCCCACCATTGATGGTTCTATCTCATTATCTTGTTTTATCTCTTTTTGGTCCACAATTATTTACTCCTGATATAATCTTACTTATTGATGTGCTTATAGTCTCTTCTGTCTCCCCTACAATTTAATCTCCTTGAGGAGAGGGACTCTGTCATTATTGTTTATCCCCACATCTCAGTGGTGAGAGACAGAAAAAGGGCTCAATCAATATTTTTTGACTGATTGACTCTAAAATGAGCAGGATGGCCTAATTTCTGCCCACTTGTAGGACTAATTATCTATACTTTTCACATTTTGCTTATTAACATAAGTATAGTGGCTAGACCATCTTCAAAAGCAACATTATCATTCCTTTCCTCCCTCCCCCCTCCACTACACTGATTAACAGGCCAGGCTGGGCTAGATGAAAGTTTATAACAATGTATCTTCATAACTTGTGTTATCCAGTCAACTTCTAGCATGTAAATTCCTATAAGTTAAAATTATAAAATTTATTTATTTTAGAATTGAATTCTAAACCTTTCATGATCTTCTTGCATCATCTCCGAGAAAGTCTAGAGATGTTTGGTTGGTTCACATACATTTTTTTATTATCTTTTTTGTTTTATGAACTGATTTTTAAAAATTTTTTATTATGTTCACTTAGCCAGATTATAGTACATCATTCGTTTTTGATGTAGTGTTCAACAATTCATTACTGTATGTAACATCTGGTGTTCATCATAACATGTGCCCTCCTTAATATCCATCACCCACCTATCCCATCTCCCCACCCCAAACACGTACATTTTTTTTTAACCTTGGATATTGTTTGAAACTTGTGGGGTGCCTGGGTGGCTCAGTGGGTTAAGCCTCTGCCTTTGGCTCAGGTTGTGATCTCAGGGCCCTGGGATCGAACCCTGCATCGGGCTCTCTGCCAAGCTCCCTCCGTCCCCGCTGCCTGCCTCTCTGCCTACTTGTGATCTCTGTCAAATAAATAAATAAAATCTTAAAAAAAAAAAAAGAAAAAAAAAGATATTTGCTCACAATAGTGTTACTATTGTCTCCAAACTGTTTTTCCACTACTGTAGTACTAGTGTCTTAATACCCCTTTTTTTCTTCTATTCACATCTTTAGTACAACCCTCTCTTCATGTTTGTCTTTCCTCCTTCAATGATTTTAACTTCCACTATTGCAAGATGCATCCTGCTCCCAACCTCAGTGAAGAATAGAAAGTTATAACCTATGTTATCGTTTTATGTTATTTAAGCATGTGTCTAGGTTCATCAGTATTATGAGAAGATGTAAAAGCAGAGGGCCAAGAGTCTGGGAAATATTTTTATTTTATTACTAACAGTATCGTTCACGCTTATAAATAAAACAAAAGATGAAAATGAGTGGTGCCATAATAGTGGTATATCAAACTTTGAAAATTTAAGTAAAGAGGCAAATTAACGTTTATAGCTTGAAAAAAATTAAATTTCCTTCCTCCTCTCACTCTTGTGTCCTCATGAGACCCAGATAAATTCATTTGCAAATTATTAATCAAGATGGTGGGGTATAAATTTCTGGAACTCATCATATACAAAAACCTTTATTGAGCCCTTGCTGTATTCATAGCACAGAATCCACTGTTCTGAATTTGTATTCAAATTTAATAATAGTATATTTATTCTGTAATGTTTTCTGTGTTAAACACTTTCCAAGTCACAGCTACTTGGACCACAGTCCTAAAATAGTTGTGGGGAAAAAGCTAGTGCTGATAAGATACTTAAGATATGATACACATTAATGTAAAATATTGTACATAAGTAAAATCCAAAGAAATAAAATAGAGTCCACAGACATTAGTTGAATAGAAAGAGTTGGAAAAGTCATCTTTTGCTAATATTTTAAGGCTTTTAATTTTTTAAAATATTTTATTTATTTGACAGAAAGAAATCACAAGTAGGCAGAGAGGCAGGCAGAGAGAGAGGAGGAAGCAGGCTCCCTGCGGAGCAGAGAGCCCGATGCGGGGCTCGATCCCAGGACCCTGGGATCATGACCTGAGCCGAAGGCAGAGGCCCTAACCCACTGAGCCACCCAGGCACCCCAGGGCTTTTAAATTTTTATAATGTATTCCTCCACCTATTCCAAAAAGATTTGTAATCACTAATCTTGAAGAAATGCTGTCGACTGCAGTTAAATTTGGCAACATTTATTTACCTACAAAGACAAATAATTAGAATGCAAATGTGTGTTGTGTTAATGAAGGTATGTGCAAAATACATGATGATACAGGAAAAGGAGCACAGATCTCTTTAATTATAAGCCCCCATAAACGAATGATAGTTCTGCAAAGATTAAACCCAGTGCTAGAGGAAAGAGAGCGTGTGCAAAGGATTCCACCCCATACCTGCCTGATCTCAAGGCTCTCTGCAAAGTCTGCACTCGGCTTCCTGCCACGTGCTCACCTAACGCCTTTGCGATCATAGATGTTAACACAAACAAACATTCCCTACTCTGTGCCATGGAAAAATAACTGGTCATCTCAGACCATCCCACTAGCAACAGGGATTCTCAGATTTGATCCATTATCATTCCAAAGCCAGGGTCTGGACCGGAAGTTCCCGAACACCACATTCTTGGGCTGTGGGTCCAAATTCAATGGCATGCCTAACTTCTCAATGTTGCAATCTGTTTTTCCAAAGTCAAGTTATTACAAATAGCCAAGGGGCTCTGGTGAAGCACATGGTGACTTGGAAAATGTATCTATGTCTGTACTGGTTTTCATGAATATTTGAACAGAAAGCAGGAAACAGTAAGGGAATCCATCCTAAGATCAGGCTTAATGTCCAACTTTACATTGCCAGTCTCAAGGTGGCATTTTGGCATGAAACTCAATTTTCTCTTAGAATAATTTGCATTGGGATTATGGGCTAAATGTTCTAAAATTGTCTAAGCTATAATTCTTTATAAGATTACTCTTCGGCATTTAACTACAGCATATGCAAGCCTAACTTCCAGGCTTAGTCTTTACATTTGTCCAAATTCTCCACACAATGCCAGCCAAATTTTAATGAAAAGCATTGCTCGTGACATGATTTACTTGCTCTGTGCATTTTTTTTTTCTACAGGGATTTTTGCTTTATATTAAATATAAGCTGAACTTTCGCTAAGACTTCTGCCGTTGGGGCACCTGGGTGGCTCAGTGGGTTAAAGCCTCTGCCTTCGGCTCAGGTCAAGATCCCAGGGTCCTGGGATCGAGTCCCACATCGGGCTCCCTGCTCAGCAGAGAGCCTGCTTCTCCCCCTCCCACTCTCCCTGCTTGTGTTCCCTCTCTCGCTGTGTCTGTCAAATAAATAAATTAAAAAAAAAAAAAAGACTTCTGCCGTTGATTAAAATCATTTTAAACCTCCTCTCTTCCAAACACCCAAGCCTACGCGAAGAAGAAACAATAATAAACCTAACCTGTTGTGTTTCCATGCTATCATAATTGTTTAGACTATAGAGAATTACCTTCTGTTGCATGAAACTTACATTTCGAAGTCTGCTAGATTTGCGCCCCTTATGGTGAACCACACAGAACTGAAGCAAAGCTCAAGACAAAAGAGAAAAGGAGGGGGGAAAATGAGAAGAGAATAGAAATGTTAACAAGAAACAAGAATAATTAGAGAAAACGGGTGGAGGGAGAGAGAAAAGTAAAGTTACCAGAAACTGCAGAAGCAGCATTATCTGTATATAATGTGGCTATAATACTACATTGGTCAGCAACTATAATGTAAAAGGTAATGTGTAAGAGTTTTATATGCTTTTCAGAACTATAAAGGGACTGTGAGTGGATTTTAAACATTTTGATTAGCACCACAAAGATTTTAATGCTTTATTTAAACAGTTTGCTATAGGGCAAACACATTTGGTAGACAAGTAAAATGAAAGCGCGGGCATCAGTTTCTCTGTTTTCTATTAAGTAATGTTGCGAAGTAAGCAGAAATTGGATTCAGATATCAGATAATTATCTCCACACTGTGTGTCACAGTAAATAATTTTAATTGGTTTAACTTCAGGGACCATTACTGGCCTAATTAGAAACATGAAAAGGCTACAAGTATTAGGAAATATCCTGAAGGAATGAGAACATTAGCAATTCTGTCAAGCCATTTTTAAAATAAGTACACAGTAGCAGCCACATTTCAGTGAAAGGCAGGATGCTTGAAAGGTGCTTTTAGGAAAACAGTGCTCGTGTGTGTGTAATAAGGGATCTGTAATAGGAAGCATAGAAATGGGGCTGACATGTGTGCTATTACTGTGTTAAAAACATACTAATCTTGTTCTGATTGCTGTTTTTAAAAGACGCAGGTTAACGTTTTTAAAGTAAAGAAACAATCATTGAGGTTGGGTAAATCCTTACGGAGAGTATGTTGACTTACCGAAAGAGAAACAGATCTTTGAGTAAAATAGCTTTCCCTGAACACCTTGAGCTTTCAGGGGTGCAGTACCGAGTAAAGGATTGTGCCGCGTGTTTCCTGTCCTCTCTTCTTCACCTGGCTTTCCCAAGATTCAAGAGATACAAATAGGTCTTGTACTCTGCAGCCCACGGAGACGTTACACATCCTCCGTCTTGTGTAGACACAGTTCATATTTAGAGAATGGCTGCAATTGGCATGAAAGTGAGATACTGTGTCCCTTGGGTCAGAGATGATGCTTAAAAAAAAAAAAAAATCCCTCAGGACTTTCAAAATTTCATGGAATGAGATTGTCACATCCAATGAGATAAACAAAATACCATGTAATGTCTAAATGTAAAAAGAAGATCAAGAACTTCTAAGCAGTAATTATTTAATACAATTTTGTTCTTTTCAGTTTATTGTCTAGTTTTTAGCTTTTCATTTTCTGAAATTGCTGATGGTACCATTTGGCCAACTATCCTATTTGGGATGTGAAGATTTTAAATGGACCATCCACACTTAAAGTTACCAAAAATCCACCATATTTTTAGCCACTTTTGTTTATTTGTTTTAGACACAAATAATAGAAAAATTAAAAGATTAAAAAAATAAAAAGAAAAGGGAAGATATGGTAATTCATGGATCATCTTTTTTTTTTTTTTAATTTATTTGACAGACAGATCACGAGTAGGCAGAGAGGCAGGCAGAGAGAGAGGAGGAGGCAGGCTCCCTGCTGAGCAGAGAGCCCGATGCGGGACTCGATCCCAGGACCCTGAGATCATGACCTGAGCTGAAGGCAGAGGCTTTAACCACTGAGCCACCCAGGCGCCCCTTCATGGATCATCTTAAGAAATTGTATAATTTTATACCTTGCATATTTGGCACACTGTCAAATATAACATATCATGAATATAATTGAGTACTTAAAATGTTAAGAAAATCAGTAGTTCCACCAAAATATGTCAAACAAAAAAAAATAAATAAAAGCATGAGTAAGAACCAACATCACAAATTGTCCCCATACGTATGCTCACAAAACATGGACACCCACTTAACTGTGTGTGTACAAAACCCCATTTCTATAGGTCATGCTTTTATACTGAATGCCCTAAAATGATGTTATGAGCTATTATCTTAATATTTATGTTTAAAATTTTAGCAGATTCCTATTTGACTGGTGTATATACAATAACTCAGGATTGAATTTTCTTAAACAAGATTATAACAAATTATCTTTGTCTTCACAAAGAGTATATAATGCATGCATACAAATAAAACAGGAATAACTCATATGGAATAATTTTTAGCTACAGAATAGATTAATTGCCTATAAGTTTGTTAAGGAAGATACACAAACACAAACAACACACACACACACATAAACGCACACACACGATTGTTTGATCATTATAAAATAATACTGTTTGCCTACCAAGCACATGTTCCATATTTCAAATATCTTCCAAATGTAGAAGAGGGCAGGAGAATGAGGGGGAGAATAAAAATGTGGTTGCTTATACAAATATACATACTCATACACGTACACAAACATACATACATATGTTCATATATTTCAGCTTTGCCCATATGTTCCGAAAATAGCAGCCTGGATAATTTGTACCCACACATCCCGCTCTCAGAGTAAGGATATGAGTGAAGACAAATGTTGCTAGTACCCAAGTAACTCAAGACAACAAAGTACTTCAGAGCCCTGCATTCTTCAGGCCACTGAACATTGCAAGGCAACCTTAACACACAAATCTACTTCTCCAAATACCAGATGTATCCCTTAAAAAAGTCTGTCATTATGTTCTCTCATATCTGCTTCCACAAAATAAACTACCTGTCCTTATGTTTATAGACCTAGGGAAAGGAGTAAAAGTGCACATTGTGGTATGAGCCTCAGTTGAAAAAGTCTTCCTCTGAAACATTGAGGGGATTTCTGGGTGACAACGATGATTCCATCGTATATTTCGCTCTATTGTCTGATCATTTCTCCTTTTATGCATAGTGGCTTATAATATTCATTATTAAAATAATGTTACAATTATTCAGAATATGTCCTTGAACTCAGAAAATATGAATTCTATAGTGGAATAAGCATGGTTTTTTAGTTCTGTTTTTTTAAAAAATATTTATTTATTTGAGAGAGAGAGAGAGAGAGAGAGAGAGAGTGTGTGTGTGTGTATGTGTGTGTGTGTGTGTGTGTGCGCGCACAATAGAGGGCACGAGTGGGGGAGTGGCAGGCAGAGAGAGAATGAGAAGCAGACTTCCTGATGAGCAGGGAGCCAGAAGTGGGGCTCGATCCCAGGACCCCGGGATCCTGACCTGAGCCAAAGCCAGACATTTAACCAACAAAGCCCTCAGGCTCCCCAGCTTTTTAGTTCTGACAGACCTGGTTTCGACGCCTGGCTGCACCTCATACAACTTATTAGTGAACTTCAGGTTTTTTAATCTATAAAGTGGAAGTGATGATTGAATTGCAGGGAATAAAAAGAAATAATATACGTAAAGCACATGGCTTAGAGCAGTCTAAACAGAAGCTTCCTCTTAATACAGTTATGCTGTGTTACCCCTTAAAGATCAGTTTCTAGAATTTAGACACAATCACTAAATGTTTGTGAAGTTGTTTCTTATGGAGCACAAGTCAAGCAACTTTAGATTTTTTTCATACTTTCAGGTAAGTTTCTTTTCTTTATTTTTTATTTTTAAAGATTTTATTTTTAAGCAATCTCCACACCCAATGAGGTGCTTGAAATCACAACCGCAAGATCAAGAGTCGCACACTCCACTGTCTGAGCCAGCCAGGCACCCCCAGGTAACTAGGATTTTCTGTAAAAAATCAAGCCTGTGATAGGAATCTCCCAGGAGCTCTTTTTCTTTGATCATTGGCCCTCCTTCCACTCTCCATGAGGTCCTCTAATCATATTCATACAACATGCTCCCCCCCTCTCAATTTCCCTCTTCTTTCAACCTCCTTCCTGTACCTGTCACAGATCTGGGAGTGGATACTAGGTCCAATGGTGACAAATCAGAGTCCCCTGGACAAAGTTAACTAGCCCATAGGCAGAGCTATCACTTATGAAGAATATGGTAGGACCTAGAGGGGAAAAAAAAAGTGATCATTTCTTTCAGAAGCTGTTAGTAATGAAATTGTCTATTACATAAATTGGGATAAGCAAAAGGACCCAGTGTGCAAAAGAAGAGAAGTAGAAGGCCAGAGATGAGCAGAAATCACAGACAAAAAGAGTGCCGACTTAGGTTCTCTTAAGCTTTCCTATTCAACTGTTCATAGGCTTATCTCCTTACAGGGAGCTCCAAACACTCACTGCCTCATCCCACTTTTTCTTTTTTTTTTTTTTTGCTTCTCTTTGGTTCTAGCAAACAAAACAATTTCTGCTTATATAATACAATACTAAACTATAGCATTATTAATGCAATAATGCTGTAAGATAAAATCCATTTAAAAAGTAACTTCTTAGTAGTAGAAGTGATTTGCACTAGTTTCTACTTTGCAGCCAGGTACATACTGAATTAGAATTCTTAAGTTAAAACAGTAAACTGATTGCCTTTACATGTAATCTGAAGTTGTCCACTGGCTCTTGCCCATCTCTTAAGATATGAAAACTCAGGGATCCCAGCAGGCCCTATAGACTTAAGTTGCTAATAATCTGTTAAATCATTAGGGCAGAGGTTAGTAGTAGCAAATTTTAGTGCATTAAGCAATGAAGCTTCTTAATTAAAGATTGTACTTAGATAACTTTATAAACACATTGGGGTGGGAGTCCACAAACTCTTCTGTTTCTGCTATCCCCTGGAACAAAAGGAAAGGCAAGAAGTAGTAAGAGAGGGGCACCTGGGTGGCTCAGTGGGTTAAATCCTCTGCCTTCGGCTCAGATCATGATCCCAGGATCCTGGGATCAAGCACCGCATAGGGCTCTTTGCTCAGCAGGGAACCTGCTTCCCCCTCTCTCTCTGCCTGCCTCTTTGCCTACTTGGGATCTCTCACTGTCAAATAAATAAATAAAATCTTTAAAAAAAGAAGTAATAAGAGGACTAACTGTTGGAAGTCTACTTCATATAAGTTATATTATTCAGAAACAGACATTTCCTCCAAACTCTCCTTTTTATTTTTTTTAGACTCATAATTATCTATTCCACGTTTTACAACTAGCCTCTGAGATTCTGACTACAAATCCTGTAAGAATATCTTCACAGAGCACTGACTCTCAGATTTGGGCTATTTGGGAAGGCTTGTGCAGCAGAATAAGAAATTAAAGAATTAATCCCAGGAACAGTTGCACCAAAAACAGTAAGATACCTAGGAATAAATCTAATAAAAAGGGCTAAAGATCTGAAAACTATAAAACTAAACAAAGAAATGGAAAGACAGGTCATTCTCATAGACTGGGAAATTAAGTATTGTTAAAATGTCTGTACTACCCAAAATAATCCACATATTTAAGGCAGTCCCAATCCAATACCACTGGCGTTTTTCACAAAGCTAGAACAAAGAATCCTAAAATCTGTATGGAACCAAGAAATATCTTGAGTAGCCAAAGCAATCTTCTAAAAGAAAAACAAAGCTGGAGGTGACATAATTCCGGTCTTCAAGTTATATTACAAAGCTGTAGTGATCAAGACAGTATGGTATTGGCACAAAAATAGACACATAGATCAACAGAACAGAATAGAAAACCCAGAAAGGAACCCACAACTAAATGATCAGTTAATCTTTGACAAAGTTGGAAGGACTATGCAGTAGGAAAAGTCTCTTCAAGAAATGGTTTTTCGGGGGTGGGGGGTGCCTGGATGGTTCAGTCATTAAGTGTCTGACTTTGGCTCAGGTTATGATTCCAGTGTCCCGGGATCGAGCCCCACATTGGGCTCTCTGCTTGGCAGGAAGCCTGTTTCTCCCTCTCCTACTCCCCTGTTTGTGTTCCTTCTCCCCCTGTGTCTCTCTCTGTCAAATTAATTAATTAAAAAAAAAAAAGAAATAGTTTTGGGGAAACTGGACATAATAACATGCAAAAGAATGAAACTGGATCACTTTCTTATGTCATACACAAAAGTAAATTCAAAGTGGATTAAAGACTTAAATGTGAGATAGGAAACCATAAAAATCCTAGAGAAGAGCAGAAGTAGTAACCTCTTTGACATCAGCCATAGCAACTTCTTTCTAGATACATCTCCTGAGGCAAGGGAAACAAAAGCAAAAAGAAACTATTGGGACTTTATCAAAATAAAAATCTTCTGCACAGAGAAGGAAGCAATCAACAAAACTAAAAGGCAACTCTCAGAATGAGAGAAGATATTTACAAATGACATATCTAATAATGGTTTAGTATCCAAAATATATAAGGAACTTAGGAAACCAGTATGCCAAACATGCATAATCCAATTAAAAATGGACAAAAGACATGAAAAGACATTTTTCCAAAGAAGACATACAGATGACCTACAAACATGAAAAGACGCTCAACGTCACTCATCATCAGGGAAATACAAATCAAAGCTACAGTAAGATACCACCTCACACCTGTCAGAATGGCTAAAATCAACAACATAAGAAACAACTGGTGTTGGTGAAGATGTGGAGAAAGGGGAACACTCTTGCACTGTTAGTGGGAAAGCAAACTGGTTCAGCCACTCTGGAAAACAGTATGGAGATTCCTCAGAAAGTAAAAAATAAAACTACCTTAGCACCCAGAAATGGCACTACTGGGTATTTACCCAAAGAATACAAAAATACTAATTGAAAGGGTTACATGCACTCTGATGCTTATAGTAGCATTATCTACAATAGCCAAACTATGGAAATAGCCCAAGTGTCCATCAACTGATGATAGATAAAGAAGTTGTGGGATGGATAGATGGATAGATAGATAGATAGATAGAATGGGATATTACTTTAAAAAATTGTGAAATCTTGCCATTTGCAACAACATGGATGGAGCTAGAGTATTGTATTATGCTAAGTGAAATAAGCCAGTCAGAAAAAGACAAATACCATATGATTTCACTCGTGTGGGATTTAAGAAACAAAACAAATGAAAGAAGAGAAAGAGGCAAACCAAAAAACAGATTCTTAACTACAGAGAACAAACTGATGGTTCCATTGGGGAAGTGGGGAGGAGGATGGATGAAATAGGTGATGGGGATTAAGGAGTTCACTTCTGATGAGCACTGGGTGATATATAGAAGTGTGAAGTCATTTATTGTACACCTGAAACTATATTACACTGTATCTTAACTAACTGGAATTTAAATACAAACTTTAATAGAATGTAGCTATCTGGGCTTCATAGCACAGATTATCTTCTAATACTTTGAACGTCCCCCAAGAATCTGTAACTCTTTAACAAGCACCTACGTGATTCTGATGTAGTAGATTCATGAACAATGCTTTGCCAAAAAAATTCTGGTTTTTCTTTTTGGATTTTTGTGTTTTGCTTTTATTTTTTGGGGGGGGGGTTTTTTTTTTTTTTGCTTTTGATTATCAGAATTTAAATGTAGAGAACCTAACATAATGTGGCAAACATTTTCAACATTAATTTGCCCAAATTACAACTGATCGTGCCTAAGATTTGCAATAGCAAAAGGAATGAAAATTAATTTTTTGGTTACAAAAAATATTTCAAGCCTTATACATATTTTTATATGTGGACAATCACTATCCTCAACAGAAACAATTTGAAGATTGTACTTTAAGTTCTTTTTTTTTTTTTTTAAGATTTTGTTTATTTATTTGTCAGAGAGAGAGAGAGAGAGAGCAAGCACAGGCAGACAGAGTGGCAGGCAGAGGCAGAGGGAGAAGCAGGCTCCCTGCCGAGCAAGGAGCCCGATGCGGGACTCAATTCCAGGACGCTGGGATCATGACCTGAGCCGAAGGCAGCTGCTTAACCAACTGAGCCACCCAGGCATCCCTACTTTAAGTTCTTAATTTAACTTTAAAGATTGTGTTTTAAAAAATTATAAAGTTATTGCATTACTGATAATTATATAAGACAATACTTATCTATGTTACTTTCAATGGAGTTCATCATAAATCATACTAATTTTTAAAATAAGTTATTTCTATTTGGTCTAAAACTTTGATAAATAGTTTTTAGTTCCTTTGTAGCAAGATATTGATGCTACTATTATCATAATCATGATAAGAAGAAAATTATATTTGTGTATATAACTTATGAAAGATCAGTATTATGAAATACTTTTTTATTTGATTTATCAATGGATGATCCCTATTCAAAAAGGAATTTATTTAAAACACTTTTTTGGTTGAGTCTATATGGTTATAAAGAATTGATCATGTGTTTATCTGGGTTACACACAAAAATATTATTTAAACCTTTAATCCCATGATCCCCAAATGGGATTTAATAGAGAAGTCAGTGTGGTACACCTGCAATATGTTCTCTAAGGAGAAATATAATTCTAATTGAAGACATTTGTATTGTCTTTTATATATTAACCTTAATTTTAGAACCTCATGGATATTCAGCAAAATAAGTATAAATTCATAAATTTATTTAATAATTTATACATATAATAGATAAAATTAATCCTTACATGTGAAGATAAAAATTAAGAAAAACTTGTTATTTCTTCTTTTCTTTAAACCCTTATAACTGCAACTTCCAAAGTATGACATGACATAAATCATTTTTCCTGTCTCAATAGTACATGGAGTTGATTGTTAAAATTGTACAAGTAATCCATAATCACAATAGAATACCTTAGAAATTTTGCTGTGACCACCTTTCCATTACATCCTAATATCTACATGTCCCTAACTTTATTCACATAATCCATTTTCTATTATCACATGTTATGGGTATTTCTTGTTTGGGGCCATTATAAATAGTGCTGTAGTGAACATTTTCATACAGACACGTATGCAAAAACTACCTGATTATTTATTTTATAGTAAGATAATTGCTGCATTAAAATGTACCTATATTTTAAAAGCTTTTGAGTGATACTAAATAGCATTGATTCTCATCTTCCTAGGCAATGTTTTAAGTGAGGCTGTTTAAAAATAAATGAATACATAGACAAATAAATGAATAAATAACTATTTTATCCCTTAAAAATTTATATTTTTGTCCTCTTTGCTAGTTCTGGGGAATATTTTTTGTTTATGTCACTGCAGCATTTTTCTTTATGAAACTGAAATTCATTTTGTTAGTATAGAAATATGTTAGATGGCAATTATAGAGGAGATGAGGAATTATGAACCCCCCATCTCCCTGGAGTTTGTTCTCAAATAAGTACCCTAATAAATGAGAGTTACTGTGTTAGACATGGATTGTCATGCTTTAAACAATTATAATTTATTAAAATATTACCAGTAATAAAATAGTCCTGAATTTTTTTTGTCTTTGAAGTTTTATAAGTCCTTTGTGATTTGGTTTAAGGGTCAGGGGATGTTAAATATCATTCTTTCATATGAATGGTATTTTATACATAACATGTGCTAGAAGCTTTGGGGAACACAAAATAGTAAAAAGAACTTATATACACAAAGTAAAATGAAATAACCATACAAAGTCATATGTATTAGTGTCATACCAATGGTATAAGCCATAGTATTTTAGAATTCAGAGGAACCATAGTCTACCGTGGCCCAGAAAGGTCATAGAAGGTTCATGGAAAGTCTGAATCTTGGGCTACTTATTTAAGAAAGGATAGGATTAGGCTATTGAGTGAGGGTAGTGAGGAGGAAAGACATAGTAAGGTAAAGCTGATCAAGGCAGACTTGAAGGACAGTAAATAAATGGAATTAGCTTTAAGACAGCTTATGGGTAAGGAATAATGAAGGGCACATTTGAAAATGTAGGACAGGCAAATTACAAAGGGTCCAAATGCAGGGTTAAAGGCTTTGGTTTTATATTCCGTGTCTTTGAAGATTTTCAAGCATAGGAGTGACTGGCGATGTTTAAGACAGATGAATTTGACAAGTTCATATTCCAGATTACAATATGGAAGAAAGTAATAGTAGGCAAATTATTTAGACTACTATGTATGTACTCTCAATATGAAATAATAAGGATCAAAAAGAAAACAACAGCATTGTTTAAAAAAATAAAGGAAGGTATGGCCATAAGAAGAAGGATACATTTGATGATAAATCAAATAACATTGAGAGAAAGAAAAAAATTAAGAGGATCCAGGAATGATTTACTTGCCAGACCACGGAAGTGAAGATAACCTTATCACAAAGGGAGAGAGTGCAAGATGCAGGTCAGAGGGACTGGCTTTTGACTTTAGGTAATAATGTGAACTTGTGTTAGAAAGCAGATACCAGACCTGAAAGGGGGAGATTAGGTCAATTCATTGTGAAACATCTCATACTACTTGAGGCATGAGTCTATATAAACTTATCAAGAGGAAGAAGGAGAAAAGTTGTAAGATTGGACCTGAAACCAGGAAAAACACTATGGGGTTAAATGGGAAGGAGTAGGGACAAACAGGACTACAGAAGCTGCAAACATGGGCAGTTTCTGTCAGGTGCCCCAAAGGCATTCGGGAGAGGATTTTTTTCTCTAGCATGTGGGTGGATTCACTAGCAAAAATTATATCGGAATTATAGGTTAGCTGAAGTTCCCTCTGATTAATTTCTGAGACAGATTTCTTTTATCCTCCAGGAGCCTAATTTATAGGTACTGATCTCTGATTACCCACATCATTTCCTTAGAATTTCACTGAGTCTTCTTGAGTTGCCTTACCTTCAAGGTATAAAATTTTACCTTTTTTCTCTTTCTTCATTCTAGTCAAAGAATTGAAGGTAATAATCTGATTTTCAAATTAAAACTCAAAAAAGTAAGAGAAATGGTAATTTAAATAATTTCAAGAAGGTATGGGGACACTTTTACTAATGTAGGTGGATCTTTAATCCACGAACTCTGTTGGATCTATCTTTGAGTTGCAAGTCTCTTCTCCAAAATCATTACTTATTCAAGCAAGCCATGGCCAACACTAGAATAATTCAGTGGTTAATAGTGTACCCATCACTGTGGAGTTACTACCACTAATACCTAGTTCAGTCATGTTAAAGTGGACCAATATCTGGAAGATTCTTTTGAGTTTTTCTAGAACAAATTTGGGGCAGAAGCAAAGAAATAAATGACAGATAAGAGTTGAGTCAAGGATTAGTCATGAAAGATTATGGGAACAATGGCACCCCTGAGGACAGGTTGGACAACCCTGACATAGCTAGTCCAGTGGGCCAGCACAGTGAAGAAAGGCTGAAAAGAATGGGCTAATCGAAAGGGCTAACATGACCAGAGTCTTTAAAGTAGGTAAGGCACTGGTCACGGGATATGAAGGTGTGTCATGTAAAGAGGTTGGAGATGATGCCAGGGAGATTTAGAATTTAAAGCCCTGGTTTGAGATAAAGAAATAAAGGGTGTGGTCATGTTGAGAAGCTCCATGTAGAACTAAAAAAATTGAGTAAAGGCATGATGTATTTCCTAACATTACATATTAGAGAAAACACGAAGTGTCCAAGATAGTAATATCAATAATTTTAAAATCTACTTCCCAAATGTTTCTGAAATAGTATATGAAAGAAAAGGTTTTTAGGAAATACTTTTTAGGAAAATACTTTGTTAACAAAGAAATTCACATTCCTTTCCTGCCTGCTTTCAGCATTTTTAATTAAGTAACATTATGAAACTTTAAGAGGGAAAGGTATATTATGTTTTAACAAAAATAATCTCTTTTCTCCCCTGTTAGGACCTCTCAAGAAACTGGTAAACTGTTGCTTTTGTCGCCTTGAAGAGGATGATGCATCTTATGTTAGTGAGAAGAGAGTTAAGACCTCAGTGACTTGGGCCACAGGGAGTTTGACACTGAATAGAAGGGAGATATATTGGAAAAGGTGAGACGGCAGAGAAGATTTTGTACGGGTGTTGTGATTGATTGATTGATTGATTGATTTGTCACTAGGCAAAGAAGAAAGCTGTAGTAGAAGACCTGCCTGGAAGAGGGACTAAGGCAGAGGTGGGTTCGACTTAAAGCGGAAGGAGCAAGCATCAGACATGGACGTTTGGTACAGTCCAGCAGTAGTGAAGATGAGGAATGAGACTAAGCTACATGAGAATCATTAAGACTGAAAACAATTCAGTGAGAGTACAAGTATTTGGATTATACCTAAATGAGAGATTGTAGAAAACAGAATCACCATAGTTAACTTCTCCTTGAAGAATTCAACAAACTTGCAGATACAGCTATTTCTAATCACCCAACACTTACTCTTTGAAATGGTACTAAGAGAAATAGGATGGCAACATTCAGGTAATTATTATCATGGACAGAGGTATAGTGTAACTTTGGTCCATCTTTGTCTAAATATCCACATTGAGAAAAAGATGTTTTCTACTTTTATAATCAATTCTTTAAATAAGAAAATGCTAACTCAAATAAATATTTTCACTTTTTATTCACCTACGCAATCCACCATTTAAAAAGGAGAAAAAGCAAATTAACTTGTTTTGGTTTTTTTTGTGGTTTTTTTTTTTTTTTTTTTCCTGCTCCGTTTGGGTTCCTATTGTCTGCCCCTGTAAAATGATTCACATTTTCATGCAAGACTTCTCCAAATGCTCTAGCAGTGTGAATAGGGGTTTATATCTGTGACTATCTCCAAGTTTCTTTATCTGTTCTAAGCAGCAGGTTTCTTATCTGATAGCCTTATAATTATGGAAGAAACTGCATATTAATGATTCATTGTTTACATAAACAACCGGCCTTGAAGAAACCTAATGAACCAACTTTGTAGGATTTGATTTTACCTAATTAAATGTAAATAATGTTAAATGTTGTATATGCCAGGATTTCCACAGAACCTTATGAATTTTTTTATGTACACAAAGCATTAGGAATTCAGAGTTTTTAACAGTTATCTTCTAATTCAGCTATTAAGATAATAAGGTTTGATATCAGATATGCTCTATGAACATGAGGTACCAGCACACATGTGCACACTAAGTGTTTATGTATGCAAGGTACAATTCTCCTTTTTTTAATTTTTTTTTTTTTTTATTTTTTAATGCTTCTCCTTTGAAGCTGGCAGCTTGTACATTTTTATCTGAAGGTTTGAATCTGCATCATGCTTTGAAGGAACAAATGGCCTCCATGTGGTGTTTGGCTTTCCCTTGCCTGTCTCTATTACCCTGTATCAATATGAAATTCAGTCTGACAAAGTTTTTTCCTTAAGCATATGCACCTGATCCTTTCCATGGATCCTGTGCTAACACATGCCTCTATTTAAGGATACATACAATGACTGTCATTTTTAAGAAGAGGTGAATGTCATTCAGGGAAAAAAGTAATTAAGCTTCCATATTAGAATAAGACGGTAACCCCACCTTTGTGGGAATGGAGGAATGGGAAGATTATTCTACTTTTTTAGTGTGTGTTAATTTTGAAAACAACATAGACAAAAAAGTACCTAGTTTCCAAAGTGATCCTTAGCACAAAGACTTTAAAAGTATTTTGCAAAATGTAAAAGTAATGACCTCTCTTAAAAATGAGTAGTTCCGGGGCACCTGGGTGGCTCAGTGGGTTAAAGCCTCTGCCTTCGGCTCAGGTCATGATCTCAGGGTCCTGGGATCGAGCCCCACATGGGGCTCTCTGCTCAGCAGGGGGCCTGTTTCCCCCCCTCTCTCTCTGCCTGCCTCTCTGCCTACCTGTGATCTCTCTCTTTCTCTCTGTAAAAAAAAAAAAAAAAGTAGTTCCAAGCCTTCCACCATTTCTTGCCCAATGTAATTTTTTGAGCAGTTGCCTGGATTGATGACATGTTTATATAAATAATGCAGGCCCTAAGTGAAACAGAGGAAATGTGTTGTGCAAAGTAATAATAAATGAGAAAATTTGCTTTCCTTCCTTAGCACTGGAGTCTCTAATCAAGAGTCATCCTGATCTTTGTGGTCTTTTATTGGTTCTACCTTAAAAAAACAAGTGAACAAGTGAAACTTCTTCTCAAATTATCTAATAAAATTTTTCTATTGGCTTTTTTTATTAGGTACGTCTGTATTTTTTCAGTGAATGAATGAAAAAAAGGGACAGAAACAAACCAACACACACACACACACACACACACACAGGAATAAGACATAAAAATAGAAGACTGAGTAAAGACAACCTATCTTGAAACATGTAGAGCAATATTCACCTAACATTTTGTTTCTCAAAAACCTATGTGGTATAATAGAAAATTTCCCATGTAAAACTCAGGTCTGATCAATGCCAAACTGACCTAGGTATGTTTCTCAGTTATAAAAGTTAAGTTAACTTTCTTTATTAAGACTCAATTATTTCATCCTCTCTCTCTCTCTCTGCCTGCCTCTCTGCCTACTTGTGATCTCTATCTGTAAAATAAATAAATAAAATCTTAAAAAAAAAAGACTCAATTATTTCATATGAAAAATAAATATGGAGGGCTCAGTCAGTTAAATATCTGCCTTCGGCTCAGGTCATTATCCCAGGGTCCTGGGATTGTGGCCCATATGGGGCTCCCTGCCCCACGGGGAGCCTGCTTCTCCCTCTCCCTCTGCCTGCCACTCCCCCTGCCCATACTCTCTCTCTCTGTGTCAAATAAAGAAATAAAATCTTCTAAAAAAAATGGAAATGCTCATACTTGTATTTTTTAGTAAATGGGAGAGCATACATAAGGCAACTCATATATGCAGTATACACCAAGGATAGAGTTACTCTGATTGCAAGTACATCTGGAACCCACTAGTCCTACCCCACTATTGCCATCACACAACAATCAGGAAGAGTTATGATGCCGTCACATTATCTGATATCACAGAGACAAGTGATGACTATTTCCCTATAGTCTGGAAATTGTTTTTAGAAAAGTTTCAAGACAGGAAGCAGAAGCTCTTTTAAAATGGGCTAATACTTTAAAATAAAGCAGCTCAAATTTAAGTATGCTACGTGTATAATATACAATGGACATTCCTTGATTCATTGAGTAACAATCAGTACAAGTTTGTTATACGTAAGGGGTTTATTATCTCTGAAACACTCTTCTAGGTGATGAAATATAAACAGTAAACAAGATAGTGAAGTCCCTTATCTCAGGAAGCTCATCACCTAACTGAAGAGACAAAAATAAACAAATGGGTAGACAGTGCTGGAGCTCTGAAGGAAATAGGGTAGTGAAAGGATATAAAGTGATGGGGGGGGGTGGTTTGTGGAGGTGCTTTGTTTTGTTTTGTCTTGTTTTGTTTTCTTTTTTAAATCTAATTGTAGTTGCTACACAATGTTACATTAGTTTCAGATGTACAGCACAGTGATTCAACAAGTGTATGCATTATGCTATGCTCACAAGTGTAGCTACCCTCTGTCACCGCGCAAAGTTATTAAAATACCACTGACTGTAATCCTCTTTTATTCCTGTGACTCATTCATTCCATAACTGAAAGTTTGTCCCACTCACCCATTTGGCTCATCCTTCACTCCTCTTCCCTCTGGCAACCATCAGTTTGTTCTCTATATTTACAGATTGTTTCTGCTTTTTGTTTGTTTTATTTTTTAGATTCTACGTATCAATGAAACCATATGGCATTTGTCTCTCTCGGTGTGATTTATTTCACTTTGCATAATACCTTCAAATTTTATCCATATTGTCTCAAATGGAAAGATCTCATTCTTTTTTATAGCTAATATTCCAATGTGTGTGTGTGTATGTGTATCTTCTTTATCCATTCACCTACCAATAAAAACTTGGATTGCTTCCATATTTTGGCTATTGTAAATAATGTTTTGATAAACATATATTCTTTTGCAATGTGTATATCTTTTTCAATTAGTGTTTTCATTTTCTTTGGGTAAATACCAGTAGTGGAATTACTAGATCATATGGTATTTCTATTTTTAATTTTTTGACATACACCATACTGTTTTCCATAGTGGCTGCACCAATTTATGTTCCCGTCAACAGTGTATAAGGTTTGAAATGAGGTGGCTATTTCAGATAGGATGATCAGAGATGAATTATCAGTGGAGGTGATAGATCTTTAGAGATCTTGATACTTCAATAACTAGCCATAAGCAGGGATGCCTGGGTGGCTCAGCTGGTTAAGCATCTCCCTTCGGCTCCAATCATGATCCCAGAGTCCTGGGATAGAGTCCTGCATTGGGCTCCATGCTCAGTGGAGAGCCTGCTTCTCCCTCTGCATGCCACTCCCCCTGCCTGTGCTCACTCACTCTCTCTGACATATAAACAAATAAAATCTCTCTCTGAAAAATAAATAAAATCTTAAAAAATAATTAGCCATAAACAGATAAAAAAAATAATTAGCTGTAAGCAGATAAAGAAGTACTTTTGACAGAATAGCAAATATACAATTTCTAAAGCCATTATAAACTTGGTATTTTGAGAAATAGGGAATAACTCAGTGTGGCTAGAGTATATTGAATAAGGTTAACATGAATGAGGATGAGACCTGTTTTAAATAGTATTTTCTCAATTTAAATTTTTGATTAGTCATTGCTAGTATATAAATACATAATTATTTTGTATATTTATTCCATATCCTGCAATCCTGCCAAACTTGCTTATTTGTTCTTAGAGCTTGTTTCTAGTTGTCATTGAATTTTCTGCTTAGATGACCATGTCACCTAGAAATCTAGTTATTTTTCTTCTTTTTCTGTCCAGATGTCTTCTATTTTTGCCCAGTTTTGCTGTGTAGAGCTACAGTACAAGACTGAGTAGAAGTGAACATGTGAGATCCATGTCTTGTTGTTCATAGGGGGAAAACATTAAACCTTTCATCTTGAAATGTGCTTTTAGCTGTATGGGTTTTGTAGATGCCCTTTATAAAGTTGATGAAGTTCCCTTTGAATACAGTTTCCTGAGTTTTTACCATAAATGGGTAGCACTTTTGCCAAGTGATTTTCTTCATTTATTGAGATGATCTTTTATTTTTCTTTTTAGTTTGTTAATATAGTAATGTACAATGTTTGATTTTTTTAAGAGAAATTAACCCCCATTAAACCCCCAATAAACCCTGATATATTACCATGATATATTGTTTTTTGTATACATTGTTGGACATATATTAAAATAGTGTTTAAAATTTTACATCTATGTTCATAAGAAGTCTGATTTGTCACTAATCTTACCCAGTGTATTATTTATCTCAGATGTTTTTGCTTTTCTGTCCAGAAGTTTGATAAGGGGTTTTGTTTTGTCACTTGTTATCCTTCATCTTCCATGGCTCTTTTAAACATTTTTTACACATAGAATACAATTATAATAACTGCTTTAATTCCCTGTCTGCTCATTCTAATATCCGTGTGCATTTTGATTGATTATTCATTATGTACCTTGTTTTCATACTTCTTTGTATCTCTTTGATTGGATGCCAGACATTGTTAATTTTACCTTAGATGCTGGGCATTTTGTATTCTTATGAATATTCTTGAGTTTTGCTTTGGAATGTAATTAAATTACTTGAAAACATTTTGATCCTTTTAGGTAATTTATTATGATTTTTCAAAGTCAGATATGGAACGGTACTTAGCCTAGGGCTAATTATTTCCCACTGCTGAGGCACAACCTTCTTGATTATTCTACCTAGTGTCCCATAAATTATGAAACTTTCCTACCTAGTTGATGGGAACAGGCATTATTCTGGATCCTGTGTGAACCTTGGCACTGTTCCTGTTAACTCTGCTGGATGGTTCTTTTTCTGGCCTTGGGTGGATACTTCATATGGAGGCTCTGAGTATTGCTCTAGTATTTTCTGCAGGTCTCTGGGCATCTCTTTCTCCTGTAGATCTCTTTTCTCTGGCACTCTGCCTTGGGACATCTGCTTACCTTCATCTGCCCAGACCCTCAGATCTTTTCTCTTCAAGGAAAGACATGTCCTGAGCTCCCTTGTGTTTTCTTTCCTTGTACCACAACTTGGAATTTCTCTTAAAGCGGTAAACTGTGGCAGTAATAGAGCTTACCTAGTTGATTCTCCATCTCTCAGGAGTCATTGTACTTTGTTGCTTGATTTCCATTGTCTTGAAAACTTTTTTTTTTTAATTTTTTATATTTTCTGTTTTTGAGAATTTGGGTCTGGCAGGTAAAACTGATCCCTGTTTTCTCATATTGACCAGAGGTAGAAGTCATTTATTTGTTTGTGTTTGTTTTTGTTTTGTTTTGTTTTCATCAGTGGAATAAAAGCAAACTGATCAGCTGAGAATGAGAAGGAGTGTAGGGATTTGAGTTTTTATTTTTTTTTTAAGATTTTATTTATTTATTTGACAGACAGAGATCACAAGTAGGCAGAGGCAGGCAGAGAGAGAGGAAGGGAAGCAGGCTCCCTGCTGAGCAGAGAGCCCGATTTGGGGCTTGATCCCAGGACCCTGGGACCCTGGGACCATGACCTGAGCCGAAGGCAGAGGCTTTAACCCACTGCCACCCAGGCACCCCAGGGATTTGAGTTCTAACGAGAGCAGTAAAGGCATGAAATAGTTCTCTTAAAGAATAGTAATGTGAATCTACTCTTGAAAATGTATTAAGATCACATATGTAAAATTAGATAGCTCTAAACTAAAGACGGTTCTGAAAAGAGTTGAGACATAAATGTGCATAAATTAAAACATCTTTAATTCCTCATGTTAAATCTGTATTTTTTTAACTGTCTTTATTTTTAATCTGAAGCCCAGTTACTAGGCCTTGCATGTCCAATTCTACTTGCAATTTAATAGCTTCAATTAACTGAAAAGGAAATGCTTTCTAATGCCAAGACTCAAAGAAAAAAGTAGAGTGGGCTGACAGTTTTAACAAATATGTAATTACAAAAAACATAATCTTAGCAATATAGGTTAGTAATGTAAAGAAAATATCAAACGTATAATTGGATACACTTAAATGACTGCCTGCTCAGTTGATTGAGGAAAACTGATGCATTGTTCTCTGTACAACTTATTTGCCTTTCTGTAATATAGGCTGAATCCCATAAGGAACATATTGGCTCCACCTGTTGCATATAATGTTAATTTTTAACTTTCCCCGCCCCCAAGATTTATCTCTCTTTTACATTTTTATATCTTTTCATAAATCTATTTTTCATTTAATCTAGAATGCTTACTTTCTTTCCCCCCATTTTTCTACTTACTAAATACATAACACAGTGAACAATGGAAGCTTTGATCTACATCTTCCTGGCTTTATGTCACTTGTAGTATTTGCAAACTATGTTTTCACTTTGAGTTATTTATTTTATGCCACTGGATCGAATGAAAACAAGGTGATTTTTTGGACCATGGATGAATTTAATATAAAAACTTCAAGAATTGTTTGGATTTAGGAATTTAGCATTTGGGCTTTTCTTAATCAATTTCACAGTGTATAATTCATAGTCACTAATTCTATATAGACGCTGATACCTTCATATCTGTCCCAAATTTCCCAAATTGTTGAACAAATTAATTAATTTATTCAATAATTTTAAAAAATACTTATGTGCACATAGCATTATAGCACACCAGTGGTAAAAAAAAAAAAAAAAAAAATAGCAAGTAATACGTGATCCCTGTCTTCATAAGAACTCATTTTCATTACTAAAACGAGATTAACATAAATGAAATAAAAGAGGGAATACCAAAAATATCTAAACACCATCTAATAGCTGGATTATTTCAACAGATGATAAAATTTTTAGATATTCAGAAGGGAAAGATACAGTTGTGGAATGGATAAGATCACAATTGTGGTCATACTATTGAAATAGTGGAATACTAATTTTATTTAGAGCAGTCACAGACAGTAGGAGGACATCCTAGGCAATGAAGTAGAGAGACCCGTGGTTGCATGGCGGGGTGGGGGGCGGGGAGTAGTGTTCCACGGTAAGTTTGTATTGGGAAAAGGTGAGAATAAAGGTGAATGTGGTACACCGTCAAAGGCCTTATATTCTGGGCTAATGTAAGTTCTCACTATTTCAAAGGCTCTTTAGCCTGCTAAGGGCTCTTCTAAGTATCAGTAGGTGGAAGAGAAAAATCACTTCTCTTTCAAAATAATAGCAAGGCATTAATTTATGCCTTTCACAGGCAGCTGAAAGTTCCAGTTTGGTCAGTCATACCAATTAATTAATTAATTAATACTTAATTATTTATTTTAGATGGGAGAGGGGTAGAGGGAGAGAGAATCTTAAGTGGATTTCCTGCTGAGCACAGAGCCTAGCCAGATGCGGGGCTTGAACTCAAGACCCTGAGATCATGACCTGAGCCTAAATCAAGAGTGGGAAGTTAAACTGACTAAGCCACCCAGGTGCCTCAGTCATGCCAATTAAAAGTGTCAGTCCTTCCAAGTTCACCCTGCAAGATTTACTTTCCTCAATTCTACAAATTATCCAGTAACTATATTAACAGGCATCTTGATTTCATCTGGAACTAGATGGACCTCTGAAAGTAATTTTTTTTCTCTTTCTTCCCAAATGTTCACACTTATTTAAAAGCTTTTTTGACCATTTTGCTTATTTTTTAAACATCACTCTGTCCTAAATTTTTTCTTACATTGTGAAATGATCTGAGTCATAAATGACATTGAAGAAGAGCAAAGCAACTCAGCAGTTGGGGAGAAAGCTCAGTATGTGTCATAATTTTCTGCTCTGAAGAGATAAACTGATCAATGATATGCTACAGTGATCTTACCAGAAAGCGTGTTTATTGTTTTGACTTTAACACATTAAAACTAGCAATGGTTCAATAAGAAGGGGTTGTGCTAAGAATTTTCTTGCCAGCTATGAAGTTCCTTGTTGGTTTCACAGAGAGTTTTCCCCCTAGGAAATCTGTGCTCAAAAGGGAGAATTTTGAACTCTAGAGAACACGCTTTCATTTGAAAAACTATGAGGAAGCCCACAACACAGTGAATGAAACATCAAGAAAATGTAAACATCCTTATGGTGGTAGAATTCCCTCAATACGGTGTAAGTCTCTTCTGATACAAAACAGCTGTTTTTCATGTATATCTACAACCAGGCACAAGGAGAAATGCTGCTCAGACACCTTAAGTCATTTCAAATCAGCTTAAAGCATCTTTGGCACCCTTAAATATTAATGAAAGTCAACAAGCAGCAAAGTCTTTGCCCTACAGGGACTGTCACTGGTCAGCAACTTGCTGTTTGTTTCTGAGTTAATCAAATTACTGTATCATTGGTGCATTTGTACCCTCCACCATTAATGATGAGTGTCTTTGAAAAAAAGAGGATGTTCTTGGCCTAATGGCTCATTAATCCTGTGGGAGATGGGGGAGGGGTACTCTTTACCTAGACTGCCCTTGCCTGTGAGGTAGAGGGATAGATGATGATCGTTGGCGGAAATCAACCTTTAATAAGTCAGTTTAAGAGCCACTTCACTTCACATTATCCCAGCCAGATAGGAAATACACATGCAAAAAAAGAAATAGAAGCTATGAAAAGTAGCGTTTAATGATGTTAATTTCTTAATTTGGTTCCTCTGATGTAGGATCTAGACATTCTCCATTCTTAATACACGTGGAAGTCCCTTCAGAAAAATCATTCCTGCAGGAGAACTAATTGTTATCAAAATGAAAAATATGTTCTGGATGATACCGATACTACTTATTTGTACTTGGCAAAACATACCTTTCCTTCCAGCATCAAAATGGTTAAAATGAAGAAGCTAGGTTATTACACATTTCAATTCCAGAGTCAAATATAAAAATTTCTATTATAGGGACAATTAATTACATCTGAAAATGGCAAATGTGCATCCTTGTCAGGTAGAGTGTACTCTGATGGCCTTTCCTCAAACACTGAATGTGGAGATTTGATCTCTTCTAATGGTGCTGAGAAAAGGGTAATTACGCTATGGTCAAAGCTAATTTGCTTTCTGCCAGATGAACTGTTGTATTTTATTGTACGCTGACATTTTAAAGTAATTACGGCACTGTTGACCTTAGACAATTCCAGTTGTATCGCTGTCTACAGCTGCAGCGCTCGGTCTACCTTTGGCTGGCAGACAGTGGCTGTAACGAGGTAATGACACGGACAAAGAGCACCATATGGGGCTCCTTTGAGATACACAAAGCCCAGTGAAAGGAAACAAGAAAATTTTAACATCATCATTACAGTCACACATCTTTACAGCTATAAAGGAGCCTGTCCACACATGCGTGCGCACATGCACACACACACACGGACAGGCAAATAATCTAAACACTTTGGCAGCTTGCAGCTTAGGTGTGTGCCTGGGTGTGTATGAGCATGTGTGAGTGCATGCATGTGCGTGCGTGTGCGTGCGTGTGCGTGTGTGTGTGTGTTTCTTTTGTAAATGGCAGCATGCATCAAGAAGAAAAAGAGATCAGGTAGAACTGAATGTGACGGACTGGTCTTCCACTGACACGAGTTCAAAGGCTAAAGACTATTGATTGAGATAAAAGCCCAGGTTCTTATCTAATGTTAAAGACACTCCTTGTTGTCTGAAAACGGTGCACATAATTAGGCAGAAAGGAGAGCACTTCAGCCAGAAAATTACTATAAACTGAGCTTCATTAAACTTAGGTATTAGTTAATTTAAAGGAAAAAGGTATTATTCATTGATATATTTTAATGAGCTATCTGGCTGTCTTTTCTATGGGAAGAAATAAAAACGTGTTCAGAGTCCGGCCTGGTTAATGTATCCTGCTAAGATAGCGAAATAGATTAATATCATTCAAAAAGAAGAAATACTTCATCTTCTTCAGACAAAAATACACAGGATACTGAGCTATGGAATTACTTCAAGAAGAAGTGAAAGAAAACTGAGCTTTACCATCATGTTAAACATTTTATTCTGTTTATTAGGGTCTGTGAAGCTGGACTATGGGAATATGAGCTCGCTTACAATAAGCCGTGGGTGTTGCCTAACATCAGAGCTTATGGCCTACTTATGCGACAGTTACGTGGAGCAAAGGAAAATCCATTTAAATTCTTTTGAATTACATTTATATCATTCAGGGTTTTTGTTATTTTTTTTTCCTAGTAATTGTTGGAAGGATGCATGTGTCATTATCTTACCAAGGGAAAAATACTAATTTACCAATTACACAGAAATTGTAAAGATGGCTTCAGTGTCCTCAATTCAGTATTAACTGTGAGGTTTATTCTTTCCCTCAAGTGTGTTTGCTTGTTTCTGATGTTTTTCACTTTCATTAGTATTTGGAGGTCTCTAAGCCAATAGAGGGTTTTTTATTTGTTTTTGTTTTAAGACAGACTTCATTTGACAGTTACTGAAGAATCCCCATTCCAAATTGGAATTATATGGAATTAAAATATTAAAATGGTCATTTTTGAGATGCTTACTTTTGGTGGCATGTGTTTGAAAATTTACATTGTTTGCAACCCCAGTAAAAAAGAAGTTCTAGAGTAGATGCAGTAATCCCTTTTTAAGTAGCATTTTTGTTTTACCTTTAAAACTTAGGCAAAACTGATTGACCTATCTCATGTATTCATTACAAAGGGCTGAGGGATGTATTAATGCTATTAAAAAAAAATCTTGTAACTATTGAATGACATATGAAATTCCTGATACTGTTAGAATGATTTAACTATTTTGGCACTGTTATGTTGACATATTCACTTGAAATCATATATTAAAAAGAATACATGACTGACCCATTTCTGAACATGAAGGAATAGTAATATAAAAGCAACCTAGACGTATGAAATGACACACTAAAAAATGTAAAATCCCAGTACTTTGGTCTTTGCAGATTCAGATCGGAGTCCAACAATAAGGAACACAACTGGAAATATTCACAATCATCCATGTGTATCCTAATTGTTGTTTTTAGAGTTAATACCTCACACCTAAGAGTTAATTCTTTCATCTCCAAATATCCTTGAATTAAGACCTTCATTATATTTATTAATGAGAGCCTACCATTTCATACTTGTGAATTCTTTCAGAAAATATCTATTTATCTTCAGAAGCATACAGTGATGTGAACTTCATATTGTATTGTCTAATTTTGTTTACTCTCCAAATCCCATGGGGTAGAAAAGAAAAAAGAAAGAAAAAAAAGTTTCTGAAAGCTGCATTTAAAAAAAAAAAAAGAAGAGAGAAAGAATTTCGATCATAATTCTGGAAGAGGAATGGAGTGAGGGAGATAACAGGAGCCCAGAGTAGTCACAGAATCGGGAAATGGGTTCTGATAGATTGAGAGTGAGTGGTAGAAGGAAAGAGAGTGACAAGAAGTAAGAAATCACTTTCTTGAATTAAGAGTGAGCGATGCAGCCCGAGAAGCAGAGAGACAGAGAGATGGAGTTGGAAGCACCGAGGAGAGAGCTACATCACGGAAGCAGGGAAACTGCGAAAGACCATTGCATAGTAAAGGAGGTTCGTTGCATGCAAACTGGAACGTTGATGGTGATTTGTGTAACCAGACCCTAAAGAAATTCCACTCATTCTGGAGCTGACAGAATGCAAATAAAAATAACTGAATAAAAGAAACAAAGCACAGACAAAACAGGACAGAAGACACAATGGCTCTGAGTTCTAATCCTAACCGCTTGTTTTTTTCTTTTGTTTTGTTTTGTTGTTTGTTGTTTACTGCTACTTATACTAATCTCTCAACATGGCATGCCAATATCAATTCTTCTGTTCTGTTCTCAGAAACGGGGTAGGTAAGGAAGATCTGAAAAGTTCCCAGACTAGGGCTTTCATGCAATGACTCAGTAATTCTGCTGATTATTTGAAAAACCCACATTTTTCAGACCTTTACAATGTGACAGAAAAGGTACTTCCTTCCCATGCAGTGAAGGTTGTAAAACAAAACCAAAATTAGCAAGGAGAAGGATGGTTTCCTGGGAGGTTAAAATTTTAAAGCAAGCACTTAAAAGTCCTCGGAAAAGTTTCAGAGATTCGTTGGAAGCAAAATGATTCTCTCAACTCTACTTAAAATGAGCTAGTTTTCCATGCAAAGCTATTTTGAGCCATAAAAGGACAGTAACTCTAATCAAGTATATAGATTCATTAAGGACCATACTAGATCGAGGTCAAATATGTGACCTTCCAATCTGGGTGCACTTAACTGAGGCAATACTATCTCGTCATTACTATCTTGAATTTATTGTCCATGAAATAGGCTGTTGCCTGCTTTTCTATCAAAACAAATATAAAGACTAATCCAGCACGTAAAAGTGTAAGTCAGACTATTGAATCTTTTTAGCTGGTGTGGATACACTGCAGAGCAAGAGACGTCTGCATAACATTTAAAAAATATCTTCCATAAAGTAATGTATTTTCTCTCCTGAAGATCCACTGTACACAGTGACTTTCATTAATTTCAGGAAATGGAAACCAATCTTTTGAATCCGCCTCACTTTAAATGCCTTCTGTGCAGGAAAGTTTTAAGCAAGCGTCAATATTTTGCCTCTCCAGATCAAACCCAGCCTGGAAAACAGGGGCACAGGGTTCTGAGGAAAATATAAGAGATATAAACACCAATACGGTTGAGGGAACTGAGAGCAAAGGTAAATATTAAAGGTTTGTAGAAGATCTCGGCACACTTAAAAGGAAAAAAATACATATGTAGATATTAATTTTCACATATTTGCATATTTTTTATCCTTTTATAAAGCCTTAAGATGAACAATCCTGTTATTAAGAAGACTGCTTTCAACAAGTAAGAGCTGGAAATTAGTCTGGCACTGATTTAATTAAAATACTAGGTTTATGTATTATTTTAGCATTTTCATATTCAATGTCTTCAGTGGGCATTTATATAAGGATAAAAAAGAGAAGTAATTTAAGATTATTACAAAGTTAATTAAATTAAATCAAATCTTCAATTACTCTTAATTTCCTTTATTACATAGTTTGGCCTTTGGTAAAAACTTTTTCCCTTTTCTATCACAAGGTAAAATATTTCTTGCTATAATTCAGACCAGCTGCAATTTGCAATTGTGCCAGAAAACCGCTCTTGTGCTGGTTGCTATTAGATAATGTATTTTACATAGATTAGCCTAAATTAAGAGTCAGGAGGAAAATCTTTCTTCCATTTCATTTTTTTTTCTCCCTTGTTCTGAATGATGAGGAACTGTCAGTGTGTGGCTGCCTCTTTTCAAAGCATGTGGGAAGCTGTCACCCCGTTACATCTGCAGGACAATCCAGATGTTACACAATATGAAATCCAGGTCTCAGCATTGTGATGATTGTCAAATGAGGACAACCTAACTGTAGGCCCGAGTCTCAGTAAAATGACAATTTTGGGAGAGTTGACGAAGGCCAATATCTTTCAATTATTTTAAGCCACTACTTTTCTCTGTTAAGTTGGCACGATCTTCTCCTAGGATAGCATTACAGATACTTAAAAATCTATTTCGGAAGGTACCGAATGCTACCTCGTGGTCAGACTTCATTAGTATTTACAGAGACAAAAAAAAAGAAATAATCTCGTATGACAGAGGTTTTGTCTAATCATAGCTATCAAGGACGAGAAATTCTGATCTGAGGACAGTGTACGTGCCACGCTGGCATCAGAACCTGTTTATGCAGGTAATGGCTGGTTTAGGACACCTCTGAACTGTCACGTACCATGTGAATTAATGAGGCCATCCAGGTCTAAGGTCCCTAAAAAGGCCTCTCTAGATTAGGGTCTATTAAACCCGCCACAAGCTGCTTAGTGTTAGGAAAGTAACAACAGAGGCTTAGCATTCTGTTCTTTCCTTTTTTCCTTTTCTTTTTAGATTACGGGGGAAAAAATAATTTCTCATTCTTCAGCAAACATCCTGCTAACATATGGAAGAAAGTCCTATGGATTAATTAGACACTCAAAAAATTTAAAGAACACTAATCCTCAAAAAAATCAATAAATAAAACCAATATCAGAAATATAAATTAGGGGGAAAAGTAGGTTTAAGAAACTGCATGGTGAGTTAATAAATGAGGCAGTTCTATTTCCTTGCTTTGTTTTAAGATTATTAAATGCAGCTACGTTTCAGCAAAGTAAAAGAATAGGAATTAATTGCAAGAAAAAAAAGTGGTCAATATAATCAGGATAGGTAGAAAACACTGTGCTTAGGCATAATCCAATATTTAGTTGAGGGAATAAAATACCATGATATGTTCATATGAAAAGCACAAACATCAACAAATAAAGAAATGATAATTAGCATTCTTTGAGGAACACATTTAATATCCTTTTCCCGACAATAATTTCATCCTCACAATATTGGCTTCACTTTTTGTTGTGTAGCCTTTGTTTGCTTCCTGTATTATTTCCAAACTCTCTGTCAAATGGCTACAGTTTTTCTGGACCGTGAATATTATTGCATTAATGGACTTTTGGTTTTGCTTAGAAAATTTTGAGTGCAAAATCCATTTACCGTCTTCAAATCTATTAGGTGCTTAGCCTTTAATTTTTTGCACATTAACATTAAACGGTGGAGCTATGAGGTTATTTTTGGAGTGATTATTATGATTGTAATAAGGCCTGACACTTGCGCCACTTCAAACACACAACCACCAACAGTTCCATTACAACAAAAGAGCTCCCAGGATAACACATTTTAATAGTCAGAAGAGTTGTGAATTCACAGCTTTGCACAGCAGGTGTGGCTGCACATCTTTGCACCCCTAAATACACTTGCTCATCTAATCTGACAGATTAGACAATGGCACAAAACCCTCATCACCCATGTCTAAACAAAGACTTCATTTCAGAAGAGACAAAGCTTCGAGCAGACCGTGTTGCCACTAATAACTTTTCCGAGCGAAAAACAATGTATATTTTATTAATGAAAAACAAATTGCGGCCGGGAAGATGAATGTCTTGGCTTTTCTGACATTTTAAATAATTTGCTTTCCTTTCCCTTCTGTGCCTTTAATATTTACCTTCATATCAATCTTTATGCAATTTTGTTAATTAGCTATGGTGCTGGCAGCGAAACACGAAGGCATCGCAGTGCAGGACCTTAAAACCCATGTTGCAAAGGGAAAACCATTTTGCTCTTTTCTGGGAGTCAACTATATGGGAAAGTAGCTCCTTAATTAGAGCCAGAGGTAAGCTGGGCTTTGGAGCACCCACATTTTCGTGGCAGGGCACTTGGCAAAGCGTTTCAAGCAGGAAAAGGCAACCTGATTTTCTATTCGACTTTGGCGCAGCTGAACGTTAGAAAGTGAGACCCGGGATGGGTGTATTTACCATAAGGGAATGGCCTGAGCATTAATGGGCTCAGGAGGCTTATTCGGAGGCAGCTGCACTTATCATGAATCAGGAAAGGGAAATAGCAGCCCTGGGTGCGCTGTAGGTCAGTCACAAATGTCGACTGCAGAGAGCCATAAATCTCCAGCGTGACTTCAGCCGGTGACTCGCAGAACACCCTCCTAGCGTTTTCCTATAATTTAAAGATTATGTAAGGTATATCGTGAGTGTGTTCGATGAAAATATTAATTTAGAGATAAATCCTGTAAGCGCTCCCAGCCAGCGGCTTCTGCCGCAGCCACCCCCCAGACAAGACAGGCTGCTAGTTTTGTCAACAGTAGGAGGTCATGGACGGCGGCCAAAGAAAACAAACCTTTTTCACGAAAATGCTTTCAGATCTAAGTAGTCACAGAATATCTCCTATACTGTTTTATTACCCATATTTAAACTTTGATATACTGTCTTTTGCTTGAGTCAGAAATCTTCATCATAAAATGAAGGGGGGCGAACACACCAGAAAGATGATTAATCACACCCAACTCTTCCTGACGAGTTCAAATAATTTTCTGTTGTTTTTGTTGGGGGGTGGGGGGGTGGGCCGTACGAGGGGAAGGGGCCGGGTGGCAGGAGGGGATGGTAGAGGTTGTAGTGTCAACTGTTTCACTTGTTTAATTTATTTGTCGTTTCCTGAAAGACATGGGACACATATTGGTAAGAAAAATCTTGAGCCTTGCAGAAAAATGAAGGACGTTTCCCACCAAATGAAAAGTTTATTAATGATAATAATAAGGTACGATGTCATTTTCATTTATCAATAGGGTATAATTGATCCTAAAATAAAAGTATTATACATCTGTCTCTTTGTGTAATTGGATCATTCTAAAATATGACATAAAATGCAGGTGGATATTCAGATTTGTCAGATACTTAATAACCTAAATTAGAAATTTTTGCAGTTGAAAATATCGCCAAGGTAAGGAATGTGAAAGCTGACGTAAAGATTCCCCAAATCGCCTCTCACTTGTGAGGTAAGCATCGTGCTGGAGAACCGCGTGCCGCAACTTTCATTTACATTTTGGAAGAGGCCTATTTAGAAGCTAGGAATCGTGAGTGGCCTTCGCTCCTGTGGTTGCAAAGGAACACACTTGGTGACTCTAGTTGTAAGCACCATATTCTATTAAATGGGTACAGGGTACTACCCTGTCGTAATTCCATCTCATCGCTGTGATTCTTAAGGAGATTTTTTTGTTGGACTTTTTGAGTTTTTGCCTTTTGTAATTACTGAAGCCCTAAGGATGTCTAGAATAAATGCAAACCGAAGGCAATATAAATGACGATTTTGCATGCTGTTAATGACCTCCTGGAGTTGCGGGACACAATTAACGTTACAGTGTGCCTGGAGAACCCAGGCAGAAACAAAATGAGCACATCAGTCTCAATATTGGAAGTGTTGAGGCAAAACTCACAAGGATCTCTCTGGCTCACTCCCCATTTTCTCAGAGTATGGTTCAAGCGTTTTAATACCTATCTTCGTATCCTGACTGGTTTTAAAAGTAACCTGTGCATGGAGAACTCTGACACTGTCGGCACAGGCATTACCAGCACAGAGCTATCTGTACGCTATGCATGGCCTCCTTTATTGTTTTACTGTTTTAAAAGCTATGTTCCACTTTGAAATCACATTAAGAATATAAATTTCAACCTCAAAATTATGATTCCATACGACAGAGGCAGAATGTGTGCTTTGTAGCCCGAGATCCCTTTCATTTAATATTAAGCATTCATCCTCTCACATTTTTCTATTTTTGAAAACTATTTGAAATGAATAGACATACACCATAGGATTCTAGACCCTGTAGAATCCCAGGGCCTGTGGCAGACTGAAGCTAGCAGCCTCTTGTGCGGACACTGTCAGCAGAATATTTGAAGTCCATGCAGCTTAGGAAGACGCTGATCTTCACAGAAAAGCCAGAATTTCTATAAAAAAAAAAAAAATTTAAGCCATTTTACCCCTAATCATAGACAAGCATTAAAGATCTTAAAACATGGCTATGATCAGGCAATTTTTTTTTGGTGTACTTTTTAAGTGAAGACCAGCGTCTGCACAATTTAGAATGAAGGACTGATATACATCCCAGATAGTCTCAATTTGAAAGCTATTATCTATATGATCTTCTGTGTCCCAGCCTGTCCTCTTCTTTAATATAGCTAAAATGAATTGAAAAGCACAGAGATTATTTTGAATTGATGTGAAATGTGCCTTGTCCCAGCTGTCCTATGACATGGCTGAGATTGGCCATCATGCATTCAAGTTGATTCCTTCCTGTGAGTCTATACAGAATACAAGCCCTGACTCCTCTTCTCTTCTATAATCATCATTGCTTACTTCTACTCACACAGCGGGGAAAATATCATCATCAGGAGGCATTAAGGGAATAGAGACAATGAAAGACAGTATTTTCAATCATTCCATTAAACCAGTTGAGAGTTTTAATTCAAGTTTTAGTTGTAAATTAACTCTGTCTAGAGTTTTATGGGTCAGAGCAAGTAGGATGCTTTTCCATTTGGTTGGCATGAGATAGAGAGTTCTAATACTATTTATCATCTAGCACCAAAGATTGATTTTGTGAACTGAAACTGAATTTCTAATTGCCAATAATAAATAGTATATTGTTGTGATGAAAAATAGACTTTATAAAGGAGGATCAAGAAATAAGTTTATTATACAAGTAGGTTGTTCTCTTTCTTGGGTGATTTCCGAATTTAGCTAAGTTACCAAGAATCTCCACTGAAAAGGTTTTGCAGCTGCTCAATTTGATGGATGATTAGGAATCCATAATTATTATCACTTGACCAGGAAAAAAAGTTGGGCCACAAAGAGTTAGAAGGGAGAACTACTGCATGAGAGTTTGGGGCTACGACTGGCAGAGTCTGATAACGCAAAACTTACGTATCTGTTGATGCCCATGAATAAGAGTCAATAATTGTTGTTGTCATTCTGTGACAAAGGTCAGCATTCTGTCATACAGGAAATAATTGTAGATAATTACAGACATACTTGTTTTATTGTACTTCGCTTTACTGTACTTCACAGATATTGTGTTGGGTTTTGGTTGTGTTTTTGTTCTTTAAGGTTTACACTAGCTCTGCATCAAGCAAGCCTATTGGGGGGTGCCTGGGTGGCTCAGTGGGTTAAGCCACTGCTTTCAGCTCAGGTCATGATCTCAGGGTCCTGGGATCAAGCCCCGCATCGGGCTCTCTGCTCAGCAGGGAGTCTGCTTCCTCCTCTCTCTCTGCCTACCTCTCTGTCTACTTGTGATCTCTGTCAAATAAATAAATAAAATCTTTAAAATAAATAAATAAATAAATAAATGCCTATTGGCAACAGTTTTCCAACAACATTTGTTCACTTCAAATCTCTGAGTCACATTTTGGTAATTTTTGCAAGATTTCCAACTTTTTCATTATTGTTATGGTTTTCTTTATTTTTCATTATTGTTATAATTGTTGTGATCCATGATCAATGATTATGTCTTACTGAAAGCTCAGATGATGGTGAGCACTTTTTTAGCACTGAAATACCTTTTTTTTTTAAAGATTTTATTTATTTATTTGTCAGAAGAGGAGACAGAGAGAGAGAGAGGGAGGGAGAGAGAGGGAGAGAGAAAGAAAGAAAGCACGCACAAATAAGTGGAGCGGCAGGCAGAGGGAGAAGCAGTCTCCCTGCTGAGCTAAGAGCTGGATGTGGGATTAGGTCCCTGTACCCTGGGATTGTGACCTGAGCTGAAGGCAGACACTTAACTGACTGAGCCACCCAAGGCATCCCTGAAGTACTTTTTAATTAAGTGGGTACATTAGGGTTTTGGGTTTGTTTGTTTGTTTTTTTGTCATAATGCTAGTGTACACTTAATACATTACAGTGTAGGGCAAACATTACTTTTATATGCACTAGGAAGCCAAAAAATTCACTTTGCTCATCTTATTGTGATATTTGCTTTATTGTGGTGGTCTGGAACCAACCAACCATGGTATCTTTGAGGTACATCTGTATGTAGAGTTCAGAAATTGTGTTATCTGCTGAGGGTAGAAAGCTCAGATATGGTCCTTGTCTTCAGGAGTTTAACAGGACAATTCACAGCAGTTCCTGGATCTCCACTGAAATATCTGTGACTCTCTACGGTCATGGTCTGCAGCCCCAGTGAGGTCCATAGGGCTGCCCAGCTCAGTCAGCTCCCTCACCCATTCTTCAAAGCAACTATTTCAAACTCAGTCCCATCTTTCCAAAACATATTCCATAAACCCAATCTATCACTCCTAGGAAATAACCTTTCCACCCATTCAGCAGGGCAAATAGAAATTATTGACAGTCAACTCTTTCAGCTTGCTGACCTCCAACAGATATCTACCCTGAATTATTTCTCCTCTCTCTCCTGCTACCTATGTCACTCCATCAAAATCTTTGCCAAAAGTGTTGCACATGGGTAAGTTTCAGTCATTCTCTTATTTAACCTCAATATAAGTTGACACTAGAAATTGTTCTTAAAAAGTATTTCTCAACCCTGCCTTCTCCTTACCCTACTACCCCTTGGGTTGTTTGAACACTACTCTTTTCTCAAACTTTGGTCATTCCTTCCTTGGAACTTTGCCTGGTTATTTTCTCTTTTTTTTTTTTTTTTTTTTTTTTTTTTTTTTTTTTTTTTTTTTTTTTAAAGATTTTTTATTTATCAGAGAGAGAGAGGGAGAGAGAGCAAGCACAGGCAGACAGAATGGCAGGCAGAGGCAGAGGGAGAAGCAGGCTCCCTGCTGAGCAAGGAGCCCGATGTGGGACTCGATCCCAGGACGCTGGGATCATGACCTGAGCCGAAGGCAGCTGCTTAACCAACTGAGCCACCCAGGCGTCCCTATTTTCTCTTGTTTATCCCTTAAATACAAATGTTTAATGTGGTTCTATCTTTAAAATATATGAAAACATTATTATAAAGTCTGGTATAGCAAGGCTGTTGAAGATTTTGTTTGTTATGGCTAAAGAGATAAAAAGGAAAATCTCATTATCTTGTCTCATCTTATTCTTCACTGTATTTCAATTTCTTTTGTAGTCAAGCACAATATTCAATTAATGTCCATTGTGTACAAAGTATCATACTATGTACTAAAGAAAGTTATGCAGGCTTTCTGCCATGTCTACAGGATTAACTCTCTTATGTTCATTATGTCAGGCTCACATAAGCCTTGGCAATCATCACTACCATGTGGGAGTCCTTACATGCTTCATAGCACATCGACTTTTGATTTAGTATAGTTTTGGGGCAGAATTTGTTCTCTCTCTGTGAACCTTTTAATAAACTTTCCTATGTCTTATGACATGGGTATACCTGTACCCATCAGTACTGAGGTTACTACTTCAAGAATTTGTGTGGACTCTGAAAACTATTGAACCCCAAGGTTTTCTATAAAAAACTGAAATACAACTTCAGTGCTTCATGCTGGAGTCATACTATAGGACAGTTGGACCTGAGCTTGGACTCTTGTGGCACAGAAACTCTCATACAAGTTTTAATAAAAATGTTTCCATAATGGATTGTGAGGTGTCCTAGGCTGTGTTTGTTCGTTCTTTCTTTCTTCTTTCTTTTTTCTTTTTAAATTTCACTCGTCAAGGCAGGAATTTCTTTAATAAAACAAATACACACACGGTCACCTGGCTAACTTAGTTGGTAGAACATACAACTCTTAATCTCAGGGTAGTGAATTCAAGCCCCATTTTGGACATGGAGCCTACTTAAAAACAAAACAAAACAAAATTTAAAACACACACACACACATAAACATACCTCATCTGTATTCAAATTTGAGGGCAAGGAAGTACAGAGTCTGAGTAATTTACTCACTATATGCTCAAGACATGTGTGGCACCCACAAAGGTGTGCTAAATTAGCTAGGTTTTACTCTTGTACTCTGGAAGTCTTTCAATAGAATTGTCAACAGACTTATTTATACTGCTTTGTGACAGCAAAATATTGAACCATCAGTATTAGTGGAAAGAACATATGTTGAAGAGACCATGGAAATGATCGCTAGCTCCTTTGTAGAACTGATGTTCCTTTGAATTGTTTTTTCCTAAGAAAAATAAAGGCAGGAGTTAGCTTTTGCTTTCCATGTTAAAGGATGAAACAATAAAAGAAAATTAAAAATAAATTTGGAATTTATCTTCCCCAAATCTTTAGAAACGGGATATTCACTTTCTTTTTCATGGTCTGCGCTAATTAATGAAAAAGGTCTTACAATCACATGTAATGATGATGAAGAGAAAAGAAGACTCAAATAAAATCCCTCTATTCAATACTCTACCTTTTCAGAGCTGGTACCTATGTTTTATTCTCTTCATTAACTAGGACCAAATAGCAAAAGATGGAGCTGGGAAGTGGGCTACAATGGATAAGTCAAGATACTTGACTAGAGGTATAGACAGTAGAGAATATGTTTTCTTGCCTGGAATGACACTGACAGAGAAACTACAGCAGACACCACCTTCATTTTTATCCTTCCTTTCAAATAAGCTTTTGTCAATCTACTTTCACAAGGCAGAGGGACCAAATAAAGAAAATGTAGGATGGTAGTGATGGCAGTCGGACAGAGTTTTGCCAGGGGTCTAGATATAAGCTTCACAAATCTTGCTTCTTTGACCCCTTTTAAGATCTTTATTGTACAAGACTTGTCAGTATCCCTAATAACTACTAGGCTGACATTTAAAACATCTTATCATTTAAGAACTCTCTTCCTTCATTGCTGAATCATCACAATGAGCAATAACAAAACATGGTATACACATAAGAAGGAAATACAATAAATATGATGTTTAGAGGGAAGCTTTTACATAATAAGCAATTTTAATTGATCACCTGAATTAGAGATACAGACATGAATAAAGGGAATATGAGAACTCTTTTAGTAGCTACAGATTTATGTAACTTTTGATATTAAAAATATATGTTAAGTATATATACATATATGAATATTTATAGATAGCCTTTCTAGAGTTAAAACATATAAGTGAAATGAAAAATTCACTAGAGAGGTTGAATAACAGATTCAAGCCAGCAGAAAAAGGAATCCATGAACTTGAAGATAGGTCTGTTGAAATTATGCCATTAGAGGAACAAAGAAGAATTTTTAAAAATGAATTTAGTGGAAGAGACCCATGGGATATCATAAAGCATAAAATTAAACACAATTCACATCCCAGAAAAGGAGAGATAAGGAAAATGGGTAAACAGAATATTTGGAAAAAATAATGTCTGAAAACTTCCCAGATTTGATAGCATAAATAATAATTATATATCTGTCCTCTTGGACACAAAATATATAAAGAGATAACATGTGACAATAAGAGCTTAAAAGTGGGGGGAGAACAGAGACATAGAGTAGCAAAGTATTTTTATACTACTGAAATTAAATTAGTATATAATCTGAACTAGATTATTGCAAATTAAAATGTTTATTGAAATCACTAGTGCAACAAAAAGGAAATAACCAAAAATACATATTAAAAGATATTACAAAAGAATTAAAATGGTACAATAAAATAAGTTGAAAATAAAAGGATTTTTGGAAAAAGATATTCCATGAAAACTGTAATCAAAAGAAAGCTGGAGTGTCTATATAAATAAAAGACAAAATAGATGTTAAGACCAAAAATTTTAATAGAGACAAGGAGGTAATTATATAATGATATAAGGGTCAATCTATGAAGAAGACATAAGAATTACAAATATATATGTACCTAATACCAAAACTCCAAAATACACAAAGCAAAACCTGACAGGTTTGAAGGGAAAATAGGTTGATAATAACAGTGGGAGATGTCAACATCCTACTTTCAAAAAAAAAAAAAAATTAGAACTTGGCAGAAGATCAATAAGCCAATAAAGGGCTTGAACAGTACTAAGACAAATAGATCTAACAGTGTAAACCAAATAGATCTAACTGTATGGACAAGCAGACATCTATAGAACATTCTTTCCAAAAAGACCAGAATTCACATTCTTCTTAATAGCACATGAGCATTCTCCAGAAATGACAATGTATTAGGTAAAAAAACAAATTTCAATAAATGTGATATGATTGAAACTATAAAAATATATTCTATAATCATGATGAAATGAAACTAAAAATCATAACAGAATGAAAAATGAAGAATTCACAAATATGTGGAAATTAAACAACATGCTCCTAAATAACAAATGAGTCAAAGAAATCACAAGTGAAATTAGAAAATAGTTGAGAAAATACCAAAAAACCAAGACTTATGAGATGCAAAACTTATAAATGCAGTCTTTAAAGAAAATTAAGTAGTTATGCTTACTTTAATAAAAGAGAAAGATTGCAAATCAATCTTCCATCTTAGGAAACTAGAAAAAGTGGAGAAAACTAAACCCAAAGCAAGGAGAAAGAAGGAATAATAAAGATTGCAAATAACTGAACTAAGAAATTAAAGAATAGAAAAACCAATGAAAACAAATAGACAGACTTATGAATATACTTATGAAGAACAAAGAGAGAAGACTACTAAAATCAGAAATGACAGTGGTGACATTACTTCTCACTTTACAGAAATAAAAATGGTTATAAGAAACTACTATGAATAATTGTATTTCAACAAATCAGGTAACCTGGATGAAATGCACATATTCTTAGAAACACACAACCTATCAAAATTGATTTAAGGAGAAATCGAGAAGAAATAGAAAATCTGGATAGAACTATTATAAATAAAAAGATAAAGTTAGTAATCAAAAATCTACTAACCAAAAAATTAAAAACAAAAACAAAATAACCCAGAGCCAGATAACTTCACCAGTGTATTATAACCAAAATTTAAAAGAATTGATATCAATCCTTTTCAAACTCCTCCAAAAAGTTGAAGCGAAAAATATTTCTTAACTCACTCTATGGGGCCAGTGTTATCCTGATTCTAAAGTGAAAGATATCACAAGAAAACTACAGATCAATATTTTTATGAATATAGATAAAATACGAACAAGTAGAATTCAGCAGTATGTAAAAAGGATGATACTAACATTACCAAGTGGGATGTATCCCAGGAATGCAAAATTTGTTGAACACACTAAAATTAATAAATATTATATGCCATATTAAAAGAATACACATACACACACACACACACACACACACACAATCATCTCCATAGACACAGAGAAAACATTTGACAAAACCCAGCACTCATTTAGAATAAGGAATGCAAAGAAACATCCTCAACCTGATAAAATGCATCTATGAAAAGCCCGCAGCTAACATCATACTTAATGGTAAAGGACTGTAAACTTTCCCTCTAAGGTGAGGATCCAGACAAGCATTATCTATTTTCTTCACTTCTTTCGACACCATACAGGACTTCTGTCTAGGGCATTTAGGTTAGAGAAAGAAATAAAATCACCTAGATTAGAAAGAAAGAACTAAAACTATCTACATGCAGATGGCATAACCTCGTATATAAAAAAACACTAAGATGGATTAGTATCCAAAATAAATAAAAAAATACATATAATTCAACCCCAATGTATCCCACATAATCCAATTAAAAAGGAGCAGAAGACATGAATAGGCATTTTCCAAAGAAGACATACAGATGACCAATAGACACATGAAAAGATGCTCAACATTACATATCATCAGGGAAGTGAAAATCAAAACCACATTAAGATATCACTTCATTTGTTGTAATGGCTAAAATAAAAAACATAAGAAATACGTATTGGCAGGGCACCTGGGTGGCTTAGTTGTGTCTGTCTTCAGCTCAGGTCATGATCCTGGGGTTCGAGATTAAGCCCTATGTCAGGCTCCCTGCTCAGCGGGGGACCTGCTTCTCCCTCTCCCTCTGCCTGCCACTCCCCCTTCTTGTGTTCTCTCTCTCACTCCCTCTCTGTGTCCTATAAATAAATAAAACTTTAAAAAAAGAGAGAGAGGAAGAAAAGAAAGAAAGAAAAGAAAAGAAAGAAAGAAACAAATGTTGGCGAGGCTGTGGAGAAAAAGGAACCCTTGTGAACTATTGGTGGGAATGCAAACTGGTACAGCCACTGTGGAAGACAGCATTGAGAGTCCTCAAAAATTAAAAATAGAACTACCATATGATCCAGTAATTCCACTACTGGGTATTAATCTAAAGATACAAAACGCTAATTTGAGAAGCTATATGCACCTCTATGTTCATTGCAGCATTACTTAAAATAGTCAAAATATGGAAGCAACCCAAGTGCACATCTATAGATAAATAGATAAAGAAGATGTGGATATATACACAATGGAATATTACTTAGCTCTTAAAAAAAAAAAAAAGAATGAAATCTTGCCATGTACAACAACATGGATGGATCTAGAGGGTATAAAGCTAAGAGAAGTAATTCTGTCAGAGAAAGACAAATACCATATGATTTCACTCCTATGTGGAATTTAAGAAACAAGATGAATGATCAAAGGAAAAAAGAGAGAAGCAAAAAACCATAATACTCTTAAATATAGAAAACAAACTGATGGTTACCAGAGGGGAAATGGGTAGAAGGATGGGTAAATTGGGGGAAGGGAATTAACAGTACACTAATTGTTGAATTACTATATTAAATACCTGAAACTAATATAACTCCATAAGTTAGTTATACTGGAATTAAAAAATAAAACATTTAAAAAAATTAAAAACACTGAAGAATACACACACAGACACTCAGAGCTGACAAATAAGTTCAGCAAAGTTACCAGTTACAAAATGTGTACACAAAATTTCGACTCTATTTCTATATATTAGCCATCAACAATTTGAAAGTGAAATTAAGAAAATAATTCTATCTTTAATAGTATCAAAGGCAAAATATACTTAGAAGAAAAATTTGACCAAAGAAGGGTAAGACTTGTATGCTGAAAACTATAAAACATTTTTAAATGAAAAGATTTAAATAAATGGAAAGCTTTCCCTTGTTAGTGGGTTAGAAAATTTAATATCATTAAGATGGCAATATTCCCCAAATTGATGTAGAGATTCAGTGTAATCCCTATCAAAATTCCAGGTTGATATTTTGCAGAACAGGACAAGCTGACTCTGAAATTTATAATGAAATGAGAGGGACGTCAGATAGCAAAAACAATCTTGAATAATAAATTCAGAGAATTCGCATTCTTCTATTTTAAAACTTACTACAAAGCTGTAGTAATTAATACAATATGGTACTGGCACAAGGCTAAATATACAGATCAAGGGAATAATATTGAGAGTTGAGAAATAAACCCATTCATCTATGGTCAATCAATTTTTTATGGTCACTCAATTTTTGACAGAGGTACCAAGAGCATTCAGTGGAAAAATAAAATATTTTCAACAAATAGTTTTGGAAAAAGTGGATATTCACATATAAAAAAATGAGTTTAAACTGCTCACACAATGTATACAAATGAACTCAGAAAGGATCACAAACATAAATGTAAGAGCCAATATGATAAAAACCTTAGAAGGACTCATAGATATAAATCCATATGTCCTTGGATTTATCCAGTGCTTCTTAGTTATAACCCCAAAAGCAAAAGCAACAAATAAAAAATAAATTGAACTTTTATATGTAGACATATATGTAGACATACAAAAATATTATACTTCAGAAGACACTACCAATAAAAAAAAGGCAACCACAGAATTGATGAAAATACTTGCAAATCATATTTCTGATAAGGATATAGTTATCTAGAATATAAAAAGAATTCTTCTAACAAAAAGAGAAATACAAAACTGGTAAAAGACTTGAATAGACCATTACCTTAATGAAGGTATACAAATAGCAAAAAAACACACAAGATGCCAATCATTATTCACCATTTGGAACATGCAAATCAAAACCACAGCGATATGCCACTTCATACCCATTGGATGTCCATTAAAAAAGAGAGAGAGAGAGAGAGATCAAAAATAACAAATGTTGGTGTGGATGTGGAGAAACTGTAACCACACACATTGCTGGTAGAAATATAAAATGATGCAGCTGTGGAAAACAGCTTTGGCAATTCCTCAAAGAGCTAAATATAGAGTGTTACCATACGTCACAGCTATTCCACTTGTACATCTACACCTAAGATAATTTAAAACATGTCCACGCAAAAGCTTGTAGACAAATGTTCATAGCAGGATTATTTATAATATCCAAAAAGTGGAAACAATCCAAAGGTCCACCACCAAATGATGAATGGATAAACAAATGTGGTATATCCTTACAGTGGAATATTATTTGGCAATAAAAAGGAAAGATGCCCGCTTCATGCCACAAAATGGAAGAACCTTAAAAATATTATATGCCAATGAAAGGAGCCAGTCTCAAAAGACTAATGATGGTATGATTCTACTTAAATGAAATTTTCAGAATAAGCAAATCTATAAAAACAGAAAGTAGATTAATGTTTGCTCAGGGGTAAGAGAAACTATAGTTAGTTGTTAACTGTTAACAGATGTAGTACATGTGTTAGAGGTAGTTGTAATAAGATAGTGGTGATGGTTGTACAACACTGCAAATATACTAAACACCATTCATTTGCACACTTTACACAGTGAATTCCACATTGTATAATTTTTATCTCAAAAAGATTGAAAAAGAAAAAATAAATAAAAGGAAAAATCATGGCACCTCCTTGAACCTGGATTGTCAAGTGACCATGGAAAGCAAAACTTTCCTGCCAACCACATGGAACATAAGGGAGAAATGAGTTTTGTTGTTCTGAGCCACTGAAATTTGGGATTGGTTGTTAACACAGCATAAACTAGTCTATTTTACTGATACAGCCAATAAATAGGGAATCCCTGTATTCACCTATAAATTAAGTTAGAAAATCCATGCACTTTCAAAATCCCCAAAGTTCAATCATCCTGCATTTATCAGATTACATTTTTCTGTAGCAAGACTATCTTGATTTAATATAAATCTCTATGTCACTGAACATATATAACTATTTGAAAGTGCCGTGGAAGGTAGTAATGACCTTAAAAGCTGAAAATACACAGCAATTGTCTAGAAAATAAATCTTGTCTACAAATATTTGTTAAATATTTTCAGATGTTTAGCTTTTTTCTGTGATTTTACTTTTATCATTATCTTAGAAATGGAAATATTAGATGCTGGGTAATTATGTTCTCATATGTCAAAAAATTTCCTTTTGCTATTTTGAAAATTAAACCTTTCAAATAATTCTAATATCCTTAATATTGATGTATAAATGTCACTGTATCACATTTAAAGTGAATAAAAATTGATCCAAATTGAAATTGCACAGGGGTGATGAAGACGTATTGTATATGCATCTGCCAGATTTCAGTTTTAGAAAGCACTTTAAGATTTCTAAATACAACCATTTTTTTTTTCTATTTTCAAAAATCTTTACTAATCAAAAAGAATTCTATCATCACAATAATTCTCATTCCAATTAATGGAATGAATTACATAATTATCATAGATGTGTGTTTATGCTAATTATATGAGGTTTAAATGTAGATCATCCCATGTCTTAATTTTCCCCTTAAAACTCTAAGAAGAGGGGCACCTGGGTGGCTCAGTCATTAAGCGTCTGCCTTTGGCTCAGGTCATGATCCCAGGGTCCTGGGATCGAGCCCCACATCAGGCTCCCTGCTCGGCGGGAGCCTGCTTCTCCCTCTCCCACTGCCCCCTGCCTGTGTTCCCTCTCTCACTGTGTCTCTGTCAAATAAATAATAAATTTAAAAAAAAAACAACTCTAAGAAGATTTGGGGGGGTTTGGGGGGGCTCAGTCAGTTTGAGTATCTGATGCTCTGATGCTTGGTTTCAGCTCAGGTCATGATCTCAGAGTTGTGAGGTCAAGTCCTATTTAGGTCTCAGTGCAGAATCTCCTTGGAATTCTTTTCCTCTCCATCTCCTTCCCCCACTGCTCCTTCCCCTGCTTGCACTCTCTCTCTCTCTAAAATACCTAAATAAATAAATAAATAAAATCTTAAAAAGAAGTTTCTATGTTGATAGACAAGGACTCTATGCCTAAGGAAATCATAACCCAGAAAATCAAAATTATGTCCCAGAATTTTAACATGTTGAAATGTTCCTGCCAGTGTCACAACTTTCATTCCCATCAAATAGTAGAATTTTTTATACTTTACTATCCTAAATAATTATTGTCATCATTTACTGGGCAAATCAGTTGTAATGGTATAAATGTTTAAATAAAACAACTTGCTTCACTCTTCTGCTCAAAACACTCCACTGTGGTTAGAATAATGGTCACAAAATTTACGACGGTCCATCCAGACTTGCATGATCTGGTCTGTACGTGCAATCCCACCTCTTTCCAAAACCATCAGATTGTCCAAGCCTTAGGGGCCTCCTCTTGTCTAGTAAATTCTTACTTCTACTCCCAATTTCACATGGCTGGCTCCTTCTTGCTGTTGTGGTCTCAGGTCAAATATCACGTCTAGACAGAGAGGACTTTCTCTAACTATCCTACTAAAAATATTCCCATCATTCTCAGTAATATTATCCTGTTTTATCACCTTAGTTGGACTCACATAAATTTTTTGGTTTATTTATGTGTTTACTTGTTCATTGTCCATCTGACATCCCACAGAATGGGAACTCCATGAGAGCAGACAACGTTTATTCAGTGCTTGGAAGAGCGCTGACTTGTGGAATGAGTGAAGTAAGTAAATAATGCCTTGGATATCTCTGGCATGCCAAACCCCAAACAATGGTGGATGCTTCCTATCCCCCTGCCTAAAGAACATCCTCAACTTTAATTTTCCCCACGTCTTTCAATAACTCCTTTGTCAAACAGCTAATCTCAGACATTCTCAGAACAAAAGCACTTCTACAATCAGAGTCACTTCTAAAATGGATTAATAATCATCCATTTGCACTATTCATTGTTGTGTAAATAGCAACAGAAGTCTGGTTGGTACACCATAGGCTGTTGCATGAAGTGTGCTTGCTTTTCTCGACCCCAGTGAGCATTCTCCACATTCATCTAAGGGCAGAATTTGGCCATGTGTGGTTAGTTGATTACAATAAACATATGGGGAAAATGGCTGAGAATGTTCAAATATTGAAACCATATGTTACTGCATGGGAAACTATGCCTTATTAAAAAACAAAACAAAAACTGAGACTCCAGCTAGAAACATACAGCTCAGAGCTTTTGCTTTCTGAGTTTAACTACTACTCAATTTATTCAACTGAAGACTCTTTTACAATGAACTCAACCTTTCTATCTCAGATCAGCTTAATATTTTAACTCAGTTGAAATATTTTTCGACTACAGAAGATTGCAAAAATCACACAGCTTGCAAAATAGGAAAACTCCTCAGTGAGGAAAAGTATCCTGAATCCTGTAAGATTTTTAAAATTCTATTTTTAAATGCCATGAAGACTTCATAGCTGTTCTATATTCTGCTTATAAAAATGGAGCTTTAACTCCTTTTCCCAATTAACATCACACCATCTTCATAGAGCAATGAAGCAGACGAGAAACTTCAATGGCACACTTACGAGTTATTATTCTTCTTATTAAAGACCGAGAAAATTCAGAGAATAGAGCTACCACCAAAAGTGATACTAAGTGTGACTAGAGGATATCAGAACAGACTCACACACATTTTCTTCTAAATTTCAGATGAACCCCACTTACTTCTCTCATCAAATCTAAGGTGCCATCGCTTGTAAGATACACCACTACTAAGAAATAAAAATGCCACCAATTTAACAATGACCTAATACTCTCTAATCATATAAAATGTAATGTACACCTTGATTTCAAAGAGTTTAAAATGCAAAAACATATACATGTTCAAATCAGAGAAGTATGCTAATTATACCAACTTGAATTTTAATGTCATGTCCTACTATTAAGCGCCAAATCCAAGGCACAGTAAAAAATGTGCTTTTGGTGGATTCACACTTCCTTTCCCATTTTGGTGCCTGTTCCCTTAGTTAAGAAGCTCAGTGCTCCTTCTTCCCCCTTCCCAAACACACATACACACATACACACACACACACACACACACACACACAGCGCTGTTAGCAGTGAGCCCTTTCTGAGCCTTGCTTTCCAGAGAGAGCCAGTACTCCATACTTTTCCTTCCAACTCCCTCCCTCCTTCTTGTCACTACTGGATATTTATCTCATAGATTATTTTGAGCTAGGAACTTTGATAGTCAAAGTATATGATACCATTTAAATAATATTTGCATTTTAATGGTAGACTCCTAGATTTACAAATTTTAGCCCAAATAAGCCAGTTACTTATAGTGGATTGTGAAGTATAATGCAGATTATACTTTGAGATGTAAAGACAATTAATCCATGTAAATTATATTCTCATTTTGATTCACATGTAGAGGAGGCAATATACTGTGGTGGAGCACGATCTTTGGGATTCACTAAGACATTGTTTTAATACCTCTTAAGTAATCTGGAAGTTGCTTAATATTTCTTACTCCCATTTCCTCACTGATGAAGTAAAAATAATGATAAACATATTCATAAATTTCATGAAAATTAAAAATAAATTGTATAAGAAAATTTCTATTATATAGTTGTACTCCAACAATATGATATAATATGGAGCTATATAATTATATGTTATATAATAGAAACAGATTATATATAATACCTTACTTTTGACACCTCAATCAAATTATCAAATCGAGTCTAAGCAACATTAAGTACTCAAGCTCTACTAACTCTATGAAAAAGTATTAGCTATTCTTGACAATTTTCTTTCTAACTTTGTATGTGTTGTTTAGATATTTTTGTGTACATATTAAAATCACTGACCTAAAGGTCTAGGCAGTTAAGTAACTGCTATTTCACACCATGGCAATTATTTGAAATTCTCTTATTTACACATGACTGAAATGAGTATTGTATGTCACCATTATAGTTTCAAGGATTTGGTCACGGTGTCTTTCTAAGAAATTAAAAGCTGTGTTGCTTTGGGAATAGTACACTCCTACAATGAAATTGACACAACTTTTGTGTTGATAGATTTATATATTTCTCTGATTATTCTTGTCTTTTCTAAATTGCTATTTTCCCTTTCCTCCTTATTATCTCTATCCTGTCTTTAGTTTTGCCTTTTTATCAAATTAGGACCACCTTCTTAACTTTTCATTATCCATCTGCAAACTCCCAAGTTTTCCCTTGTCCTAATCAGACTATAAATTCAACAGATATTCATTTATATCTAAACTTATTTTATGTAAATGGCTAAGAAATAAAATGTATGTATTGATTAAAAGATTAATTATGTCCATATCCATGCTTACCTGTGTCATTGTTGATTCTTTATGAAGTTCTGTATATAAATTCCTTTTCAGTATATTTAAATTCTCTCAAATTCAAAAATTTGTAAACAAGTACAAGTTCTAAATATTTTTAAAGGAACTGTCAATTCTAGCAAAATTCTATTGCATGGCAATCCTGCTACCCACAGAGCAGGTTGTAAAGAGAGGGGAGAGGGCTCACTAGAAATAAGGGAGGTTAGTTTTGCCCAGAGATCATAGTCAGAGTTCTCCCCACAGAGCTGGCTGCTTAATCTCCTCTTTGGAGTTGGGCTGAACCAGAAGAAAGCATAGAACACAGGTTTAGAGCAGAAATTGATGGCTATATCTGGCATAAATGATGATGATATGAAGTTGAGTATGATTAAAGGTACCAAAAAATGTGAGCATGAACATAAATGTGTATGTATCCACAATTTTCCCATCCCGCTTTCCTAAGTACTTTAAGCCCCAAACTGGTACGAGTAAGCTGACTAATTTTAAAAAAAAGAAAAAAGAAGAAAGAAAGAAAACACTTGGTATGTATTTATTTGTGCTCCTAAAGCTTTTCAGTTTCCTTTTCATCTAAAACAGTATTTGTTCAATTATCAGATATATAAAGACAATTTTTGGAAAGAAATATATGTCAGAACTCATTCTGCTAAGTAAGATAAAAATCTTTTTGGGAGGACATGACATATCAGTTGTTAAGTTACACTGTAACATGTTAAAATGTATATATCTTTAGTACATTAAAAGGAATACACAACAAACAAATAGTGATATAACACTGGACTTGGAAGAGTGAGAAACCAGGCAGGTTATGTAGACTGGGGAGGCATATACCTGTATTGCAGTTCAAAGACATAGACTATAAATAGCCTCCATAGGCAAGAGACCATAAAAAGAGCAAAAGAGAGTTGATAACAGAATGTTGAGGATTATTTGCATTTGAGGACAAAAACAGAGAGAAAAAGATAAATGAATTATTCAGAGAAGAATCAAGGTTATAAAGGGGGAAGGGGGAAAAAAAGGCTTTGCTGAGTAGTATTGGAGAACCCAAAGTAAGGAAAAAATATATATAAGTGTGTGTGTGTGTGTGTGTGTGTGTGTGTGTGTGTGTGTGTGCATGCGTGTTTGTGTGTGTGTGTGTGTGTGTGTGTGAATGTTTATTTGTTTATTTGTGGCCAGTGGTCTCAGATTGACCTGAGAAGTCCAGGAGAAAGAACATCAGAAAAACAGAGAAGTATTCAATTTCAATTCAGTGGTTGAAGTGAGATAATGAGGAAGTAGAGAAATGAAGGAAAGGAGGTATAGGATGGAACAAGGCTGGAGAGTAAAGTACGATCATTTTGAAAATAGAAAATCCTGGAGAACTGGAGAGGCAGTGGCAAATGTGCCAACAGACAGGGAGGACTTCGACATTTTAAAAGGAAGAAGGTAATTGATGGAAGAGAGAGGACAAAATTATGGACTTGACAGTCAGTTTAAATGTTAATGGAGAGTTCTCAAGTGCATGGGAACAGCTGCTGACAGGAACTCAGGATACATCAGTTTTAACTATCACCCCTAGGCAGATGAGTCCCAAATACTGTCTCTCGACTTAACCTTTCCCCTGAACTCCAGTTGGGTGAGTGGGCTTGTCACTCAGGGTACAAGTGCACCAACCATGCTCCCATCCACCTCATCCTACTATTATTAGTCTACAGACACATATCAATTTCTGTCTGTCAATTTGTCTCTCTTAGCTTCGCCACACCCTTCCTTCTCTTTTTCCACTTGCCTTCTATAAATACATTGCTTGATACATGGACAGGATCACTACACGTGATTTGAAATCTAGAACCTAGAAAAGGAAAAGGTTTGAATGAATGAATAGATCTATCAATGGAGGGACGGATGAATGGATGGCGATTGAATTTACTGATCACTTATTATCTGCCAAATATTATTCTAGTCCTCTTATGTACCAAAGTGACAAGAGGCATATTTTCTGCCTCTGCTTCATTGTTAGATATAGACAAAACAAATGTTTTACATGCCCACTTGTGAAAAATGCTAAGAAGATAGGGAAAGCTGCAGGAGAGAAATGAGAATGGCACACGGCAAGAGCAGTTGTTGACTGGTGGACCAGGAAACGCTACTATGCAGATCTGGCATTTGACCAGGAAGGTAAATGAAATGACAAAACAAACCAGGCAGGTATTTGGAGGGAAAGTTTTCTGGATACGGGGAAGAGCAAAACTCAAAGGCTCTATGACTAGAATAGTCTTAGTTGTTTCAAAGTGGTGAAAAGGCCTCAGCAGTTAGAGCAGAAAGAATGAGGAGGAAGGTTAGACAAGAGAGTGAGAGCCCAGATCATAGAGCACTTTTGGATGGAGGGTTGCTAGATTTAGCAAATGAAGATACAGAATGTTCAGTTAAGCTTGAATTTTAGATAAACAACTAATGGTTCTAAAATATGTATGTTCCAAATATTTTAGAGGACATATGCTATATATATATATATATATGTATATATATACATATATGTCATTCATTTGAAATTCATGTTGAAGTGGGTGTCCTGTATTTTATCTGTAAAAACCCTACAATGATGACATCTTTGGATTTTACTCTGAGTGAGAAGGAAAGATACTGAAGCGTTTTCAACAAATAAGTAGAATAATTTGTTGTATGGAAACGAAATCATAGCAATAAACACATGGAGACTGGTGGGGGCTGTTGTAGTCAACGCAACAGAGGATGGTGTCATGCTAGTGTGGGAATATGGAGGGAGATCAGTGGTGGTAGAGGTGACAGATTAGGTTTGCGATGGAAGAGAAAGAAGTAAAAAATGCCAAGGTTTCTTGCTTGAGGAACTGGTGAAACAGAGCTGATATGTCCAGAAATGAGAAAGAAAGAAGAAAATTTAAGGCTGAAGATCAAAATTAGGGTCATTTTTAACAACATTTTTGAGGTATAGGTCCCATACCATAAATTTCCCCCATAAGTGTTTATAATTTAATGATTTTTGGTAAACTTAGAGTTGTGCAACCATCAATCTGAGTAGATGGGATCCGGGTTATAAATGTCCCCATCATCTGCCCTTTGGTGAGATAATTCTGAGTTTCAGAATAACAAAAAAAGCTGACTGGTGTTGAGTCAACAGAAAATCAAAGCAAAGCAAAGGGTGGAAATTGAGATGTATAGAAGATCTATTTCTAAGAGTGTTGCTGCGAGGCAGAGCAGAGAAGTGAGGTGGTGGTAAGTAGACAGAGATAAGCAGTGAGAGAGCTTATTCATCCTCAAGGGAGGAATTTGTTTTAAAGATGGAGAGTATTACATTGTGTTTGTCTGGTGGAAACACTGAGGATACAGGAGACAGACGGAGAATCGCAGGAGTGACGTCTTTGAGGAAATTAGGAGGGATTTGATTAGGGACAAGTACAGGGTTTTACCTTAGAAGCACAGACTTTGTAACAATTTAACAGGGGAATACAGAGATTCTGACAGGAGCACATTGGCACATTTAATAGTGTGGATATAGGATCGATCCCTGGTTTGAAGAATAAATTCAGTCCTGAATATCTACAGAGCAGACAGCCCATCTTCTATTTGAACCCACCAACAACACTGAATATTTATATTTTAGAACAACCCATTCCATTTCAGACAGTCCTAGAGTATCATCATTTCTTCCCATGATACAGAGCCAATCAGTATAGAGTGGAACCTGGGTATGGGTCCTGGTTATGGGTAGAAGAGACATACTTACTGCAAAATAAGAAGCAGCCAAAAGTACGCATGCAGTGAAAAAGATCGTTTTTGCAGTCAAAAATGTTAACAGACAAATTAAGTCACCAAAAAAAAGTGGGGGGGGATGCCTGGGTGGCTCAGTGTGTTAAGCATCTGCCTTCTGCTCAGGTTCTGGGATCAATCCCTGTATCAGGCTCTATCTCAGTAGGGAACCTACTTCTCCCTCTGCCTGCTGCTCCCCCTGCTTGTGCTCTGTCTTTCTGTCTCTCTCCATGAGAAATAAATAAATAAAATCCTTTAAAAAATACAATATAGGGCGCCTGGGTGGTTCAGTTGGTTAAGCGACTGCCTTCAGCTCCGGTCATGATCCCGGGGTCCTGGGATCGAGTCTGCATCGGGCTCCCAACTCCATGGGGAGTCTGCTTCTCCTTCTCACCTTCTCCTCGCTCATGCTCTCTCTCACTGTCGCTCTCTCAAATAAATAAATAAAAAGTAAAAAAAAAAAACACAATATAATTTCTCTAGCATAGTTATATCAGTAGTATTTTATCCTATATCTGAAATTCTCATATTTTTTATTGGTTTGGAGTTGAATGCTGAGATAAAGGTCTTAATACACAGTCTTATTAAAAAAGAATCTAAAGCAAAACCACAGAAAAGATAAAGCATTGCAATAAAGATTGGAGGACTGGTCATTTTAGGTTTTGCTTTGTTTTCTCTGCCAGTATCAGCCTGTACATAACTCCTGTCAACTCTAAAGACAATACTGATGTATGTTAACATTTAATGAGTACCTGCTGTGGTCAGACACTGGTAGATGCTAGAGATAAAAATGAGTTAGACCATCTCTATCTCCATAAAGTACACACAATTGCAGCAGAGCATTATTTAAAAACTGTAAGGAAAAGGAGGTGACACCAACAGAGTACATAATGACTATCTAGGAGAAGTCAGTTAGGTCATGATGGAAGAGGAATCCTATAAAAAAGGGCTTTAAAAATGAAGACATAGACTAAGAAGGAGCATTTCAGACAAGGATCCAAAGTCACTTTACTTCTTTTGGACTTAGTTATCTCTCTGAATAGTTGGGCTACAGAAAGCTTTTCAAACTCTCTTCAAGGAGTCTCTCATAAGCCACGGTAGCTAAAGAGAACTCAAAGAAACAGAAATCAGGAGGAGCAATGAGGGCTCTTGTCTTCTCCCTTCCACTTCAAACAGAGATATCTTTAGAAATGTAAAAGGAATGCCATTAATTTAAAAAATATATTTATGAAAAAAAATCACTGGGTTCTGTGATCTATAAGGTTTTAGACCTAATATCCCATGGAAAAATCTGTGAGTGCTTCTGTATTCATTGGTACTATTTTTTCATCTCCAGAAAAGAAACCATGATCTGGGGACCACAACACTGCTGTTAATTTTGAGGGGGAACAGGAAGAAAAGGAAGTGTTGGGCCTGGGGGTGGGGGTGGGGACAAAAAGGACAAAGAAAGGCGGTGGATGTAGACAAAATAATCCACTGAAAAGGAAAGGCAGAAAATGAACTGGAAATATACTATAAACTTTGCTTAAGACTAGATTGTGTCTCTGGAATATCAATTTGAATGTTAAAATAAAAATGATAAAGTTATAATTATAAAATGTATACACGTATATGCAAACATATTCATATATTTATGTGCATATTTTATGTGGGCACTAATGATTTATAAAATGCTAATAGGAGAGAATGTGTAATATCTAAATCCGTGACCCACGCTCTCTAAAAGTAGTCCATAAAACAAGATAAGAAAATAATTGCCTGATATAGTTTATAAAACACACAAAGAAGCAACATGAGAATGGGGTATTTCTAGAATTCATTTTATCTATCGCTGCATCCAATTTCAAAATGCGAACTGGTTAAATGAACACCTCACCTCCCCTCACACAAAGAATTTGGCTCATTCGAAGCTGGTTTTGCAGTGGTCATAAATTCTCATTTGGACAAGTTAGAATTTTATCTAAAGCAATTTTTGAAACTGCAGATAATATTTCCAACAAAGCAACATTATGAAAACATTGTAATTTCTTTAAAAATATATAGGTAAACTGGGGCACCTGGGTGGCTCAGTGGGTTAAGCCTCTGCCTTCAGCTCAGGTCACAATCTCAGGGTCCTGGGATGGAGTCCCGCATCGGGCTCTCTGCTCAGCAGGGACCCTGCTTCCTCCTCTCTCTCTGTCTGCCTCTCTGCCTACTTGTGATCTCTGTCAAATAAATAAAATCTTTAAAAAAATATATATATATATAGGTAAACTACTTTTTAGATAAGCTTGGGGGTACAATGTAGATTTTCACATTAAGTACATGTCTTTGTGCTCTCTGGTCTCCTCGCTCAGTTCCTCTCTCTCTCTCTCTCTCTCTTTTTTTTTTTTTCATTCCAGAGACCGCACAATCTATTTGACACTGAAGAGGTTCAAGAAAACACAGGTGAGAAACTTGACACTTAGGAACTCCAGTTTTCCTAAAGGTTTTGCTTAAGAAATGTCTCAATATTTCACAATATGTCAACATTCTTATGTCATTCTATCGTGTAGAGCTAATTATATGCCTTTCTTTTACATGGCTTGCCTCATAAGTTTACCAATTACTATGTTAACTTATTTGAAGATTTTGGTCTTCAGACCTTACCTTGTGTCATGAGATCATAAATTAAAAATGCCTTTTTTTAATGAAGAAATTTTACTGTATAAATTTATTTTGTGCACTTTATTTATACCATTTTTCATGACGATGTAATAAAATAACTATTGCTTACAAAAATATTCCGATAGATTTTTATAATAAATATTAATTAACCTTGTTTCATCCCATATGTGTAAAATAAGTATATATCTTTGGAACTGGAATCAAAAGTAAAACTTTTTAAATGTATTTTTAAAAGCCATTTACCCAATATTGTCTACTGTATCTAAACCCAACTGGCACTACTGTATTTTGCAGCTAGACTAACTTTGTGACTTTGAAATGTGTTCTTCACATTGCTTTTTATATGACATCAATTTCACTGTGTACCGGAGGTGACTGAGAAACATATTTTGTTGGTTAAAAATATTGCAGTAAGCGACTGTCTTCCCCGCAATTTTCAAATAAGAATCAATCAAATCTTGTGTGGTGATGTGCAAATTTTCAGTCAATTTTAACTGGTTTGGCTCTTCCGAAGGTTAAGGTAGTTTAATGGTTGAAAGCACATTGCAGTGAAGCTGGCTGCGGAAGTCAAAGGGTAGAGGATTAGGATTTTATTTCCTTTGAGCTGCCGCCATGTCTGTTTTCTGTCCAGGCTGCCTCTTGCTGCCGTTTAACCCATGCTTTTAAAGACAAGAGGGGTTGAGAACTTGAGGGCCTCTGGCTTCATTTTAACAAGGCGTCACCAGCACTTTGGTACGTAATTTGTCATAAATGTCAGAGGTCACTGAATGCTCGAAACCTACAGCCGGCAGATGGTCATTATGACAGCAGTTATGTTTCAAAGGCAAAGGATGTTTTGTGGTATTTACTTTAGTGTGTTAGTGTTACACCTCAGAGTATATCTGAGAAGATTCGAGGTTAAAACAAAACATCCTTGTGGTTGACTGTTTCGGCAGCAATAACAAAAGATGGACCAGTTTTCAAAAGATATTCTATTTGGTTATTCTGACCTAAAATTTACACTTAATTTTTTTGCCTCCTCATGTTCAAACACTTATGGATTTCCGAGTTCTCATGTCTGAGAATTAGTAAAAACAAAATTAAGTAAAAAAGCAAATTATTCAAATGTGTTAATGTGAATTTCTATATCCAGCCAGATTATTGAAATTGTAGAAAATAAGATCTGTACATGAAAATCTATACCACGGCTAAATATTATCTAATAGCAGCATCAGATAAACAAATAGAAAATATTAGATTTCAACTATACTTCTAAATTCGTTATTTTTTAAACTTTTATTTAAAAATATTTTTTTGAAACAGAGAGTATGAGGAGGGTCAGGGGAAGGGAAGAGGGAGAGAGAAAGAGAGAAACCCAAGCAGATCCACACTCAACACAGAGCCTGACTCAGGGTTTGATCTCATGACCTTGAGATCATGTCCTGAGCTGAAATCAAGAGTCAGATTCAAAACACCCTGAGCACCCAGGCACCCCTAAATCTGTTAATTTAAATGTTAATAATTTGCTTATCATTTTGCCCTGCTCTTTAACTAATGACATTTTATACCAAACAACTTTAATAGTTCCTGAGAGCCAAAATTGAAAGCAAGTCTCAAATCCTACTATATTTTCATTAGACACTCCCAGCAGAAACAATGAAGTGTTTGTGTTAAACAGAGAGGTCCACTATTTCACAATACCTTTTTTTTTTTTTAAAGATTTTATTTATTTGTTTGAGAGAGAGACAGTGAGAGAGAGCATGAGCGAGGAGAAGGTCAGAGGGAGACACAGACTCCCCGTGGAGCTGGGACCCCAATGTAGGACTCGATCCTGGGATTCCAGGATCATGACCTGAGCTGAAGGCAGTCACTTAACCAACTGAGCCACCCAGGTGCCCTACCTTGTTGTTCTTAAAATCATGAATTTAGCTACCAGAAGTCTTGGACATAGACTAGTCAGATACATATTTCTACTAAACTTCATGACCATGAAGATAGAAGTCGAGTGAAAATAAAAAAAATTAAAAAAAAAAAAAGAGAGAGAGAGAGAGAGAGAGAGAAAGTGTACTATTGAATGCCCAAGCATGTGGAAGATATAAACGGTGATCTCCTAATACAGGCAATAAATGATACAGACCTGGGAGAAGATGCTGACAGAGCTGTGTGGCCTACATCTATCCACATATCTGAGAACATCATCTCCATTAAAACTTGAACTTCCTGGGGGTGCCTGGGTAGCTCAGTGGGTTAAGGCCTCTGCCTTTGGCTCAGTACATGATCCCAGGGTCCTGGGATCGAGCCCCGCATCGGGCTCTCTGCTCAGCAGGGAGCCTGCTTCCTCCTCTCTCTCTCTGCTACTTGTGATCTCTGTCTGTCAAATAAATAAAATCTTTAAAAAAAAAAAGTTCTTAAAAAAAAAATTGAACTTCTGTTTAAAGTGTTTCACCAATGTTGCTGATAATTTTACCTCACAGAAGATACAAGGGGAACAAGAATTGTTATTCTGTACTTTACTCTGATCAAGAAGAAAGAATTGGGTAATGATCTGAAAGTGGCAATGACCTTGGGAGAAATTAAGATAGGATACAGTTGGAATTAAGTTTAGCTGCAAGCAAGAGAAAATCCAAATTAACTGACATAGTGTGTAAGATTTGAATCTTTGCTGAAAAAGTCCGAAGGTTATAAGTTCTCCAGGGTTAGGGTAGCAAACTCACATTAATGCAGATTTCAGGCTCTCTCAGCCCTTCATTCAAAATGGAATCGATTAAGAACATGGACATAGAATCTAACTTCACCACTTTCTAGTTGTTCAGTCTTTGGCAAGTCACTTCACTTCTCTGTGCCTCCATATCTACATCTGTAAATAGATTTATAATGACTAATTATAAATTACTTTAATGGAAATTGTTAATTGGAACTGTGTGTAGTAATTTGTAATAAGTCCTCGAAAGTAACAGTAGCTAACATTTAATGAGTGTTTCTCATGCCTAGGTGCTGTTCTTTTTAACTCTTTACTTGCTAAGTCAGGTTCAGATGATAAGAGGCAACATCGATGTGGCTGTGTGGCTCTATGAACCCTGCTCGTGAGTACTGTGTAAAGAAATGGAGATCTCCATCTCATACAATTACTATTTGCATGTGAGTTAACATACGCAAAGCATAAAGAGTAATTCCTGGCACATGGCAAATGCTACATATTCGGCTGACCATGATTATGGCTGCTGCTTTTCTGATGGGGCCCTCTTAATCAGTCCAAGATGAAAGCTAGAGTGCCAATAATTTCAACTTCATTAAAAGGAAAGTTTATATCACCTTCCTTTAAGGACACTTCCTTTATACACATAATCTCTACTTACATCCAATTGGCCATAATTTAGGCCCATGAACGTGAGAAATGTGGTCTTTATTCTATACCTCAGCAAAATTGTGGAATTTATCACTGAGGAAATAAAGAAAAATTAAACATTAGGAGGAACAACCAACAGTTAACTGTTATATGTCATCTATGAGTTCATAAAAGTGTGAAAATTGCCCATTGGAGATTCTTAAACATGTACCTTAGGCTTTAAGAAAGCCATTGATAAAATAAAGCAACATTGTAGGCATGATCTGGTGTCTAGAACTCCCTCTCTCAGCTTCCAAAGAAGATTCTTACAGGCAGAACAATTGAGCAAAAACAAAAATAAAAGCAAAATCTATTAAGAAATAAAGAAGGACTGGTCTCAGAAACCAGAGAGGTTTTGTGAGCTGAGATTTATAAATAGAAAATGTCATGGACCTTTGTGACCATCACCAAGGAGAGAAAATCAAACACAACAGAAAGTTTTAAGGGTAAGACTGGAAACAGGGAAGTCTACTTCAGCTATTCTTGAGATGCAAAAATGGACAAAAAGGGGAAACCACATGTTCTGAGAAGATGAAAGTAAAACACAGAATTGTGAATCTCTTAGTCTTCATCTTCAACCTTCAATAAAGACTCTTTATACTGAGAAAAGTGTAACAAATATCATGGAGACAATTACTTTAGTCGGCGGTGCCTTCCTTGTACTGTGCTTTGCATATACTGTTTCTACTGTCTGGAATATCTTTCTTCTCATATTCACTCGTGAAACTCTCCTTCCGACTTCAAAAGCTAGTTCAAACAATAATCCTAGAAAGCCCAGAGAGAGAGTCGTAGAGTTTTAAGAAGACATACCTGGCAGAGAATATACAAGTTCCTTTCCTCACAGTGAGGGCATAAGATCAGCTAAGGGTAGCCAGATGGATCAGACTCAGAATTTTTTCCAGGTGCTAGAGCTCCTCTTCAGCAAGAAGGTCAGGAACAGATAGATTCAGCCAGTGAGTAAATGCCAAAATGGTGACAAAATGGGAAAGAAAGTCCATTGAGATGAACACAGCTTAACTAATGGTTTACATTAGGCAGAAATATTACAAAAAGATAGCAGTTTCATTTACTATGAGCTTTAATAATGAATTCAATATGAGCTTTAGCGATTTCCGCAAATGCCTTTGGATGTCTTAAAAAATGTCTCTGGTTATCTTAAGTTGTCTTTTCTAGTTGCCATCTTCAATATCCTCAACTGCAAATGGACTTCCAAGGCAAGTTAGGGCAATTAGGTAAGAGGATGTATATCAAACTCTGCTTTGTTGCTGGCACACAGTGTTTGCTCAGTGCTGTGTAGCTGTTAAACTTATGAATAGGTTTAATACCTTGCCTAAAATAAATGAGATGAATCCACAGGGTCCCAATTTTCAAAAAGAAAATGGTTCTATGTCCACTTGAATGAGTTGCATACCCAGAGCTGAAAACCTTGTGCTTCTTCTCATTCTACTCCCCGCCGGGGTCCCTTTCCTGACCTCTCTGTCTCTGTCAATTTCTTCACCTTTTCCGGGATATTCAGGCTCAAATATTTAAAGTCCCATTTGAATCTTTCTTCCTCATCCTTGCATCCTTTCACTTGTCAAAGTATAGAGATTCTAAACGCACCGTGTCACTCACATCCATTCCTGCTAACAGAGTTCAAGTCCTCATTTCTTCTCTCTGGGACAGTTTAAAACCATCCTAACTGCTCTTTCACCTTTCGAGCCTCCCCACCACTAATGCATCCTCCAGAATTCTTCCTGGATTTCAGCTCATTCTCTTCACCCCATCATTTCAACCTGTCAGTATCAATCAAAATCCTAATTCTGTCCTCTACAACTTATTATCCTTGTATCCCCCACCCTTGCTTTCTATATCATCCTCCATATCATATCATTAAAATAACAGGAAAAAGACAAAGCAGCGAGCTCTACTAACACAACTGAAAACAATTTCCGAGGTCAATAGCAATTCGAACCAACTTATTTAAATAAACATTTCTTGGTGTCCTTCCATCTATAATGTGATACAATGTAGAAAAGCATTTCAGTCTTGAAGGGCACACAGCCCTGGTTTGAAGCTCTGGTTTTCCACATAAGAGTAATGTAGGAAGGAATTTTTGGTCCACTGAAGAGGCAAAATGGGAATATTTTATCTACCTTACAAGCTTCAATGTTAATTAATAGCATTATCAGGAAAGGCAATCTAGTTCAATTTTCAGAATATGGGGTTTAATACACTTTTTTTTTTCTAAAAATTAAGCATCATGCTAAATCTGCAGAGATACAAAGAGTGAGACTCAGCTCCTGTTCTCAGAAAACTTAGAGTTCAGTGGAAGGGGATTACAGATGTGATAAGAATAGTACACAAATATGAATGAAAAGGCTAAGTGTGGCAAGTCCCAGTGCAATGCAATGGGACTCAAAGCCATGGTCACACCTGTACTGAGGGTTGGGCCTCCTCGATTATTCCTGATCATGAATCAAGGGCCATGAGGAATCATTGAAAGTTTTTAAAGAGGAAGTTAAATGATTAGAGCCAATTTTGGGAAGGCTCCACCAAGAGCAACATGTAGGTTGTATTAAAAGATTAGGAAGAAAAAGCCAGATTAAAAGACACTAACATTATTTCTTTTATCTCACTTGACTCTTATGCTGAGTCCACTGCTGCTTCTTTCCTGATCTCTCTCCTCCACTGTCTTCAAATTACCTCTTTCTCACGATCTTGTCCAAACCTTTCATTATGTCTCAATCTCATTTCCAACTCCTTTTTCTTTACTTCTATAGTAAGTATTGATGTTTCCTAAATTCTGTTATAACTCCCATTTCAGATCATTCCATTACACTTTCCTTAAATGATTTTATTTGGACTCAAGAGCTCCAATCCTGCCTGTATCTTGGTAATTCCCTAAACTTAAGTTTCTTGACAGAATTTCTCTTGAGCTGGAGATTTATATCCACCTGCCTCCTCAACTTTCACAAGTGAATTCTCAATTACTCCTAACTCAAGTCAAATTAGGTGCCACCTTCACAATGAACTCTCATTCACTCCTTTGTTCATTCGTTCGGCTAAAAGTGTTTGAGCCTATGCTAAGTACCAGACACTATTATAGGCATGGGGCCTTGCCAGTGAACAGAGTTATTAGTCCTTGCAGAACTTACATCAGGTCCACTCTGGCAATGGATTTTCAGTATTGTGATTCTCATTTTGACAATCCCCTCCAACCTAACCAACTGTTTCTAATCCTTAGGAGGTTACTCTCTGATGTCTTCAAGATAGAATTCAAGCTTCTTAGAACAACATTTAAAAAACAAAACAAAACAAAACAAAAGACGGATTTATGATCTAGCCCATGCTGACAGATTAAGGTCACTCTTTTTTGGGGGGGGGCATAAGTTGCAATTTACATAATTTGTGATTCATCATTTGAGCAATGTTCTAGCTCACTCTTGGCCTTTACCCTTGCTGTTTCCTGTCTGGAGACTTTCCTCTTCTTCACCCATGCCCCATCTAACTAGTGCTTACTCAGTCTTTGAAACTCACCCAAAATGTCAGCTCTTCTATGATCATTTTCCCATTTCCCCGGATGGATTAAGTCAACTTCTCTATATTCCTATAAATATTTTATATATCCCAATCATATAACTTATCCAAATCTATTGTAACTACTTACTTCTGTATCGTGGCCCAAGAGGTTTCTGAGTTAATAGAGTATGGGGACTTTGGTGTTACTCTCTGATTCCCTGTGCTTTTTGCATTTGCTAATTCTCTAGCCTTAGAGGTTTTTTGTTTTTGTTTTTGTTTTTTATCTTTTTTGCTAATTAATTCTTTATACTGAATTTTCTCGATTCAAATTACTATGTGGTTTGTCTCCTGGCTGGACTCTGACTAATATACTCCCTAGCACAATGCTTGGCACATACTAAGAACCAAATAAATTGTGGTTGAATTGCTAAGATAATGGTCAAGGAAAGAGGCCAAAGGTCTGAACTACTATCTTGATGAAGAAGGGCTAGGTGGAAAAATCACTGAGGATTCCAACTTTACTAAAGATGGCAACCAATCATGTATGAGGAACAAAACAGAGCTGATGATAAGACCACAATTTTGAGACTGAGAGTCTGGGAAAATGATGGTACTATTAAGAGAAACAGACAACTAAAAAGGAGAAAAAGATGGCAATTTTAAGTAATTTTTTTTAAAAAAATCATTTATTTTTTGAGAGAATGGTATTTTCTACAATGTCTCAAGTAGTTAATCAAGTTACTCCAATAACTAAACATTAAATCCAAAGATCTCAATGACTGGCTTAATGGGCAAACTGTCTCTTTCTTGCTTGTACAGCAGCTCAACCCCATGGTTTGATTTGAGAGCTCTCACATGGTGATTGAGGGAAACAGGCTTCCTGAATCTATTGTTATACCTCTCCCCCAGAATCCCCTGCAGGAGTTTCTGCAGATGGGGGATGACACATCTAGATGCAGATGGGAGAAGACATGAGAAAGAAAACTGGTTTAGGGGTAATGGCTACATGCTTATACCTGTGACACGTTGGAGTGGGACGGAAAGAGGAGAAAGAGAGTCCAAACCTCCTTAATCTTATTAGATTACATTAATCCAAGTTTGGGTGAAGTAATCCTAAATGGCCTCACTGTATTGTGAGGTATATGAGAAAAGAGCAAAATCTTCTTTTTTAAGCAATCAAACGTTTGTCTGGGCTTATTTATAAAATTAGTTAACTCACTTGCCCTCAAAACAATGGCTCTATTCTGTGACAGCTTGGTATATTGCCCATAACTTATAACAGAAAAGCTAGCCACTCTAAATAAAGACTACTGACAAGAAATACTCAGCTTGTGAATGTTAACCTCACAAGTACACTTTACATCATTTAGGGAGAAAAGTTACCTCACCATAATTATACATCAAGTGTAACAACAATAACTAACACTTACTAAAACACCACTGTGTGGCATATCATGTCATGAGCGAAATATATGGATTATTTTATGTAAACCTCACAACTGCCATGGGAAATGCCATTTGGGCCTTCACTGTGACCATCGGGAATATACTTTTTTTTTTCAGTGTTGACAACAGATGGACCTCAATTCTCCATTTCTCTGGAGCTCTTTTTCTTTCTCCACTTAACTCCTGTGCCATGGTAGCTTCCAGAGGCTGCCTAGGAGTTACCATGTGGGGACAAATTATAGGAAGAAATGGCATTATTCTTTCTGCTGAGAATGTGCTTTTGTTTAAGAATTCAAATTTCTACAAAAAAGTCTTGAAAGTTCATGCTATATTAGTATTATAAATATGTTTCATTAGAAAGAGAGCTGACAAATATTTTGCAACATAAGTAGAAATAATAATGTATAACACCTATAAGGAATTTATATGACCTCCCATTGAATTTGGGATTAAATCCAAGTTCTTCAACAGGAGCTTTCCTCTGTAAAATGGCTCTTGAGCTACATTTCTATGTTCTCTTATTTGCTTTTAATATTTCAGTTATAGTGGTTATTTCTTTTTCCTTCAGTTTCTATAATATTTCATTCTCTTTTCTATTTTATAGACGTATCACATAGCTGTTCTTTCTTCTTAGAAAGTTCATTTTTTTTAAATTTCCTCCCACCTACTCTTTCCCATCCTTCATCTCACTTCTGAAGGGTAATTTTCTCTGAGCACCTAATGTGGACTAGATTCTCCTAATAGTTATTCTTCAACACACCATCTTAAATTACTTCAGAGCATTTATCATAATTTATTATATTTATTTTGTGGGTTTAGTTAGTGTGAAAGCCCTGATTCTTAATTCTATCTTTTCTTCATCCATTCAACAATTCTAATGAAGGAAAGAAAGAGATAAGAGTGTAGTTAGAGGGATCTGAAAGTCAAATAATTTTGATATATGGAAGATAACTTTGAACATGTCTGTCTAGTTTGTTACAGCCACGTAGAGTTGTTTAATGAAATTTTTCATAATTTAGTGGTTTTAAATAACAACCACTTTATTATAGGTTATGATTTTGTGGGTCAGGAATTTGGATGGTGCCTGGTTGGAAGACTCCTCTTTTTTTTCCCATGTACCATGGATAGAGGTAACTTGGTAACATTCAACTTGTCATTAAAATCCAAGATGGCTCAACTCATATTTCTAGCACCTTAGTGGGGATGGATGGAGGGAAGGCAAGGTTCAGCTGGGCATTTTGACTGGATCATCTTTACTGCAAAGCCCTCTAGTTAATCAGACTTCTTTTCTTTCTTTCTTTCTTTTTTTTTAAATTTTAATTGTCATGTCGCTCACTTTATTAATTCTCCAAATATATGATTCTGAAACAGACCTTTTATATGCAGCTCACAGCTCCAAGAGCAAGTGTTCTGTTCTAGCAAACAAGACAAGCACCATAGCCTTTAATGAATTAGTCTCAGCCATAGTGCCATTCCCAGCACTCTCTATTTTTCATAACAATCTCATAGCCTCCCAAATTGAAAGGGAGGAAAAACTGACCCCACCTTCTCAATGAGAAGTGTTAAAGAATTTTCAACCTTGTATTAAAATCTCAACAATAATTAGACTCTCCAAAACTGTGTTAATTGAGTTCTAGATAAACAAGGATCAAAAATCATAATTCTACCATTAAGGGGCATAAAAGAATGAGAAATAGTTCTATAACAGCATATATGTAATTCCCCAAATCCACTAGTCAGGATAGATCTACCCTCAACTGCATTCCTAGAACACTATGAAAGTTTTTTTACTCTAGGACTTATCACAGCACATTCAATAATTCCATGTTTCTTCTATTAGAATATAGGGGCCTAATAATCAGTGTGATGTTTTGTTGTAGCACAGAGTACATACTCAATAAGTATATATTAAACAGTGAATACTTCATGAGACACAAAATGCAGCAAATTGATCTGTAAATTCAGCACAGAAAATCCTAATAGGAGCTAAACAGATATTTGTAAATTGGGGGATATACTTGTAATAATATTTCTATGTGTAAATCAATTTCAACGTCTAAGTTAATAAGTTATTGTCTAATTCTTTTTGAAATCTGTCATTGTCTAATTCATACTGAATATGCATTTCATCTGAAGAAGTTAAGAACTCTAGATTTGCTTGCTCTTTCTTGGAGACCTCTAGGGGACCTAAGAAATATTTTAGTCTCCAATACTAGAGAAGAACATAGAGTACAGAGTCAGACTACCTTCACTCAAATCCATTCTTCAATACTTACTAACTCTATGTTTTTTGATGATTTTAAAGTCTTAGTTTCTCCATCTGTAAAGTGGAAATAATAGTAACTATTTCACAGGGCTGTTGGGAAAAAATAACTATTATTCAGGTAAAGCCTTTGGAGAAATAACATTGTAAGCATTTATCAAAGATACTCCATAATTCTTTGTATTTCAAGCAGAACTGGCACACTTACTTATGAATATATCTAACTTTGTCCTTTCTATATTTTGAGTTCTTGGAGGTAAATAAACTTGTCTTGTGCAACTCGCTAACCCTTAGAAAATTTAACAATCCTTTGTAATTACAATTTGTATCTTGGTTTTCAGAGCTCTGTAATGTTTATTGTTTATGTCCCTTTTAAGGATGCCATAAAGGGGGAGGAATCAAGATGGCAGAGGAATAGCAGGCTGATATGACATCATGTCACAGGAGTTCAGTTAGATAGTTATCAAAACATTCCGAACACCTACAAATCCAATAGGATATTGAAGAGAAGAAGAGCAGCAATTCTAGAAACAGAAAATCGATCACTTTCTGAAAGGTAGGACCTGCGGAGAAGTGAATCCGAAGTGATGGGAAGATAGACCGCAGGGGGAGGGGCCAGCTCCTGGCAAGCAGCAGAACAATGGAGCACAAAATCAGAACATTTAAAAGTCTGCTCCACTGAGGGACATCACTCCAGAGGCTAAGCGGGGGTGGAGCCCTCATGGGGACAGTGTGGTCTCAGGTCAGAAGGATCGGGGGTATCTGAGTGTAGCAGAGCTCTCAGCTATTAGAGCAGGGAAGCCAGCTACAGAGATGGAGCTGAGGAGTGAGCTCTCAGCTCGGGATTACCTTACACTGTGATCTGTGGTACAATCAGGCCACTGCTCTTTGAGTAGGGACCCCACAAGTGGCAGATCCTGGGAGACTCACCTTCCTTCTCTGCAGGCAGAAATTTGCTGGGTTTGGAGACTCCAAATGGGACTGTGTGCCAGAGACAGAAACGCTCAGTCACAAGCCAGGTGAGCTCGAAGTGTGGCCAGAGACTAGGACAACAGGAGTGATTGACACTTTTTCTCTGAGGGTACACTGAGGAGTGGGGCCCTGAGCTCTTGGCTTCTCTGGGCCAGAGATTAGGAGGCCACCATTTTCATTCTTATCCTCCAGACCTCTATGGAAAGCATTCAGGGACAAAAGCTCCCAAAGGGGAACCTGAGCAGTTTACTTAGCTCAGGCCCTGGCAAGGGCAGAGCAATTCCTGCCTCAGGCAAAGACACTTGAGAATCACTACAACAGGCCCCTCCCACAGAAGATCAGCGAGAACATCCAGCCAAGACCAAGCTCACTGATCAAGGACAACAGCAGAATTCCAGAGGAGGGGAAAACAAAGCATGGAATTCATGGCTTTCACCCCATGATTCTTTAGTCTTGCAAAGTTAATTAAATTTTTTTAATTTTGTTTTTTTATCTTATTCTAATTTTTTAACTTTTACTTTTTCCTCTTACACTGTTTTTTAACCAGTTTATCTTAATAATACCTTTCTTTTAAAAAAAGTCTTTTTGAACATTCATTATTATAGTCATATTTTATCCTTCATTGTATCTAACTTTATTTTTTGTATACATATAGGGATTTTTCTTCTAAAAATTTTTGGGATTAAACTTCTTCTAATGAATCAAAATATACCCTAAATCTAGCACAGGACTTTGTTCTAGTCTCCAGCCTGAGCAAATTCTCTCCATATTCTTTTTCTTTCTTTTCCCAACCAACTTATCTTATCAACTCCTTTTTTAGAATTTTTTAAAAATTTTCATCTTTACAGTCATATTCCATCCCTTCATCATGTTTACCCTTATTTTGGTATGTGTATATGTATGTATTTTTTTCTTTCTTTAAAATTTTGGGAGGTAGTTTCTTCTAAGAGACCAAAATACACCCAAAATCAAGTGGGTGGCTCTGTTCCAGTCACCAGTCTAATATTTATTTATTTATTTATTTATTTATTGAACTTCTTTTTACTCCCTTTCTTCTCACCACAATTTCAGGTCTCTTCTGATTTAGTTAATGCACATTTTTCTGGGGTCTTTGTTACCTTTTTTGTACTTTATTCTCTCATTCATATATTCTTATCTGGATAAAATGTCAAGGCAGAAAAATTCACTACAGAAAAAAGACCAAAAGGCAGTACCTAAGGCTAGGGACCTAATCAATACAGACATTGGTAACATGTCAGAGCTAGAGTTCAGAATGATGATTCTCAGGGTACTAGCTGGGCTCAAAAAAAGCATGGAAGAAACCCTGTCTGGAGAAATAAAAGTCCTTTCTGGAGAAATAAAAGAATTAAAATCTAACCAAGTTGAAATCAAAAACCTATTAATGAGGTGCAATAAAAAATGGAGGCTCTTACTGCTAGGATAAATGAGGCAGAAGAGAGAATTAGTGATATAGAAGACCAAATGACAGAGAATAAAGAAGCTGAGCAAAAGAGAGACAAACAACTACTAGACCATGAGAGGAGAATTTGAGAGATAAGTGATACCATAAGACAAAACAATATTAGAAAAATTGGGACTCCAGAAGAAGAAGAAAGAGGGGGGGGGCAGAAGGTGTATGGAGCAAATTATTGTAGAGAATTTCCCTAATATGGCAAAGGGAACAAACTTCAAAATCCAGGAGGTGCCGAACCCCCCTCAAAATCAATAAGAATAGGTCCACACCCCAACATGTAATACTAAAACTTACAAGTCTTAGTGACAAAGAGAAAATCCTGAAAGCAACCCAGGACAAAAAGTCTGTAATATACAATGGCAAAAATATTAGATTGGCAACAGAATTATCCACAGAGACCTGGCAGGCCAGAAAGAACTGGCATGATAAATTTAGAGCACTAAATGAGAAAAACATGCAGCCAAGAATACTATATCCAGGTAGGCTATCATTGAAAATAGAAAGAGAGATAAAAAGCTTCCAGGACAAACAAAAACTAAAAGAATTTGTAAACACCAAACCAGCTTTACAGGAAGTATTGAAAAGGGTCCTATAAGCAAAGAGAGAGCCTAAAAGTAGTAGACCAAAAAGAAACAGAAACAGTATAAAGTAACAGTCACCTTACAGGCAATACAATGGCATAAAATTCATATCTTTCAATAGTTACCCTGAATGTAAATGGGCTAAATGCCCCAATCAAAAGAAACAGGGTATCAGAATGGATAAAAAAACAAAACCCATCAATATGCTGTCTAGAAGAAACTCATTTTAGACCCAAAGACACCTCCAGATTTAAAGTGATGGTGTGGAAAACAATTTACCATGCTAATGGACATCAGAAGAAAGCTGGGGTGGCTTATGCTTATATCAGATCAATTGGATTTTAAGCCAAAGACTATAAGAAGGACACCATATCATACTCAAAGGGTTTGTCCAACAAGAAAATCTAACAATTTTAAATATCTATGTCCCTAACATGGGAGCAGCAAACTATATAAAATAATTAATAACAAAATCAAAGAAACACATAGGCAATAATACGATAACAGTAGGGGACTTTAACACCCCCCTCACTGAAATGGACAGATCATCTAAGCAAAAGATAAATAAGGAAATAAATAAAGGCCTTAAATGACACACTGGACCAGATGGACATCACAGATATATTAAGAACATTCCATTCCAAAGCACAGAATACACATTCTTCTCTAGTGCACATGGAACATTCTCCAGAGTAGATCACATCCTGGGTGACAAATCAGGTCTCAACTGGTACCAAAAGATTGGGATCATTCCCTGAATATTTTCAGACCACAATGCTCTGAAGCTAGAAAGAACCCAAATACATGGAGCCTAAAGAGCATCCTACTAAAGAATGAATGGGTCAACCAGGAAATTAAAGAAGAATGAAAAAAGTCATGGAAACAAATGATAATGAAAACACAATGGTTCAAAATCTGTGGGACACAGCAAAGGCAGTCCTGAGAGGAAAATGTATAGCGATACAAGCCTTTCTTAAGAAACAAGAAAGGTCTCAGATACACAACCAAACACTACACCTAAAGGAGCTGGACAAAGAACAGCAAAGAAAGCCTAAACCCTACAGAAGGAGAGAAATCATAAAGATCAGAGCAGAAATCAATGAAATAAAAACCAAAAGAACAGTAGAACAAATCAACGAAACCAGGAGCTGGTTCTTTGAAAGAATTAATAAGATTGATAAACCGCTGGCCAGACTTATCAAAAAGGAAAGAGAAAGGACCCAAATTAATAAAATCATGAATGAAAGAGGAGAGATCACAACCAATACCAAAGAAATACAAACAACTATAAGAACATATTATGAGCAACTATATGCCAGCAAATTTGACAAACTGAAAGAAATGGATGCATTCCTAAAGACGTATAAACTACCACAACTGAACCAGGAAGAATTAGAAAACCTGAACAGACCCATAACCAGTAAGGAGATGGAAGCAGGCATCAAAAATCTCCCAATAAATAAGAGCCCAGGGCCAGACGGCTTCCCAGGGGAATTCTACCAAACTTTTAAAGAAGAACTAATTCCTATTCTCCTGAAACCGTCCCAAAAAGTAGAAATGGAAGGAAACTTCCAAACTCATTTTATGAGGCCAGCATTACCTGGATCCCAAAACCAGACAAAGACCCCATCAAAAAAGATAATTACAGATCAATATCCTTGATGAACACAGATGTGAAAATTCTCACCAAAATACTAGTCCATAGGATCCAACAGTACATTAAAAGGATTATTCACCATGACCAAGTGGGATTTATTCCAGGGCTGCAAGGTTGGTTCAACATCCACAAATCAATCAATGTGATAAAATACATTTATAAAAGAAAGAACAAGAACCATATGATACTCTCCATAGATGCTGAAAAAGCATTTGAAAAAGTACAGCATCCTTTCTTGATCAAAACTCTTCAAAGTGTAGGGATAGAGGGCACATACCTCAATATCATCAAAGCCATCTATGAAAATCCCACAGCGAATATCATTCTCAATGAAGAAAAACTGAGAGCTTTTCTGCTAAGGTCAGGAACATGGCAGGGATGTCCATTATCACCACTGCTATTCAACATAGAACTAGAAGTCCTAGCCTCAGCAATCAGACAACAAAAAGAAATCAAAGGCATCCAAATATGCAAGGAAGTCAAACTCTCACTCTTTGCAGATGATATGATACTTTATGTGATAAACCCAATAGACTCCACTCTAAATCTGCTAGGACTTACACAGGAATTCAGTAAAGTGTCAGGATATAAGATCAATGCACAGAAATCAGTTGCATTTATATACACCAACAGCAAGACAGAATAAAGAGAAATTAAGGAGTAGATCCCATTTACAATTGCACCCAAAAACATAAGATACCTGGGAATAAACCTAACCAAAGAGGCAAAGAATCTGTACTCAGGAAACTATAAAGTACTAACGAAAGAAATTGAGGAAGACACAAAGAAATTGAAAAACATTCCATGCTCATGGATTGGAAGAACAAATATTGTGAAAATGTCTATGCTACCTAAAGCAATCTACATGTTTAATGCAATCTCTATCAAAATACTATCCATTTTTTTCAAAGAAATGGAACAAAGAATTCTAAAATTTATATGGAACCAGAAAAGACCTTGAATAGCCAGAGGAATATTGAAAAAGAAAGCCAAAGTTGGTGGCATCACAATTCCAGACTTCAAGCTCTATTACAAAGCTGTAATCATCAAGACAGTATGGACATAGACATAGATCAATGGAACAGAGTAGAGAGCCCAGAAATAGACCCTCAACTCTGTGGTCAACTAATCTTCGACAGAGCAGGAAAGAATGTCCAATAGAAAAAAGACAGTCTCTTCAACAAATGGTGTTGGGAAAATTGGACAGCCACTGGCAGAAGAATGAAACTGGACCATTTCCTTACACCACACACAAAAATAGACTCAACATGGATGAAGGACCTCAATGCGAGACAGGAATCCATCAAAATACTTCAGGAGAACACAGGCAGCAACCTCTTTGACCTCAGTCACAGCATCTTCTTCCTAGAAACATCGCCAAAGGCAAGGGAAGCAAGGGCAAAAATGAACTATTGGGATGTCATCAAGATCATCAGCTTTTGCACAGCAAAGGAAATAGTCAGCAAAACCAAGACAACTGACAGAATGAGAGAAGATATTTGCAAACGACATATCAGATAAAGGGCTAGTATCCAAAATCTATAAAGAACTTATCAAACTCAACACCCAAAGAACAAATAATCCAATCGAGAAATGGGCAGAAGACATGAACAGACATTTCTGCAAAGAAGACATCCAGAAGGCCAACAGACACATGAACAAGGGTGCAATATCACTTGGCATCAGGGAAATACAAATCAAAACCACAATGAGATACCAACTCACGCCAGTCAGAAAGGCTAAAATTAACCATTCAGGAAATGACAGATGTTGGCAAGGATGCAGAGAAAGGGGAACCCTCCTACACTGTTGGTGGGAATGCAAGCTGGTGCAACCACTCTGGAAAACAGCATGAAGGTTCCTCAAAAAGTTGAAAATAGAGTTACCCCACCACCTAGCAATTGCACTACTGGGTATTTATTCGGAAGATACAAATGTAGTGATCTTAAGGGGCATGTGCACCCGAATGTTTATAGCAGCAATGTCCACAATAGTCCAACTATGGAAAGAACCTGGATGTCCATATGGATGTCCAATGGATAAAGAAGAAGTGGTATATATATACAATGGAATACTATGCATCCATCAAAAGTAATGAAATCTTGCCATTTGCAATGATGTGGATGGAACTAGAGGGTATTATGCTGAGTGAAATAATTCAATCAGAGAGACAATTATCATATGATCTCCCTGATATGAAGAATTTGAGAGGCAATGTAGAGGGTTGGGGAGTAGGCAAGAACAAATGAAACAAGATGGGATCAGGAGGGAGACAAACCATAAGATACTCTTAATCTCACAAAACAAACTGAAGGTTGCTGGGGGGAGGAGGGTAGGGAGAGGGTGGTTTGGTTATGGACATTGGGGAGGGTATGTGCTATGGTGAGTGCTGTGAAGTGTGTAAACCTGGCAATTCACAGACCTGACCCCTAGGGCTAATAATACATTATATGTTAATAAAAAATAAAAAATTAATTTAAAAAAAGACACCATAAGTGGGTTGTCCAGGGCTTCCACATTGCCAAAACAGTCTGGGTATAAAACTGTCCATTCAAAAAGGAAAGACCTGTGGACAAATTGTCTATATTAGACAATTTGCAAGACAACTCCTAAAGTTCTATGATTCTGGAAATTATTTAAAATTTTAAATAGTGTATATTTGGAAATAAAACATACATGCTGAGAAGAAACAAATAATAAACACCAACTTAATTAATTTTCACAATTTGAACACAGCTGTGTAACCAGAACCCATATTTAAGTACTTACAAAGTTATAATTATTTATAATTAAAATATTTGTTTATATTATCACATCTTCTCAAATATAACATTATCTTTGTTTTGGCATTTATAGTTCAAAGTCAAAGACAAATGTTCTCTAAAGATAAAAAGAATTACGTTACCAAAATGCAAAGTATGACAATACCTTCAAATTTTTTGCATTATATGGAAATGGTGAAGGTATTTTGAGCTAGGAATTTTTGCTTCAAAGGTCAATAATTAAAACCCCTAAAAGTTTTATCACTTGTTACCTCAGAAAAAAAATTTACCCTTTACGTAAGGCCTTATCAAATAAGCTATCAGCTATACAATACATATATATGTATATATGTAAATAACAGTAAAGTACACATAGCTCCTATACTTGGGTTTTCAGTAATTAATTTAAGTCATTTTATTAATGGTGTTTCCCTAGGAGGCTAATCACCAGTCACAATACTGAAAAAGTTAATAATGGTATTTAAATGACACTTGGAAATTGTGGTTGAGTCCCTCATGGACCTTCAAGTTTTATTTCCTATCAAGGCACCTACCTAGAGAATCTTCAGAATTATAAAACACAAATACCTTGATATTTCGTGAAAGGGAAAAAATGTTCCCTTTTTATTTTCTTTTTACAGCCTATACTTGGTCAGCTCTGTGGTGTGTAGATTCTGAAAGATAACTCTTCAGACATTGGTTTTCTTTTCCTACCTAAGAGCAAATAAATGAAAATTGTGCTCAAATAGTCTTTCCGTCCAGAAATTAAAAGTTGAAAATAGGAATAAACTGTGTTTGAGTTTGCATCTCATTTGATGTGCCGTCTCTCTAAATAGCATATAAATGTTACAAAAATTAAATGATTTTTCTTCAGACTTAATTGAATAGCACCAAGTCCCAGGCATAACTTCCAGTCAGGGATTTAGCATGTGTCTTATGGAAAGTATCAGGGAAAGAGTGTACAGAAAATTGAGACATGGTAGGTAGGAAGCCACTAATTAATGAAAAAGGAGCCCCAAATAACTCTAAATATTTAGGTTACATAGTTTAAATGTGCTTACAAGGGTGACTATTAGCCCCTTTGGGAGATGGTCAGCTCATTCATGGCACAATGCAGGTCCCTCAGAGGCACCACTGTGAAGGGAGACAAAGGGTTGGGGCAGCCCCACCCTCACCCATTCTCCTCCACTGCAACAACCCTTGTTCACAAAGCCCCTTTCAACTGCTCCTTTCTTCTGGATGTTTACTTTTACTCACTCAGATCTCTTTTTGCTATCTCGTGCATAGCATACTCTACCCTCCAGCAAGTTGCACCAACCAAACAAACAACCAAACCACAAGCCTGCCAGGGAAGAAAAGGAATCTCAGGCCAAAGATTCAATCATTTGTATAAATGCTTTGTGAGTTTTCACTTTTTACGAAACAGTAACTGAAGGTATCTTTGTGCAAGCTAAAATAAATTTCTGGGGAGAAATATTCTGCAGCAACAAAGGGAAGTTATAGTATAAGCATTTTGGAGGCTTTCTTTCCTTGATATTTCAAATAACAAAGCATAGGAAAATATCACCTGAGTAATATAAAAATGGTGAAATAAAACACCTGCTGTATTCTAGAGTTCATATGCTTAGTTTTGAGTTTACTTTTATTTTCTAAGGTTTTTTTTTTGTAATTCAGAACTTTTTAAATCCTGGAGTATGAGATAAAAAAATGTGTATATGATATTACCATACATTTATATATATATATATATATATATATATATATATAAATAGATCCCTAGGATATGAGATTATATATAAGTAGCTTTGCAAGAAGTTATACCTGTAGAGGGGTGGGAGAACCTTTCAATTAAGGCCTCTCATAAGTTATTAATCAAGAAAATGTACATTTTTTCACGAAATATCTACATTTTTTAAAAATAACATAATCAGATCAAGAGAGTATTAATAATGATATCACTATTTACAGTTGGACATGTCAACACCTATGAAAGTTTATTCTTTAAGTCATTTGTGCAAAACTGAATAAAGTCTTATTCAATCTCATCTTTTGACTAAGAACTACAGTATAATTTAAAAGGTATTTTAAATAAAAAAATAAATACGGTAAAATCTATGAAAAATCTTTATTTTTAATTTGAATAAAATTAATCAAGCTCATCATTAAATCTAATGAAAACTAATTACTCCATATTTTTTATTTTGTAAAAAAATATTTTAAGTCAGCTTTGATTTCTTTCAAATGAAATGCATATTTCAAGATAGCTATGAAATCACAAAATAAAAGCCAAGATTTATACTAGCATTACACAACTATAATATTGTGGGCTTTTTTTCAATATATTTAAGGTAAAAGTTAAAATAGTTTTTCCTACCAAAGAAAAAAGTGTTACTATTTCCCATTACCTCCACTTTTACTTTGAAAATAATGTATTTCTGTATTATTTAAGGCTTGATTTTTAAACTATTAAAAATTACAAAGTGCTATCTCCTTAATCACTAATAAAAGAGTCACATACACAGATTTGAATATTTCATTCGTTCCTCTAAACACGTAGCTCATGTATGTGTTTTAATTGGGACAATCCCGCTCTCCTAAACTCTCAACTACTTTCATTAAAGCACATGAGCATGCAAGCAATGATGACCCTTTAGAGCAGTCATAAATTTAGTCGCTGGGAAATGAGAAGGCTTCACAGATGACTTAATTTGCTGTGGGAACCTGCGCTTCCTCCGTGTGTAACCTCTGCATTTGGCTGCCTGTGACCTTCAGCACCATCCACCTGCTGGAAGCCATGTTTGATTCTCTGACCAGGGAAACGCCTGCTTGACAACAGAATGGTATCATAGGACAGTGTGATGGAATTTTTCTTTCTCTGTCATCATTAAGGGGGTTCCCCCTATGGTGAGGGGAATGAAAAGTACGATTTAATGTTCTCTGGAGAGTGGCAGGGGGAGAAAAGGCTCAAAGCTTCACATGCTGCTTTCGGAGTGGGTCATTTCAGTCCTTGTGGCGAATGGGATGTCCCAGTGGAATTTGCCATAGACTGGTCTGAAAAGAAAGGGATTAAGACCCTTTTCAGGATGGAAATGTAACAAAAGGACCACTTTTATGATGTAGCAGCATAAAATAGGGGGCTCTATTGTGCAACTGATTGCTAAAGATCTTTGAATTGGGTAGCCGAGCCTGGTAGGCCCTGTTCCCGGCGGGTTTAGAGGCTTGTACAGAATATGTCTACACTAGACGCAGAGGTCTGCTCTCATTTAGGCGCGAGCAAGAGATTATCAGTTTGTTCCTACATGATTTTTTTTCCACACCTACCGAAAAGTGGCCTGTAGGGAGATTATACTCTAGTGAAAGTTGCTGCTAATTAAAACAAGTAATTAGTGTTCCTCCAGGCTTTGCGGTTTCACTCACTTTTGCCCGCCAGACAGCATTAGTTTAAAAGCAATCCAATTTCTAGCAATAACAGACTGTAAAAAAGTCATTTAACAAGTATATAAGTGTAAGGTTACAGTTCAGACGTTGATTTATTTCTTCTCGGCTATTTAGAAATACTGTAGCAAAGTTGAAGAGAAAGAAAGTTAAACAGCTTTAAAAAAATTAAAAATTAACATTAAGAAAAAAGGCCACAGGCCTCAGTCCATTTGCAAAAAAAAAAAAAAAAGACAAACAAAAACTGGGAGAATATGAGATTTCCTAAATTGCATTAGAAAACGAAAATTGGATTTAATACTGTTTTCTCATGGAACCCTCACTTAGCATTTTGTAAACAGATCATTTCATTAAGTCCTTTTGTTTCTCCTCCCGCCTTTGCTGAAACAGAGACTTTTTATGGACTGATTCTCATTGAAATGAATCGGAACAGTAGAGTTTAACACAACACGTTATTACCCCCTTTTTTTTTCACAATTCCAAAATGACTAGCCTGGCTCTAGTTTGCATATCTGGTAGGAGGATTTTGTTAAACTAGAGAGATCTTGAGAGAGATTAAAATATTTTATTATGAAGAGCTGTAACAGGAATATATATACATATACATATGTATATATATGTATATATATATATATTTTAAAAAACCATACCTACACTGAATCATCCTCTGATAAAATTCTTGTGTAACTACTGAATTTCTGTAATCTGACAACCTCCTATAATTTCTGCCTTGGCTGTTTAAAATGATCTATTTCTGAGGTTGATATCATCAAAGACATGCATGCTATTGTGCAAGAAATTCAATATAGCTCATCATTAAAATCAACCAGAAGTCTGCTTTCCCCCTAACAAATTAATTCATAATAGTTCAATTAAGGCACAATTCTCAGATTTGTGAGTTTTACAATGTCATATATATAATTTTTTTTTAAAAGAAGGCCAGCTATTCCTCTGTAAGACACATAACTTTCCTTTGCTATTCATTTTGTATGGTGCTAATCATATCAATAATATTCCATATGTGAAAAGACAATTATAAACTGTTAATACCACAAAATGTCAGCTATTATCACATATTCAACTGGTGGATTCTGAATTTAGTCATCATCTTTAATGGATTACAGTTAATGAAGTATTAAGTAGCCTGATTTTGATCATTTCAGGTTAAAGTAAGACTACAGACCTATCACATTTTAAATGCCAATTTAGAATATGAACATGTCTTTCATAAAGTCTGGCAGCTTGTTTAAATTAATGAAATAAATTTTCATTATGTGATTTATGAACTCTAAACCAGATTTTAGCATTTCAGTACATGCTTTTCCTTTCCTAGAATTTACTTCCTATGTTTATTTAAAGTGTAAGAGTTTTGGCACCAAGCTTAAAAGAGGAAATTCTACAAGTAGCATACGATCAGTAAGTAAATGTAGTTGAATCTCTGCTTAATTTTTTAAAATAACTATAGGAAGAAAAAGTACAAATTTTCCTGGCTATAATTTGTTTTTTTTTTTCCTCTAAAAAGGAATCTATGAAATAATGAAGACTGAACTCATTACTAAGCATATTACTGTACAGATCATTTTCCTAATAGAAACACTCGCCTTTAGAAATTCTACAATTAATTTGTAAACCTTGCAGAAAGTTAAATGTGGTATATGGAAAGTTGCTGCCATAGCCTATCTTTTCTTCTTGATAATGGGCACTATACTTAATTGGCATTTTAAGATACATTATTTTTTGTTTTGATTTTTAATGATGGGAAGACTTCTTTCAAAATCAGCCTTTGATAGTATTTGATTTTCTTAATTTGAATGTAGGCTACATCTAGGGAGTCTCCTTTCTTTGGAGCTCAGAATTGGCTTCCTTTTTTTTTTTTTTTTTTTTCCAGAGCTGATAAGCTGGAGGATGGGACTGTGGCAGCACAGTCCAAGGGCAGCAGAGGGCCGACTGCACAGAGACCTGGGAGGACTTTTTATGGATCATGATGGAACCATAAGGAAGACCATAATAGCCCTCATTTTGTGTATTAAGCTATATTTGCACAACAATTCCATTATAATACAAAGATAATCTTTAGAAGTAATTTTAAAACAGCAAATGTATAAATGCTGAGTCTCAACTAAAAGAAACAATATTCCTAAGCCAAATGCCTTTTGTAAGAGATTTCAATGGTCATTTGATTCTGTTTTAAAGATAATTTGACCTTATGATTCACCCATTTCTTAAATGCATGTCTCCAATATAATTGTTTTCATTTGGAGTTGAAGTTAAAAAAAAATTGCGAAATAATCCTTTGTGATTTGTTTTACTGCTTTGCAGTGCTTTTGTCTAACCAAAGGAAACTCTAAGTACACGATTATTAGTATTAAAATTGATGTCTCCAAGAGTTCAATACCAGCTTGTTAAGAAAAAGTCATCTGTTAAAAATAATGGTGATTCTAGTTCCTCCTTACATTTTCAAAAATATATTCCTTGCAATATAGCTATTTAATCGAAGTCCATCCAGCTGGGCCATATATACAGTCTTTGAAGACAAAAACTGTATTATCTTTATATAATGTAATAAAAATCAATGTGTTTACTGAACTTAACATAAATGAATATCTTTGATATTTTATCAATATTTTACTACAGATACAGTGTAAACAGCACCTTTCATTGTAAAATAATTTAGGAGTTTCTAGCAAAGATAAAATATGTAAAAGATTATGTAGTTTGTGAGGCATGGTATTTAAAGAAGACTAGTCTTGTGTCCCTCTGTACCACGGAGTGCCTCTACAAACCATAGGATTTATCCACTGCATAGCAGCCGTAGGCAGGATGAATAAAATTAGCATTTATGAGAAACTGCAATGTGCCAGGCATCACGCCAAGCACTTTACGTATATTATCTCATTTATTATAACAGTTTTGCAGATAAAGGCTCAGGAGCTTAGACAAGTTAAGTAACTTTCCCCACAAAGGTAAGGTGAAATCAGTACTTTGAAAAATACTTCTGGAGGGCCTCCTATGTGCTGCTCACTGTGCCAAGCACATCGTGGGCTTCTGTGGACAAGATGCATGAGCTCTGTGCTATCTGGAAACATACATTCTAGTAAGAACACATTGTAGATGAATATGTAAAAACAAATGCACAATATTAGTGGTAAGTAGCATAATAAAGATAATTTTCAGTCACCAATAAACAAACTTGTCTCCAAGGTAATGCCAATCTTCCCACATTATTTTGACCTTTTGACCTCAGTGCAGACCTTTATATTTATTTCTGTTTTATTTAATCTTATAAATTGTAGTCGCTTTTCCCCAGATTTTAACTTCTTTGTGATTCTTGATATTTTTATTCTCTGAAAAGCCGATGACCAGTCAGACCATATCCTCATGCCACCCAGAGCCACAGCAGACTGTATTCAACTTTTCCAGATTCACTTTATTCTTCAGAGATTTAGACTGCTCTTGCAACCTTCTCTCTAAAGAGAATTGACTTTTTACTCCCAATTGGTTCCACTGACCTTTGTCCCCTACTGTCTTGACTTACTCCCTTCTCTCTGCTGCCACTTGTTTGATCCCGTGTCTTTTATCATAAAACCATTTGGATACCTGAATGTCTCCATCTTCAGTATAATAGCTAACATTCATTAAATGTCCACTATGTGCCAATCCCTTATTCGAAATTTTCTTTACATTTACATCTCGTGCAATTGCCCGATTTCTTTTGAAGGAAAAGTATGGCTGTTACCACTGTTTTGTAAATGAGGAAAATGAGATGCAGAGAAGCCTTGTCCCCAGAATTATATAGTCGTAAGTGACAGAGCCAGGATTTAGAAGACTGCATGGGCGCCTGGGTGGCTCAGTGGGTTAAGCCTCTGCCTTCAGCTCAGGTCATGATCTCAGGGTCCTGGGATTGAGCCCCGCATTGGGCTTTCTGCTCAGTAGGGAGCCTGCTTCCCCCCTCTCTCTCTGCCTGCTTCTCTGCCTACTTATGATCTCTCTCTCTCTCTCTCTCTGTCAAATAAATAAATAAAATCTTTAAAAAAAAAAAAAGAATGCAGCTCAGTGATTTTACTGATAACTTCATGTTTCAGAGTCTTTTCTAACACTAGAGCTACCCTCCATTTCAAAATGGATGACCACAGAATCAAGTTTCTTTTCTCTCAACATTTTTGGAATGTGTCTCCTTAAAGTCTAGGGTAGATGTTAAATTACATTCAGTGTTCTTCTCCATGTTTTTATAAATTCTAAGTTAACAATATCACATCCTCCTAGGTTTTTAAACACCACTTTCTCCAAATCATCTTATAGTAGAAGGGAGATGGAAGAAGAGGAAGGCATTGGGCTTTGGCTGTGTAGTCAGCCAGGTACACTCAAATCTAGCTCTGCTGTTTGCGAGCTCTGTGACTTTGGGTAATGTACTTAAGTTCTCTTAGACTTTGGTTTCTTTTTCTTCTCACGGTGGGTAGCATATGTCTCAAGGGGTTGTGGGGTGAATCGATTTAATACAAGCACAGTGGTTTGGCAAATGCTTCACACTCACTAATACTGATTTTACTTTTATTAGAATTAAGGTTGAAGAGGCGATTCTTTTCATTATTTCTTAAAAGTGTGAGAGAAATTTTTCCAAAATAAGTCAAGTTCTGGGGCATCTGGGTAAGCTCAGTGGGTTAAGCGTCTGCCTTCAGCTCAGGTCATGATCTCAGGGTCCGAGGATTGAGCCCCACTTTGGGCTCTTTGCTCAACAGGGGTCTGCTTCTCCCTCTCACTCTCCCTCCATGCTCTCTCTTTCTCTCAAATAAATAAATACAATCTTTAATTTTTTTTTTTTCCAAAATAAGTCAAGTTCTGTCAGATCCTCTGTTGTTGACTTTCTGGCTTATCATAGTCTGCAGAGAGTCAGCCATCTATCCAGTCATCATTCATTCACTTGTTTATTCAGCAAGCAATGCAGTAACCAAGTATTTATAAGAACTTTATGAGGATTTATAAAACTATCATACCAGGTCCTATGCTAAAACAGCAGGATTTCAGTGGTACGTGAGAGATAGCTCCTATAATCAAGAAGTTTGCATTCATATGATGTGATAAGAGATATGAGAGAAGTAAGCAAAGGAGCTAAGATTATGTTAACATGTATATCATGACAGTATTATCCACATCTTCTCTCTTGCAAGGTGGTCTGTACTTAACAGTTCCCCTAAATTTAGCTTCATCTATAAAGTTAAAAATTTTATCCTATTCTCTCTCTAAGATCTATTTTATCTCTTAAATGCTATACTTCTACAATCACATCATGGCTGTTCTGTTTAATTCCCCCTTAAATTCCATCAGCCACATCTCCAGTCTAAGGTTTATGGAATTTATTGAGAGTAGAATGATTGACTTGCAACCCTTATCACTTTTTACTCCTTCTATTACATCGACTTTGTACAAATGTGTCCATAATACTGTTTTAAATCCTGATCAGTTTACCTGATATCTTGTTGAAATTGTAAGTTTTGTAAGAGATCATCTGCCTTGTTTCTCCTCATGATTGCTAGGTACTACTATTGCCGCTTTTCTTCTTTCTTCATTATTTCCATTGTGTTTTTTAAAAAAAAAAATCTTTTTTTTTTTTCCTGGACATTTCCCCCATATCTCTCAGATGTTATTAAAGTAATAATTTCTGCTACAAATTACACTGTCCTGAATATGTCTGGAGAATAACCAACAGCAGAATACTCAACCCAGCGCAATGTGGGGGGCATTCAATACACTTGAAAACCCACTGCAGCCTCAACTGTGATATTCTTGGATTGAATCTCTAGAAAAAAATAGGGAAGAGCAATTGGACACACCGTTGTCTGTATAGAATAATATTTGTGTGAACACAGGCAGACTCTTGGTGACCTGCCACCACAATACAACATACATATGATATACAGCGACATCAAGTATGACCTTTTTTCAGCATTCTGTAACTCCTGTATTTGGCTACTCTTTTCATCTGTTGCATTTTTGTAGTGTTTATTTGTCATCTGCCTCTTGTCCTACTGTGTAACTTCATGTGGAAAAGAAAATTTAATTGCTACTGTGCTGCCTGGACATTACTTAAATACTCACTGAATGAATGGCGTGAAATAGTTAATATATCACTGAAAATATAATGAGATCAAAATGCCTGTGTTAGTATTATATAGCATATAAAGAGATACTTGTTAAAGGAGACATGATTTTGACATTCTAAGGCAAACCAGTTTTACAATTATTGCATAAATTTAGAGTTAAAGTCATAGTTTGTATGACTATGTATGACTAGTATGGCTGCAATTTTGAATACATCATTTCACCTTGAAAAAAAAATGTTGAGTATCAGGGGAACATTGTTGCCGTATCTACAAAATAATGAGTAGTTATAGAATGAGTACTGGAAAACCAAAGTTTTTTTTTTTCCTTCTAGTCATGATTTCATTCATGACACAATTTTCTGGGGTGCATGGGTGGCTCAGTCTATTATCTCAGGTCATGATCTCAGGGTCCTGGGATCAAACCCCACTTTGGGCTCTCTGCTCAGCAGGGAACTTTCTATTCCCTCTCTCTCAGCTTGCCACTCCCCCCTGCTTGTGTTTGCACTCTTTCCCTCTCTGTCAAATAAATAAATAAAATCTGTAAGACAGAAAAAAAGAAAGAAAGAGAGAAAGAGAAAGAGAGAATTTTCTATTGAGTGCTTACTATTTGCCAGACACTGAGAAGAGGATAGTATAGATGCAGAAATACGTGCTCCCTTGGGCAGTTCACATATTGACACTGGAAAGATACAGAGATTAGCATGACCCATGTGCAAAGATGACACATAAATTCATGTAGATGCAGAAAAGAAAGCTATAATCACTTTTGACTATTTTCTGACTGAATAGAAGAAGGAAATCTACAAATGAGGTGAGCAAAAGGCTAGTATCTAAATAAAGCAAAGAATTAGGCTCCTAATAGAGCAAGGAGGAAGGGAGCAAAGGAAGATAGGGGTAACAAAGCGGGCCTCCAAAGGGAGACAATTAATGGTGGGAGTTCTTATAAATGAATAGACATTACGTAGGATGATGAAAATAATCACATTTCAACATGCTCACAATAACCTATTTACCATGTGGACTAGCAATTTCCACTAATTAAAATTGATTCTAAGCAATATGATTCATGTTTAACGTATGTGTTCTTTGCACTTACACTAAAGAACAGTCTGCAGTTCGCACGTTCTGCCTTAACTGTAAATGCCGACACTCCTCTTGTTTCTTAGTTCAGGAACTTCAGCAGCAGAATGAAAACAGCGAACTACATTTTGAAGCTACCTGTCCTTGCAGGTAAAAGTCCCTCCTTATTTCCTTGCTAATTTCCAACTCTGCAAGGTGTCATCTATACTCCCTTTTTAAACTAAATATTGACTTTTTCCTACTTAACTACTTTCAAAACCAGCACCTTTCCTTTCTTTCTTCTGTCCAAAAGTCCTGTAACAGTTTTCTCTCATCACCACTGGAATGGCTGCTGATGAATCAATGAATGCACACTTTCTTCTAAAAATAAATGAGACAACTTGACCACAGTTGTCATTGTAAACTCCTAAGAACCACATTTAGGCCTTTGCCAGGGCCCAGGATTGTGGATTTATTATAGAAACCTAATGAGTAAGTACATAGTTGATAAACATTTCTAATATATTTGGTTTTTTGTTTTTTTGTTTTTTGTTTTTTGTTTTTTTTTAATTTGACAGAGAGAGATCACAAGTAGGCAGAGAGGCAGTCAGAGAGAGAGGGGGAAGCAGGCTCCCTGCTGAGCAGAGAGCCTGATGCAGGCCCAATCCCAGGAACCTGGGATCATGACTGAGCCAAAGGCAAAGGCTTTAACCCACTGAGCTACCCAGGCACCCCTCTAATATACTTGTTACAAAGTATATAGGTCAGTCAACCATCATTTATTCTTTTATTCCCAGTATCAATAACAAATTGTATCTTACTAGTTGTTATCTTAGTGAAGGTAAATTCTAAGACTATGAGTTTTAAGGGTGTAACTAGTACCTCAGTCCCATCAAACATTTAACGTGTGCCCTCTCTTAAATATTTCCCAGCTCTTTGACTAACTTCCACCTATTCCAAACTTTCCAAAAATGACTTTCTTCCTAAGTCTGTAAAACACCCCCGTGTCCCTTCAGAGCATAACCAAAACTCCCTTGGTAAAAAAGAGCACCGTAACTGAAGCCCCAAGACCAGGATCTAATGCTTTGTTCTCCATTTTGTAACCACATAATATTAAGTAAGCAAATTATTTTTCTAAGTTTTCCTGGGTCTGAGACTTGGCAAATAAGTAAAGTACATGAGATCATCTATAAGGTCCCTTATGGTTCTTATATTTCATAATCTTATTATAAGTCACTCCAAACTACCAGTACCCTCGGGTTCTGTGTAGTTAACTTTATATCATGCTTTTATTTTTGTTGTTTTCTGTATATTTCTGTGTGTGTTTTTATATAACTACATTAATAAACAGGAGTACCTTCATCTATTCTTTGCAATGCTATATAATCTTCAACAAATAAAACTTAGTCAAGCTAACTCATCACTTCCTTCATACTAGAAATTTTGATGTGAATTTTGTACAACTAAACTTAAGCTACAGAAATACCATGGAATTCAGTTTTTCTGTACTATGTGGCATTCTATTTACCTTGGAATTTTATTGATGGTTTGAAGTTTACCTAAACCAGTGGCTTAGAGCACCATCTAAAACAACAACAACAACAAAACCAAAGGTGGTAATCTATTTGTGCTGGCCTCCAATTACTTCTCTGTGTCTTATAATACCATCTAGTATGAAACATGCAATTGATAGATATTCCTATGGAACAACTGTGCAGAGAGAAATGTGTGTGATCTCAGTCCAGTTCAGAGCCGAGTGTCCACCTGAAAAACCCTCAGCTCAGTGGAAATGATCATCCTCTCTGTTTTCAGTCTCATCCAAGAAGTTCAAAACTAAATGGACCCATGGACCATACTCGGACTTTAAACCTTCAAAGGGGCTCCTGTGGATCAAAGATAGGCCCTACTCACCCGACCCTATCAGTTCACAAAGGGTGATCTTTTTAAGAAGACCCTTAAGTCAACTTTAAAAGAGAGCACTAAAATGGAATTTAATAAAACACACAACCAGCAAAATTGAAAATAGGAAAAACTTAAGATGGTCTAACACTGCAGGGCTTGACGGCACTATTCTTCCGCTGCTATGTTGAGTGATCTAGTCAAAATGACCCAGTAAAGAGAAAAACAACAGCAAAGGAAGAAATATTTTTAAGAAATGCTTTACTTTACTTTAGAAAATATCTTAGTGTATTTCTTAGACCAAAACACCCTAACAAAATTTAAGTTGGGCTCTCACAAGATGTAGGTCTTATATAATTTGTAGGTACTCGATACATGCTGAGTGATAATGTGGATAATAGTGATTATTTGATCATGAATATGAAAACAGAACACTTGAAAGGAATTTTCTATCTTGAATTTAAGAGGTCATCTTTATTTATCATCAGTTTTAAAATTCTTAGTACTGTCATTAAGAAATATATGTTAACTTGTAACACAAGAATGATATTAACCAACCATGTTTTTAGAATCACTGATACGAAGAAAAATGTTGCTTGAGGGCTTCCATTATTCCTCAAAATTCAGATGATTAACACCAAAGCTAATTTAATATTGTCATGTTATTTCCAACCTGAATTTTAAATGAATTACATGATCTATTCCATGACATATCCTATCCTTTGAAACAAACTTTGAAGCAAAGTTACTTAAATAGGATTCTCTGGGCCTTCTTCAAAAATTTTGATGTATGTTTTCTGGCTTGCTTTTGTTTTTTAATTTAACATTGCCTATCATGATTAAAAATAAATAAACCTTCTAGATAGTTTGGTAACCAACAGTGGAGTTTTTTAGGACTATTTTAGATTTTCATTTTATTTTTTTCCTTCTTCAGTTTGATCTTTCTTTTCTTTCTCTTACTTTCAACTTCATGATAAATTCTAGATTATGTCTCACTGAAGTTTCAACACTAGATTTAATGAAGTGGCTGAACTTTTAACCTCTGAGACCAACACACTTTAAAACTATGACCAGTATCCATTGTACTTTTTTTCAGTGGTTCTGCTCCAGAGAAAGTAAGAATGAGTGTTACAGTGTACGGAACCTTATTTACCCAAGCTCTTTGGAATAGCAAATGGAAAGGCTTTAAATCTTTTTCTGGTCTTTCTCTAAATTCTTGGGGGGGAAAAAAAGTTTCATCCTCCAGCCCTCTACAGTCCCCAATCCTGCTCCTCTCTTGGTAGTTCGTCTGCAAATAAAGAGCCCCTGGGTTGTCAGCGTTCAATAAAAAAATCACTTATTTGTAACCAGGCTTCAAATTTCTCAACAGAAAGGATAACTCTTACCAGGTCATCTTATAGCTTCCAAAATCGTCCTATGTATTCAGCCCACATTCTGCCTGCAAGGCCCACAAAACAGCGTTTCCTAGAGTTCCAGAGCCAAATAGTTGGGATGCTTTCAGAAGGAAAGAACATATTTTAGAATGTAAAATTCATACTCACCTTTTCTTCTTTGTGCCATAAAACACTTATAAATGTCACTCCAAGCTATGTCTGTCTGTGGGGAGCCCAAAACCAGGCAGTTCCCTTATTTGTTGGAGGAACAATCTGATGAGCAGTGAACACTAGAGGGGGAGCTTACCCGTTCAGGAGAGAGAAAGCTTCAGACCCTTTGGGAGAGGATCTAAGAGATACTAGAGCTACACACTTAAACAAGTCAGCAAAGATTTGGTCAGCCATGGTTCAAAAGTCAAAGGGTCGAGAATGGTAGGTAGCCAATTTACTGTCATTTTCCAAAAAGGCAGGGAATCATAAGTGGAATCGAGACGTTTAGCTGCTCCACATGCTATGATATGGAATATTTTTAAAACCTCTCTGGAGGCAGTTTTAACATGAGGAGTAGGATTACAGAGGCTTTTTCCCCCTTTACCACGACTGTCTGTCATTTAAATGTGTAAGGAATGATGGGATGGATTATCATAAAATTTTGACAAATTTGATAGCTCAAGTAAAAGGGGGAAATAGGCATTCTGATTATTAGGTTCTAATAAGACATGACATTTAAAATGAGTTTACATGGCAGTTAGACCTTTGCTTTTTTTTCCTCTTGAGTTAAAAACATTGAGATTCTTTTCTTTGGAAGGGAAATGACTTACTGCAGTTTTGCTTCTTTGTACTTTAATGATTATAATCCTATTTCACCTCATATGTTTTTATCTCCTGTAATCATATCTAATTGCTTTCCACAACTTGCCTGAAACTGAGAAAACTTAAAATGTATCTCAAAAAAACAAAACAGAGTAGTTAAGGAGAAATATTTATAATTTTAGTAAGAAATAAATGTAAACAAACCTTTGATTTGTTATTAGCTTACTTTTTTCTGCTTCATCTTAAACACTTGAGATAAGGCATAATGCTTTAAAGAACAAATTGTGTTTAACAGAAAGAAAGCACGAAGAAGAGATTAACCAAAGTCCTGAAAAACAAAACTGATTTTCTCTGATACCAATATCTATGACTTTAACAACCAAATATCAAGTTCCGTTTGTAATAAACTATCTCATCTCAACCAGCACGATATGTAAATAAACAAACATCTCATAATGATTGCTGAAGATCTATTAGGATGATTTATGGCAGAGTGCTGCTTTTTTAAAAAGGGTGGGGGAATGATTCAATCACAATTAGTCTGACTTTTGGAAACATCTTGAACTTTTAGTTTAAAACTAAACCAGTTTGGGACATTTTAAAACTATATATCTATTCATGCTATTAGAAAACTGGTATTTCTTTATAAAAATACAAAGAAACATAGGGCACTTTTAAAAACATTAAGTAGAAATAAGCTTCATTTTGTCAAATTTCCAAAAAGTAGAAGTGAACGGAAAAAAAGCACTTGATCATAGTAAGTAAACTCTGTGTAGGTAATGGAGTAACTGATCAACTCTGACTTTTCCAAAATTATTTCACTTACACAAACAAAAGCAATATTTAAACATTTTTTATTTATGTAATTCAATAATAAAGCAGAGGGAGCTTGAATTAAATTTATCAACTCTAAGTTTCCACATTGCCTATGATGGAAACCAACTATTTGGCTACTCAGTAAAATCTATATTAAGGTTGTTGGTCTGGTCCTTGAATGTATCTTTTATGCTCTACCGGCAGGTAACAGTACAAATTGTGTAAGTGCCAACGCAGTGGGCACACTCGTCTGGAGCTCAGAGTGTGCAGCTTTAGGTTTATGCAACTTGGAGGGGAATATGAGCTGCTCAAGTAAATGTAGTTCCCCCCTTGTACTGTCAGAACCAGAGCCATTTCACTCCCTCAAGAGAAATGTGTAGCTTATCATTTGTGGTCCTCTCACAGAAAAAAGATGTCATATGTTAGAAAATGTTAAGTCACCTGTCAATATTAATTGAACTTTACTGAAACATTCCAAATCATGAAATCAGGTCAAAAATTGAGAAGCAAAGAGAAAGGCAACTGGTCCTATGAGTAAACATAAAACACTTGGAAATTACAGTCAACCCTTGAACAACACATGTTTGAACTGTGCAGATGCACTTGTAAGTGGATTTTTTTCGATAAGCAAATGTATTTTCTATTCTTGTGATTTTCCTAACATTTTCTTTTCTCTAGCTTACTTTACTGTAAGAAATAGAATACATATAATGGGCAAAATGTGTGTGAACCAACTGCATATGTTATCGGCAAGACTTCTAGTCAATAGCAGACCATTAGTGTTAAGTTTTAGGGAGTCAAAAGGTATATGTGGATTTTTGACTACATGTGGTGCTGGTGCCCCACCTCCTGTGTTTTTTTAGCGTCAACTGTATATCCAATGTGAAGTAGGCTAGTCTCAAGTCTCTTGACATGTTTGGTACTAGATCTTCCCCATCAAATTCATTGTATTTATTTATTTATATTTTAATCGAGTTATTTATTTATTTTTTTTAAAGATTGTATTTATTTATTTGACAGACAGAGATCACAAGTAGGCAGAGAGGCAGACAGAGAGAGAGAGAGAGGGAAGCAGACTCCCTGCTGAACAGAAAGCCCCATGTGGGGCTCGATCCCAGGACCCTGGGATCATGACCTGAGCCGAGGGCAGAGGCTTTAACCCACTGAGCCACCCAGGCACCCCAATTGAGTTATTTAATCCTTTGAATTTTTTCTCTTCATGTTTAAAGTTAAATTGACCTGAATTTAGATATTTTTGTGCTTCTAACTTTATGCTTTGAAGATAACTAGATTTGTTATTCCTCTTTCATTTCTTCCATGTCCATTTTCTTTAGGAATTTGAAAACAATTAGAATAAAATGGAAGAAATCTGGGATACTTATTTTTATTTTATGAGTCTCATTTATTTATTATATATTAAATATGTTCCTCTCATAAACTTTCTTGTGTCACAGTTGCAGGTAGGAAAATGTTACAATCAATTCATTAGTTAAATGTATTTACCTAATACATTTAATTAATTCAGCTAATTTATCCATCCCTATGCATCATTCAAACACATAAAAAAGATTCAGACCTAGAAGTATGAGAGGGAAAAGATAAGTATGCTGCCTGATCTTAAAATTGGTTTAGTAGAAAATTAATAGCTAAGAGAGTGTACATTCACTTCACAGTGAAGTAACGATAAATTTACATAAAGTATGTTTTTTCTTTATGTAGAACTATGAATTAATGCAAATGTCTTTGTTAATGACTGAGAATCCATGTCAACATCCTTCCTTCCAAGATTTGGAATTCATTCAGAACATTTCATGGAAAAGGCCTGCTCTTTGACCTACTGATGATGTATTTTACTTTGAAATATAACTTGGACCAGGGATAGAGACAGAGATAGAAAAAGTGAGAGAAGTGAGAATATATTTATAAAGAAGAAAAATAATAATAGATGGCTAAACATTCAAAATCAAATGATGAATTTGTTTGTAAATTGCTTCACGTAACTGAAGCCAGGCCACTTCATAGAATTGTGTAAGGAAATACGGTTAACAAGATGGAAAAGTATATGTCTTTCATATCAACTTGTGCTTATAGAAGTTGTCATTTCATTAAGTAAATAAAAAAAAAACACAGTACACTACTATGGACTGGATACTACATTTACATCTGGGTTATCATTGTGAATAAGAAAAAGAAAGGTAAAGAATATTATGAAACTTACAGTACAGCGGGAGTTGAGGTAACTAAATGGACAAATATCACAAAGCGAGGGTAGGTTACTCTCGGCGCACGTAGAAGTAACATCTAACACAGACTTCAGAAATCATGGAAGGTTTTCAGGGGGTGTGGCAAAACAGGCCTGAATGATGGAATGACTTAAATTAGAAGAAAACGGGGAAGGATTCTAAAGAAAGAATGTTTGAGAAGATGCGTGGGAGCATGCACTGGAAGAAAGGTGTGAGTGGTAGGTCAGCAAGGACCATGACAGAGAGGAAGTTGTTAGTAATGTTAGGAGTTCGGCTTTGTCTGCAAAGTAATGAAAGGCTTCCAAAGCTATAAGCAGGGGAATGATCAAAAATTTTCATTTTAGAAAGCTTATCCTCACAACTTGGAGAATGGATTGAAAAGTGGCAAACCTGGAGGCAAACAGTTCGTGTAGAAAACTATGAACTAAATCAGGGACAGGTGTGCAGAGAAGCAGCTCTGACAGCTATTTAGAAGACAGAGTGGACAGATTCATCTTGGACTGGATGTGGTAGAAAAGAGAAAAGGCATACATAAGGATATAAACAATATTATAATATTTTACCAAGTAATAATCATACCAGATTATTGCATGCGACAATTTAAAGTATATCTATGTGGCACACAACAACCCCAAATATTCTGAAATTTTACCGTAAAGAAGCACATGGCATAAATAAATCTATCCATCTATATACTCTTTAAAATCTTTTTTTTTTTTTTAATTTATTCATTTGACAGATAGAGATCACAAGTAGGCAGAGAGACAGGCAGAGAGAGAGGAAGAAGCAGGCTCCCCGCGGAGCAGAGAGCCTGATGCGGGGCTCGATCCCAGGACCCTGGGATCATGACCTGAGCCGAAGGCAGAGGCTTTAACCCACTGAGCCACCCAGGCGCCCCATACTCTTTAAAATCTTAAACACCATGATATTTTAACATGTAATCCATTTTTCTCATTTTAGTGAGAGCATGATTCTTTTGTAACCATTTTAGTTTTACTAATTCTTTCCAAGTTAAAAGAAAATTACATATATTTTACATAAAATTACATAAAAGTCCAAAAATAAGAACAACAGTGGCATACATAGAATTATAAATACTTGCCAGCTGGTGAACTGCAGTGAGTATACTTAATAACTTATAATCTTTTTTTTTCATTTTTAATATAAATGAAAATTAGAACAAAAAAAACACTTTAGGAAGAAATATTAAAATATTTACAAATTTGTGTTTGTATAATTATTCATTTCAGTCTATATAGAAATGTTTGCATTAATCTTTTACTGTAGTTCTATTTATTTACTCACTCAACAAACTATTTTATAATATACATGCAAACGTTTATGCAAATTATGCAATATAAAAGCCAAAGAAATTAGATGGTTTACAAGATTTCCTCATTTCAGGTTTACTATTTTTAAACATTGCTGCAGAGAACGAGCAAGAGAGAGAGAGGGAGAGTGTGCAATTTAAGTCAGAGAATTCACTTGCATCCTGAAAAACAGACCCAGGGAGTAAGTGAGAATATCTAGGCAATAGTCAAAGTAGAGATTTACTTAGAATATTTGATATCAGAATTTACAATTCTGACAGCAGTACATCCCTGACTCCTTTATGGGGCAGAACACTTTGATCTGGCGGTTTCTTTGGGTTCATAATAATACCCCAGGGTATTAAGGGAAAAGGTAGAATGAGGTTAGAACCTAAGTTAGGATATAGACTATGGAATTCTGTTAGTTTCCCACTCTTCATTTGGATGTCCAATGCCCACTTTCATGATGAAAATGGTATTTCCAGTGCCCAAAAGTCAGAGAAAAAGTAGTATTCCTTTAACCATTCATATCACTCTGGTCCTTCCAGGAGTCAGGCTGAATATTAATTTTTTTAAAAAGTACAGCATGTATTTTCCACTTGTTAACATTTCCTTAGGATTTTCAAACAACATTACATCTGAAATTTTAATTGCCAAGAAATCTATAAAATGCATGCCAAGCATCTTTAGGGTGCTGTTGGAAACAAAGTTGACTCAAGACTATTACGTATGTGAAAAATGATAAGTAAAATTTTCATTATGGAAAAATGATCCTTCTAAAATTTCCTATTAAGTCTTCAACATCAGAAGGACATACAGAAACTTTCCAGTATGTAGGAAATTTCCTGTGGGTAGGAAGTTTCCTGTAGGTAGGACACCGTATGTCCTGGTTTCCCAGTACAATCCATAATATATCTGTTCTCTTGGCCTCATTAGTAATAGTGCTGTTTCATTCTAAAAGCATCTAACTTTGGGTAATAAAATACGTGACTACCTTACTAATAGAACTTTAGCACCATAGATGCTTGGGCAATACTGGTCCATAGTGCTCATATAGTGCTATAAGAAGGATCTCATATATCAGACATGATGACAAAGGTGCATGAGGTTCAGTATTAAACACTGATATCAAAAGTTCTGATATTTCACTGCTTCCAAGAGATGGCATTAATAAAGATAAGAAAATCACAAAACAACACGATCTTATAGCAAAATTGTGTAAATCAGGCACAGGGCAAATATGCTTCCTGGTTATTTGCATGATTGCATTATTTTTTTTAACATTTCTAAGAAAGTTCTATAACTGAGTTCCAAAAGTATCTCTGACTCAGGTGCCTTTGAATGGTGATTGTCAGGAACTTCTAGCATTTCTCATGAAGCCTGAGGATAATGTTTGCTCATCCAAGTGAACTCAGTTGATAAGAGGAGCCAAATAAGAAACAAGTTTTATGAAATTTGAAAACCTTAGGTGAAATTGATAAACAATTGATTTAAAAAAAGAAGAAGAATTGAAAGTGCCCGGCTAAAGACCCAGTGTTATCAGTGGCTCGCAATGTGTTAAATGTGTTTATTTGTACTTTCAAAGTTCAGATTTCCTCATACATTTTCATACTGATGGAGATAAAATGCTAAAGTCTTAAATCCCTCTATGCCATGCTGAGTTGCTAAGGGCTGTTGAGTTTTTGTTATTTCTCCTCTCGAGTTAGCTCTGATTACGCCTGCTGAGTGAAAAATTTGTATTTGCCGACAGAAATAGGAACCACCCCACGTGCGCTTGCACTCAGCAAATGCTCCAATACATCACAAAGATTTGCTCAACCCACCTTCAGAGGCCAAATCGAGCATGTTATTTTCTGTTTAGATCTGATTCTGGAGCCTATCAGTCAGGAGTGTTTTCCAATCTCTGATTAAAGCAAGGCTTACAAAGCTGGAAGTGTTCACACACAGTCTCATTAGAGGGCTGGATGGAGTGACCCAGGCCTTCTAGCACAAAGCTCTGAGTGAACTTCAAATATGAGAGTGCATCAATCAAATCCAAGCAAGGCTTTTATGTCATTTTTCTACTTTGCCTTTAAAGTCCTATAGGAATGCCCTTTCCAGCTGTACAGCCGAAAAGCATTCAATAGAAACAAAAAAGCAAAGACCCCACAACCCCCTGCCCCTTCCAAATGGGTATGGTTTTACCTCCCCCACCAAGCATTAGAGAGTCTTCTGTGCGTTTTAAATTATTTAGCATGTTCAACAATGCAACGGAGAATATATTCGCATCACTCAATGGCTCCGTATTAATTATTACTACCCATGCGAAAGAGAAACCAATAAGGTCAAAGGCAATGAGATTGCATATTGTATGTTTTATAATAGAGGGAGCAGAGAGATTGGGGAAAAAATAAAGCAAGGCTTATAGAGGCTTTCATGCCCTCCCCACAACCTTAACCCAAAACTTCACTTCTCGCATTTGATGTGTTGGCTCATAACATTAAGAAAACAAAAAGCAAAAAATAAATAAATAAATAAATAAAATCATAAAGGGCTATCAAGAATCTCTGCAGAAAAAGAGAAGGCATAAGTCAGAGAAGGAAGAGTCAGGCATTTAGTTTATGTTTGTTCTACACACTGCTTAGGGCACTAGAGTCATTTTCAAAAATACATCCTTAAAAGATAAGCATAAAGCAAAACAATATAAATTTGCCCACTAATATCATTAGAGGAAAATGCATGGGTGCACTTAGCAGTGATTATTAAATTTAGGTGCTTTTGCTTTGAACGTCAGTCCAAAAAACATTACAACACAAGCAACATCAGTATGAATTAAATAAAATGAGCTTTTGAAGCCTGAAAAACAAAATCATTTAAAAGGAGAAAATAAATCTCTCCTCCAGTGTAGATAAAGTTTCCTGAATCTTACACCTCGCTTCAAACAAGTGAATAGTTCAACTACTCAAGATATCCTATATTGATTCAATCAGGTAGAGCAATACACCAAAAATACAATGTATTTTCACTGTAATACCACAATATCGGGCAGATATATTGCTTATTCAAGGGAATTCCCTGTATGTGTACATTTGTTTCCATCTCCAAACTTTACTGAATGCGAAGCAAATACTACCCACAAATAGCTCTTCACCCACTCAAATATATTGCAGTATGTAAAAGAGCGTTTGAATTTAGAGCAATATATATTTTTTTTAAATTTAGCATGTGTTTCTTTACAGGGCTTCAGATGTTTGGAAGAATTATGCAGATTTTATAAATGAGTACTAGAGCATTATGCTACTTGATAGTGTCCCATCTGTGCTTCCCCTGTAGTGTTTGACGGGGCATCTGTGTAAATTGCTTTTTTTTTTTAGTTAATTAGTTTATTGCATAAAACTTAATGCACTACCTGATAAAAACTTCTGTTTATTTCAGCACTTTTCCCCTCCAGAGCTGATGTTCATCTTGAGTTCTCATCAGGCCCCACTTCTTCCTTTGTAGATTTCTCAACTGAAATAATGAAATAATGCTTTTTCCCTCTTGATCATGTAGGGTGTAATACACTATTCTCTTGTGACAATGAATCTTAAAAGTGTAAGTAGTAATTAATTTGATGACCCAATATTTCATATATTTTAACATAGCTTCTCAACTAAAATATCTTATAATTTTTTTTTAAGAGGGATCTTAAGATTTTGGATTTTTTTGTTTCTTTATGTCAACTTCTTAGAGAACAAATAGATGCAGTCATGAAGTGTGTACAACAAACCTTCCTATCCTCTCCAGAGCATGTTTGCCTCCATTAAGTTAAGCTATATCAACATAGGAGCAAAAATTTTGATGAAATGAAATAAATTGCAAAAAAAAAATTATGAAATCAGTTTGTCATTCTTCCTTAACTTGTAAAGAAAAAAATTATAGAAATCCCAAATGATAAACTAAATTTTTCACTTTCATCTCAATATCCACTCACCGGAGAAGCAACACAAACTAAAGGACATAGAAATCAGGATAGAGAGGAGAAATCCTGGAAACATTTTATAGGTAATACAGATCACTGATTAAGGGCATTGGTTTTGAATCCAACTTATGTGGGCTGTAGAACCTTGAGAATTTTCTCTGCAACTTTATACTCCAGTTTCCTTATGTTCATAATGATCTCGTGATGGTCTTTACCACACAACTATTGTATTAAATAAGTTTATACCTGTCAATGCATAAGGTAGTGTCTGACATGTAATAATTACTCAAAAAATATTAGCTATTACCATGCTAATTTTAATAAGAACACTTATTTTCCTAGAAATATCAGCTCACATTAGTTCACTCAATGTACCTCAAAACAGTAACAATTACTTTTCCAAAACTTAAAAAACACATTTAATATAAAATATTTAAGAAGGCTATCTTATATAGCATGTAAGCATATTCCCTCTTAGAATAACCAAGAGGACAATACTATAGGAATACACTTTATTTTATGAATCTTTCAAATTGAAAACTTAGCAAACAGTCAGCCAGTTAGGAATTTTGTAACTTTAAGTTCTATCTTCTAACATTATGGTCCTCAAAAAAAAATTTTTAAAAAATTTTTTTTTTTTTTTTTTTTTAGATTTTACTTATTTATTTTACAGAGGGAGCAGGGAGGAAGGGCAGAGGGAGAGGGACAAATAGAAACTCAAGTAGACTCCACATGGTCACGGAGCCTGATGTGGAACTCAATCTCATAACCCTGAGATCATGATCTGAGCAGAAATCACGAGCAGGACACTTAACTGACTGAGCCATCTAGTCATTCTCATCCATAAGTTTTAAATAGCATACTAGATAAATATTTTTTTGCATTTATAAGCCTTATAGATTATTTGTCCATAGATACTAACCACTTATTAGTGGGCACCAATATTGTAATTGGTCTATAACATGATAAAATGATGTTTGTGCTCCATTATGCTCTCTGTCAAATAGATTTTTGAAAAAATGAAGAATATAGATTTAATTTTGATCTTGAATTTACCTTATCTCCAAATGTGGAAAATCTTTTAATGATGTGCACTCTTGTTCATCTAAAAAATGTCAATGCAAATGAACAAACTAGAAAGTGGAATTTCTAACAACACTTCAATATGTGAAAATCAAAATCAAAATGTCAACTGCTCTGACTTGGAGCAAATTGAATTATAAACTAAATCCTCACACTATATAAATGTATAAGAACTTAGTAAGCTCTAAAAGTGTTCTTATATTCACATGTAGTATCTATTCCATCCAAAAGTATAAAAAGTTTAAAAGTTACTCTGTAAGATATAAATACTTATATGCATTTTGCCTCAAGGTTTAGGATATAAAGAGTTGTGGCAGTTGCTTAAAACCCAGGGGGAACAAAAGAAATATTGATTACAAAAAGAAATATCAGTTTGATGCCAGTAATAAAAATTATTGGAAAAAGAATATTTTGTAGTACAGTTTGTTTTTATCACATGGAAGATGATCTTAAAATTTTAGTTCAGAGGCAGGAATACTTTGCAGTGGCTTTTCACATTAACTGTACCAGTTACTTCTAAATGTGGTTTGTAGATTTCCTCCTCTTTGTATGTCTAGTTCACAAAGACCAGAAAATGAAGATCTCACATATATATGTACACGTACACACACAATTTGGAAAAGTTAAAATCAAATAAGTATCCCTAAAATTCTCCCGCCTCATTTGGGAAATTTAAATCATAAGAAATATTTTATGGAAATCAAGTCTATATTTGAGTTCTCAGCCCTTGATGATTCTTTTTTTCTTACTCAAGCATTCAACAAATATTTATTAAGCACCTATAATGTCACAGGCATAATTCTAAACACTAGGTATATAGTTTCATATATATGCTCATGGATCCCACATGACAAAACAAATCAAACATCTTCTTTCTTATTATTCATTTACAAAAACAAATGTTTTCTCATATTCTATGCATTTTGATCTGAATTGGGGTATCAACTGAGTTTATATAGACCTAATAATTGATGGGTTTCTGAAATTGAAAAAGAAGCCCAAGAAAATATAAGACAGTTGCAGTCTTTGAAAATGTTCTAATATCATTCACTGGGTAGATCAAGAATTCACCTAACACTTAATTTGGAGTCAGTCCCTGTGTCTATCATAGCATCCTCAGACAACAGCAATCGAAGTGCAGAGAAAAGTAATGTGAAGCCTGCTTCTATCCAATTTGGCACAGCAAAATTTTCCCCCAGTTTTATTGAGATATAATTGACATACATTACTGTATGAGTTTCAGGTGTATACCATAAATATTTGACTTACATATACTGTGAAATGATTAACACAGAGTGTTAATATCCATCATCTCATGTAGATACAAGAATTGTGGCCGGGGAATGTTCTCCTTATAATAAAAACTCCTAGGATTTACTCTCTTACCAACTTTCATGTATATCATTCAACAGTGGTAACTATGGTTATCATGTTGCTCATTCCATCCCTAATATAAATTTATCTTATTAGAAGTGGAAATTTGTACCTTTTGATGACTTTCTTCCACTTCCTCCTCCTTCTACTCCCTGCTTCTGGTAGCCGCAAATGTGATCTTTTTCTTTGAGGTGCTTGGGGTTTTTTTGTTTGTTTTAGATTCCATGTATAAATGGATAATTCTTACTGGTATGTGAGACTGAGAATTATTCAGTTTTCCCATGACATAATAAAAATGATTATTAACTACATACCATTTATTGGTATTTCATGTTGCGCTATAAGAGCTACTTAAAGCTATATAGATTCCACTTTTACAATATAAACATTATAAAAAAACTATTTTGGAAAGGTTGAACCAGCTAAACTTTTCTCAGCTCTGTTCTATCTATTTGGCAAGATGCTCAAGCTTCTTTGTAAATATGTTCAAGTTAATATCCTCTGCTCTGAGAACACAGTAAGTCATGATTACAAATATTAGATCATTTCATGTACAGGCCAAGCTGATTAACCTGACTCCCTCTCTTCAATAAAATCCCACCATCATGTAAGGTTTAGTTTCCCCAACATTTTTAAATATGGCATAACTTCTCTAAATTAATGCTCCTAATTTTATACTTATGAAAACTCAGAATTCTGTGTCTACCTCTAGTATTATCATGACTTCTTTTAACCAAGTGGAGGGAAAAAAAAAAAAAAAGAAAGAAACCAGATTTTCAAAAACAGAAACTCTTATAAAGTAATTGGAACTGGTCAAATCAAAAGTGAAATATACACACTGACAGTTCTGACAAAGCAAAAAGTATCCAGCCAAACTTAAAGAATTTCCTAAATTTGCTAATCATTATTTTTTAGACCAAGTTTCCACCCACTAACCCCCCCATTATATCAGGTTGAAGTGTCTAAAAGAAGATAGACCCCAAAGAGCAGTTTAAAATGCTTTAAAATTTTTTTAATGTGATACTGTTCTTTTTAAGGGTTCTTTCATAGGTGATCAGTCAGAGATACTGACTTTTGTGAGTTAACACAAAAGTGAAATAGCACTTTTAAGTGCTGTCTCTCTTTGGAGATTTAATGTGCTTTGTAATATCTCTGAGATCAGTCAGGGAGAGACGAGAAAAAAGAAATTTGATTTTGAGTCTGGACCAAAGCTTGGTGACTTGAGAGGCTCCTAAACATAATGAAAAGGAAGAAGTTTCAAAGAGAAAGTTGGCAGCTATGACCAGAATCCACAGGGCTAGCAGGACTGACATCAACCAGACGCAGATTTAGAGGGGTATCCTATGATCTCTCTTGATACCATTGACACTTCAAGACCCAGTTTCATTGGGGAGCAGTCCAGTAAAAGAACATCTCCAAAGGACACAGCATGGTTGCGGTATTGAGAAAGACATGAAAATGCCAGCACCAAGAGCCTAAAGCTGTCCTTTTCTCCTCCAAAGATCACATATATCAGGGGAAAGCAAAAGTCAACATCTGAAACCTGCTTTTTCAAGCTTGACTTGAATGATATAAAGTTGGCTGTATAATAGCTAGATGCTTACCTTTCTGACCTAGGTTCAGTCTAATGTAAGAACAAGTTATTAGCTGATTCCTGGTAGTCTTCACTTACCTCCTGGTGAATAACTTTCTACTCTAGGTTTTTCCTGGTTTTGTTTTTGTTTTAATTAAAATATCTGTGAGCTAAATTTGTGTCCAATACTGAAAAATCAGCGCTTCGATCCTTCCAGCATTTTCAAAGACATGTATTTCTGCTAATAGTTGTAAAGGTTGAAATTGATGCCCAAGTAGCTCTGTCTGGAATATTAATTCTAAATTTGATTAAAATGGCATCTAAACAATAATGATCAGTGAATTAAAGAAATCATAGAGGTATTTTAAGGTAGAATGTGAGGTTGACAAAAAGGGTGGGTGCTTGAGTCCCGTAGACTTCCAGTTCACTTAAAAAGAGCAAGAAAAAAAAAAATCTAGAACAAGTATGTTAACCATGTGGAGGCTTTAAAAATTATGAATAAAATGGGTGCAACAGGAGGATGTCTGTTGTAAAATAACATCTCTCTCCAATAAATTACCTTTGAAATACGACCACAAAAAGTTTTACAAATTTGCTTAGATAAGAATTATGTTCAAAATGAATAAGAATTGAGTTATTTGTCAAAATAACTACAGTAAAAATATCACTTTCAGTCTAGATGCTCAGACAATTGAAGGAAAAAGTTAATAATTACCACTTCAATTTTTTAACACTTAACTTCATTATAAAACATAGAATTCTAGGTCTACCTCCAGTATTATCATTACCTCCAGTGTATAATTTTGGAAATATTTCATGACATAAAAATATCTGATTAATTCAGCAAAAAGAATTAGGTGACCTTAGTGAAAAAATAGATGTTTCAAAGAACAAATAATGTTTCAAAGAACATTAATTGAAACTATGTTTTAGAAGACTGTTACATTTTGGAGATATTTTCAATGTTCTCACCTGGAGCACAATTATAAGAAACTGAGACTTCTCATATAATAAAAATCATTATTACACATTTACTTTTAGTGAAGTTATCTATTTTGTAGAAATAATTCTTAAGGAATTCTTAAGGAACCTGTATTTTATGAGGTGCAAAAGTTTTTCTTTTAATTATTAAATGAAGTGAAATCAGAATATGTGATTTCAGTCTCAGCCATAAACTGAATTTACAAGGTTTCATTACCTTTTATCAAAGTCCAGACAAGATTATCTAATGGCATCTGAAATGCTAGCAAATAATATATGATCATACCAAAAAGTGTAAGAAATTAATCTATTGGAAAGATATTTATGAGTATGTAGTCTTTCGTTAATTACAAATAAGTGTTAAATAGCAATGATAGAATTAAAGGGCTAAAATTATGGAAGAGGTTTTTTGCATATTACAAGTATTTAAATCAGAATAAACTATCACCTAGTGTTCCAAACCAGTCTATCTCTTTAAGCATTTCTCTTTCCTTCTCAAATCTAAAGAATTATTTTTTTCTCCATTGGAATACCTGGACTGAGGGTAATCCTTGGCTGTACTTTGAAAAGAAAGTTATCCTACTACTCTTTATAGAACCACCACACACAAGAAACACATACCCTAGAGATAAGTGTAATTTTGTGCATAATTATTATCAGCCAACTAAAATTCTATTGAAAAGAAAATACATTCTTTTTAGTTTGGGTTGTCTTTTCTTGTCCCCTACTTTCGTCTTTAAATAGCTAGTTATAAATTTAATGTTCTGTGTATCTCCTGAGAATAGTATCTACGTTTTCTTTGAAAAAATGTCTATGAACTCACCCACATGTACTAATAAGTATAAAATAACAAAAGGAAACATAAGAGAGAAATACTACAGCAAGCACTGGAAGTAATATATGTCACTATCTTTTCTACTTGTGTAAGAGTGCAGATGTTTTCATAAATGCATCTATATAAATTTTTATGTCAATTATTTCATTCCACAAATATTTATTCAAATCCTACTACATACCAGGTTCTGATGATCTAGAAGTGAACATACAAGATGAAGTTCTTATTCCCAGGGAGTACACAACCTCATGAGAGGAGAGAGAATATGTTAAGTAGTAATAGATGCTACAAATAAAATGAAGTCAGGGAATAAAACAAGGGACTGAGATGTACCCACGTGTACCCTTTATTTTATGATCCAGTTGATACTAATAGTATGATCTTTCTACTATTGTCACCTTCCCCAGCTCAGTAAGTTTTGTTTTCGACAAAATATAAAGAAGGAAATAACAAAGGAAATTTTAACTAAGAATCTCACTGATGCCTGATCAGTTTTATCAGACTTAAAATAGTCTAAAACATTTCCTAATGTTAAAACATAGAAATCCAAGTCAACTAACATGCAGTATGCAGAATTATGCTAAGTGATTTAATTCACATATACATACACTTTCATTTAAGATTTGTTTAGTCATTTTGATGTTTATTATTATATAAGTAATTTTAGATTATACTCTATAAAACATGGGATCTAACCCTTGAATGTCTTCTATTGCTACATTGTGAAATGTATCATTAAAAGGCAACACAATTATTAGACTGGTATTTATCCATGTCCTCTTTTTAGTTTAGTAATATCCAAACTTTTGAAAAATATATGATTCTTCTGCTTTTAAAAATGCCTAGTCAGGAATTTGTTTCTGTGTTCTAATTATTTAAATATTATTAATAAAAAATTATTAATTTTATCTCACATTTCTATCTTTAAAATGATTTGTTGTTTTAAGTTAAACATGATTCTCAAAATATCACCTTCTGTGACTTCAGAAAATAATAGGTTTTTTAAAAGTTTTTCTTTAAATTCCAGTTAGTTAACATAGTATAATATTCCAAATGGATTAAACATCTAACTGTGAGATATGAAACCATAAAAATCCTAGAAGCAAACACAGGCAGTAACCTCTTTGATATCGGCATAGAAACATCTTACTAAATATGCCTCCTGAGGCAAGAGAAACAAAAGTAAAAATAAACTATTGGAACTTCATCAAAATAAAAAAAAATTCTGCACATCAAAGGAAATAATCAAGAAAACTAAAAGGCAATCTATCAAATGGGAGAAGATATTTGCAAATGACATATCTGGTAAAGGGTTAGTATCCAAAATATATAAAGAACTTCTACAACTCATCACCAGAAAAACAAACAGTACAATTTTAAAATGGGCAAAGACATGAATAGACATTTTTTCCAAAGAAGACTTTCACGTGGCCAAAACATGAAAAGATGCTCAACATCACTGACCATCAGGGAAACACAAATCAAAACTACAATGAGCTATCACTTCACACATATCAAAGTGGCAAAAACCATCACAAGAATAAACAGGTGTTAGTGAGAATGTAGAGAAGGGGGAACGTTCCTGCTCTGTTGGTGGGAATGCAAACTGGTGTAGCCACTCTGGAAAATAGTATGAAAGTTCTTCAGAAAGTTAAAAATAATGTTTTTTTTTTTTAAAGTAATATATAAAGGTGATAAAAATTCTAAGAATTTAATTATTTTAAATTGTTCCCAATATTATCCACCAATTTAATAAGCAGGGAATCACTATTACCAGTTTCTTTTAAATTCATACTTGTTAAGTAGTCTACATAGTTAAATAAAAAGTGAAAAATATGATTTTCATGATAAGTGGTTGTCTTTGGAATACACCAATATGTTTTATGAGCTAAGTTAGTAAGCTCCTAACTTCTCATAAAGCTCTTAAAACAATTCATTGAGGACTGCTGAAAGAATTAAAAATGGCAAGAATAACTGCTCCATAGGAGTGTGGTGCATAAGTAATGAATTCTGGAACACTGAAACGAAATAAAATGAAATAAAATGAAAAAATATGAGGGCCAGCTTTTCAAGATTAATATTTAAGTTGAAGTGGAGACATTTCTTAAAATCTTTATCTCCCATCCAATAACGGTATTTGTAAGTGACGGTTGTTATAAAACTTGTTTGAAATTTTAACAATTATTTTTAGTACAGGATCCCATGAATGCATGGAGAAAATTCCATATGTATCATCTCATCAATTCTCTCTGTAATCTTAAACCATTTAAAATATATTGTTTGAAGAGTTTAATTAAGCTCCAAATCTTTAGCTACTTCAGAGGACATTTGAAAAAGCAATAGGAGCTTTATTTCAAATTGTTACTCAGCAATATTCCTTTTGTGCCATATAGGAAAGAAATAGATACAATTTCTCAAATGATAGTTCTAAAAATATGAGCTATTGGCCCAACTTAATTCTAATTTTATTGATAGCTTAAACACCAGCTTTTATTATGAGAAAACATGTTTAGAATTTTGTTCCAACTGATGTCTTTCTGTGTTTTTCACTGTCCCAGAAGGAAAAAAAGCATAACCCACAACCTTATCTAAAGAAAGATATGAACCAAGGGTCACATATCAGAAATGATGCATTTATCAACCACATTGATGTAGGAATTTCTAAACTATTTTTGTTTTCCAAAAATATTTACATTGACTAAAATGAGCCATAGATGGTGACAGATTTTATGTCACCCTTCAGAGATGTATCATCTACTGCTTGAGGCCAAGAAATGAGTAGTTTCCATAATTAGTAAGCAAAATTGAATAATTGGACTGTGGTTTATAAGGGGTTTTTCCTCTAAAAATAAAATCATGTCATCTTTAAGTTCTAGTCAAATGGGCTTACTTAATTTAATCATTTAACACAACTACAAATAAAAATAATCAAGCGTAGATTTTTTTCATTCTTTTACTACAATATCCACACAATAGTTTTCTATTCGCTTAAAGTTTTTCTGAATAAAAATGTATTATTTAATTTCAATATGAATTGAAAGCAAGATTAAGAAAAATAAAAAGAATGTATGTCCCCTTAATAAATGAGACACTTGAGAGTCAATACCTGAATCACACCACTGTGAAAAGATAAGACCAATTTGACTTGTACTTGCCTCTGAGGCAAAGATTTATTTTGAATTAGTACCTCTTACAAATATTGCATTTAATATTATATTCCCCCATTCTATTCTTACATTGTGTTCTATAATAGAATGTGCTTTGTTAGGCAAACTGTAAAGTACTTATAACTTGATGACAAACTGAAAAAGTGTTTTAACCGCTTTTTTTCAATCTTTCACTCATTTAATCACTCATCAACTCAGCTGATAGGAGTTGAATGTCTGTATCCAGGATGCCAGTCATGTAACCATTAAGAAGATAAAACATCTGCTATAAGGGAACATGTAGTCTAAATTCATGATGGAAATGGACAGTTACCGTCTCTTAAGCCTGAAAGATTTGTTATAATCCAAATTTTTAAATGAAATTTCAAATAATCTTGGGTCCTTTATTATTCAGTAAATTGACATTGGTTTCTTCTGTCTATGGAATGATACTCTCAAGAATCACCTAAACAGATATTGTGTTTGTTACTTTTTTCAATTTTTGATCAATGCTCATTTTGGAAAATGTTGACCAACATTCTTCACCAGGTTCTCTCTAGGTGACTCACCAACTTTTAAGATATTTTTTCAATCATTCAGTTTATCCATGAGCTTTAAGAAAGAATTCAAATATGCTTGTGGTGCCTTTTCAGAAATCAGGCACTAAAAAAAATTGCAATGTAGATATCCTGTAACACCAACATTGGTGGATCTTTGGTTTTAAATCTTCAGAGAAACTTCTGGGTTCTGAGTACCTTGAGGCACATAAAATGGATAGAGAACTCCTTACATAGGAATCATTCAGCGAATTGTACTATCATTTATATAATATAGACTTAACCTCTGGAAGTTAATTTTCTTGGAGTCATGTATGTGACTGTGTATATGTTTATGGAGGAGTTAAACTACAGAGCCTCTAAATTTTAACATTTTTTTATAGTTTGGCTTGTCCCCCCAATGAAGTCCTACACCTGTCTCTACCCACTATTATCAAAGTTGGCAGCAGTATTTCTGATAGTATTATAAGGACATTCCCAGAAATACCATCTCAGAGAAACAATAGCTTTGAAGACACTGTTTGATCATAGTAGAACACAAGATTATAAGTGTAAAAGTGGAGAAAGACAAAGCTGGGTGTTACATATAATAGCACTTCTAGAAATACCCTAGTGGTTGTATGTCACAACTATAAAGTTGTTTAACATCAGTTTTTTAAAAAGTTGATTTTTAAAAGAACGTGTATTTTCATTAATTTCACTAAGTTTTTATGTAACATTACCTCAAAATATATTACAATGTTATAAGTTATATCATTATTGTTACATTAAAAAGCATTGATATATTGAAATCATCATCTAGATTTGCTTTGCATTGCAAAATAATTTCCATTTGAGTAGAGTTTTATTTTAACAATCACATAAAGTAAAGAAAGGGGTACTTTGTTCAATGCCTATATTTTTCATGGCCACAATTAATGATCTAATAACTGTTATTTTGTTAATTTAGTATGTTGATTTATATGTACATTTTCCTACAATACCATAATTCAGATATTTATCTTTGAAGGATGAGCATTTAAGTTTTAAGTAGTTGATGGTAGCCATTGTGTAGCCTATAATTGGGAATGTAAAAATTGGGAGCAACAAAATTAAGAAATAATCTAATATTTCCTTTGATGTCACTAGACCCTACATTCATTCATTCATTCATTCATTCATTTATTTATTTGACAGCGAGAGACACAATGAGAGAGGGAATACAAGCAGGGGGAGTAGGAGAGGGAGAAGCAGGCTTTCCGCCCGGCAGGGAGCCTGATGTGGGGCTTGATCCCAAGACCCTGGGATCATGACTGGAGCGGAAGGCAGACACTTAATGACTGAGCCACCCAGGTGCTCCCAATCCTGCATTTTTAAAAAATTTTTTCATCTCTGCAGCACCACCTTCATCCTCAGGTGTGTAGTAGCTTCATGGTCTCATTGCACACTTTCTTATACCTATTCATGTAACATTCAATAAAGCTAATGTATAGCTAGTTATGTTACTTCTCTGCTGGCTATTTGTAGATTATCACATAATTTTGTTTATTATATTAATTATTGTGTTTAAACCAATAAACTATATTGCTAAGGATGGTATGTCCTTAAAGACTGACCTAAAATCCTTCAGAAAGAAGTAATTTGTGGGCAGTTATGGGTATAAGGAGAGATGGTTTCCCAAAGTGATTCAGAAAGCATTTATTTCACATTTACTTTGTATGAAGTACCAAAAAAGTCTAGAAGTTTGGTGTATTCAATTCACACCACACACAAGAAGAGTTCTTTGGCAACATGATCTCATTATAGATACCTGGGATATAGGACTACCCTGGTTGTCCCTTCCATAGAGATGGCTTTAATTTAAAAGTGAACATAAAATTTAATAATTTGATATTCCTACACACCCCAACTTTAATTTTGAAAAAGACATTTCAGTTTTTCACCCCTTCAGGTCCCCTTACATAACGTATCTGGCTGAATAGGATTGCATAGTTTAAAATCACTATAAAGATGTCACAATATAACTGAATCTTTTGCTTAGAGAAGGTAACTAAACAACAAAACAAAACAAAAAACAAAAAACCCTCTTCATTTCCTCTTTTCACTCGTAACTTTTAAAGGAAAGTACTAAAATGGCCCCCAGCACTATATTCATATATTTCGGAAGGAAAAATGATAAAAGTGAATAACTAGGACATGTGTTCACTAATTCCTTTCCTTCCCTGCAGAATGAGGATAAAATTATGAGAATGTAAACATTCATGTCTCCAAAGAAGGAATCTGCCTGCTGAATCGCAGTCTGGCTATCATTAGAAATGGTGGCTTGAAGAAAACAAGGAATTAAGGAAACTACTTTCCACAAGACTAACCTATTTTTCACTAGGGATACCTGGCTCCTCATCAGGTTACAACTCAGAGTCATTCTGTGTTGATTTCCTCACTTTAACATCAACTACCCTTACTCTGCTCCTCAAGGGTATGCCGAGATAAGTTACAGAGAAGTCTGCTTTTCACCTGCTCTCATTATTTCCTACAGAAAGAGAATGTGCTCATTCTCCACGGCTCCAAACTGAAGTAAGGGTCCCAATACCACATATCCCATGGTGAGGTAACAAATTGTCAATAATAATGTACCTTAACTGGGATACGTATACATGTCTATTACATAACGGTCTTTTCTAAAAATTTTGATGGCATCGTGAAGGATAACTGTAAGTACTCTAAGTAATTCCACCCTAAAGTTCTGTTTTATAGTCAGGATCCACTGCCCTACTCTTAAACGGGTTCATAAGAGAAGAGGAAAACAGCGGTGAACTATGGGAGGACTATGTTCAAATGAGTTTGGGAAAGCCAAAGGACAAAGAGGGTTGGTGCTTACTGCTCACATATGATGTAGTGATGAGAAAAGCTCTATCAGCCTAGTGTTATCCTCTCATCAGCATGGATGCCAGGAGATGGGGAGGAAAGGTAGCTCAGTGGGGTGTCTAGCCATATGGTTCTGACACAAAGCATGATCCAGTAAGTCAGAGGGAAACCTACAAGTTTCCTGTGGCCCCAGAGAGTGGCAAGCAAATTGCAGTTTTATGCATGAAGGAGGTCTTTAAGGAGCTCAGAGAGAAAGAGAGGCCGTGTAGATTCAGAAGAGAAGACTACAGGAGGGATGTGCTTGGTTCAAAAGCCAAATTCTTTAGCTAAAGAGATGCCTGTGCAGATACCAGTGTAGGTGACGGCAGTGGTGGTGTGAAAGATACTCATCATCACCCCCAAAGCCTTGCAACTGCGCAACCCCCAGCCGTGTAGATTTCTACTCACAGGAATGGATAAAAAACACCCAGGATGGCTAATATTGTCTTCCAAATTTAGACCTAAAATAAAGCCTAAGTTCAGTTACAGAAAATTAAAATGTTATGCTTCTTACACAACTATAATTAAGTAGTGAGATTCATACCTGCTACAAAATGTCATTTTTTGCTACATGATAAGCACTTCTGCTCAACGCACAAAGGACTGTGTTACCAGAAAGGGTATGTCTCAAAAGATATATTCAAACAACATACAACCTGTTATTTTAAAAAAAAAAAAGCTGTGATTTACTTGGGTCCTTGCTTTCAGAATCCCATATAAATATGGTGAGTAACAGTTTAATCAGACCCTATAGCTTCAACAGTAGTTTGTTCATAAAAACTCAGTTACGAAAGAGTCCATATGTTATTTTTATGAACTGTGATTTCCTAATCACTATTTTACACCGATATCACCAATGCCAAAATGATATGGTAAAATTTATGACTCAGTCCTACAAAAACAGACAACACTGGGGGTAGATGGCCTGAGTTTTTGAGATCAAGTTCTTTCTTTGATTTTCTTCACAACTACAAATGCCATCTCCAAAGTAAAATGTAAATAAATACAGATACTCAATAAATTCAAAGAATTCTTTGGACTTTAGAGAGAAAAAGTGTTAGCTTTTTAAAAAGAAAATATAATTTGTTACAAAGGATTTAAAATACAAAGAATTAGTTACTTGCCTCCCATGAAAAAGTGTGCATGTGTGCACAAGAGTGAGCACCTGTTAGCCACACCCCAGCCCCTGGTACTAAGGCTACCTCCAGTGAATTTAAATGACCCATAGGCAGGATTGTCCTTATATATAGGTGAAAAGAACAGAAATTTATATAACATGAATTGAAGCTCTAAAATCAAAACTCTAATAAACCAAAAGGAAAAAAAAGGTACTACATCTAATTTAATTGCTTCTACTGTTTGCAGAGGCAATTTTTGTTTGTTTCGTAGAAAACAAATGCTTTAACTGTATAATACAAGGCTTAAAATGCAAATGCATTTTGTGGAACAAATTAACAGTGTGCCATGTAATTTGTCAATGAAAGATAACAGACTTCAGTGAAAGCAAGTTTTAATGTCTCTAAAAGCAGTTGCAGGGAGAGTCCAAAAGTAATGGATGCCTAAAGGTAAGGTTTTGTGCAAGGTGCAGGGGATGCCACAGAAAGAGAAGGCAGTGTTGTCTTAGATTCATATCATGATTTGCCCCATTAGTCGCCCGTACTGGGATTACAGTGATTCTCAAATAGTTCTTGACAACTAAAATGTACCACCATGTTTCATTTCTTTAGCATATTTATTGAGCTCCTACTGTCTCCCAGGCATTCAGGATACTGCAGTGATCAAAATCCACAAAACTTCCTATCCTCACAAATTTTCCAATCTAGACAGTAAGTCTATAAAAGAACCCACTATCTATTATGTCAGAAGCACAAGAGTTTCAGAGATAAAGGAAGGAAAGAAAACAGAGAGATCATGGAATTGGTGGGTTCGTAATTTTAAATTAGGTACTTATGGAAGGTATAGAGAGGTAATTAAAGACCTTAAAGAGATGGAGGAGTAAGCCCTGCAACTATGCTGAGGGAGGACATGTGGCAATCTCTAAAAAGTGTGGTCCACACACGATTTTGTTAACTTCACTCCAGCCAAGTCTGTTGGCACCCCTTCCTATGATGTATAGTTGAGTTAAATGCAGAGATCTATAATACTGTTTATATCCATTTATATGCATATATGTACAACACATATGCTTGTGTGCCTGTATTTATGTATACCCTTAAAAGTAAGTATTTGTATTTATTTTAAAAATTTTATCAGGGGCACCTGGGTGGCTCAGTGGGTTAAAGCCTCTGCCTTCGGCTCGGGTCGTGATCCCAGGGTCCTGGGATCAAGCCCCACATCGGGCTCTCTGCTCAGCGGGGAGTCTGCTTCCTCCTCTCTCTCTGCCTGCCTCTCTGCCTACTTGTGATTTCTGTCTGTCAAATAAATAAATGAATAAATAAATAAATAAGAATAAAAATTTTATCATAAAAATGGATGATAAACATTTTAATTTATCTTATCTAATAAACAGGAATGGGACACAATGAATTAGACTAGAAAGAAATCTTTCTTTAATCTCTATTTTATTCAAAATAAGAGTTCTAAAGCTAATTGGAGTAATTTTAATTGGAAGTTTAATTTAGAGACAAAAGTGAGAATACCCATTGTTATATCTAGGTATTCTTTAAAAAATAAACTCCCTAAGTTAAATGTTATAATTTAATAAATTTTATAATTAGGAGTTATCATACCTCTTTTTTTAGCTTTATTTTCACTCTAGATGAAAATTATGACAATTCCGCAATATCTTTTTAGCTAAAAAAAAAAAAAGGTAAAATACATATTTATGAAATTAAAAGGACATTGCCAAGCACAGTGGAGTCAGATTGGCCCAGATTTGCAAACCCATTTATCTTTACAAAAACAGCCTGACAGATAGATCTCACCTTACATTCTACTGAAAGGCTACATGTGATATTAAGCGGTTTTTACAGAATAACATTCAGCTTAAAAAAAAAAAAAAAAACCCTTTCTGTAACAAATCAATGTATTCCAATACATCCACTCAGTAGCTGTGGCTTAACTACGGTGTGGGAGATTTCGTGAGAGAACGAAATGAAGGCAAGAGGAGTGGGAAGGAAAATTAAAAAAATGATACTGCCTAGCTACAAGCTGCAGAGGGAAATTAATATTCAAAAGGTTAAGGTGTCTGTGAAATGTATGTAATGAGTAACACTCATAGTTTGTTACTATAGGTTCATTGCCTCTAATGTTGAGGACGGCACATGGATAATTTACGATTCCCATTGTCCCCTCTGCAGGGATTAATTCTGAATTATTTATGTACCTATATACGCAGAGAACTGAAACATTTTAGTTAAAGTCAGCCACTCACTCATAGTCTTGAAATTATGCAGCCCTTGTTGCTAAAAATGATGTTAGCCTCTTGTGATTTAAGTCATAACATTTTATTTTCAGTCCCACTGAGAGAGAAGGCATACAGGAGGGGGAAAAAGATATATTTTTCTAGAATAAATCTCAGAATGCATTTTTTTAAAGATGTAAATAGATAATGGTAATTTTGTTCAGTCAAATTATTGTTGTAGAGAGCGTGTAAATAAACCTTTATTTTATTCATGATTTGTGATTTTGCATTGGAAAACTGAAAAACTTGTTTTCATATTGGTATCTTTAAATACAAAGCTCCTGTGTTTCAATAAAGGGAATTCCACCTACGTATTAATTAAAGAACGAAATTTCATCTTTGGAAAATTGTTCTAATCCATTCAGATTTCACACCAAACCATTTCATTTAGTCAACTGAATTCAGAAAAAGTGCTGTCTCCACTTCAACTCTGTGATTACTCACCGCTTTTAAAGGCTCCTGTGACTACATCAGAATTAGGGGGAAAAATGCAGGTATCACATATTTCTCTGAAAAAATAACATTATATTCTAGACTGACAATGTGTTTGATAGGTGCTAACTTTGTCAGCATAAGACTCTCTTTCCATTATTATTATATCATATTATATATTAATATATTATATTATCTATATTATAATAATATATTATATTATTATAATATCTATATTCTCTTCTTCATTATTGATTTTTAAGAAAATCAATTTTGAAACACGATGTACATTTAACATGCATTTTTTGCATGTTTTGATGGAAATTATAAGATCCTATATATTTAATCTTTTTTTTTTTTTTTTTGGTAGAAAAAAAAAATCAGAACATCTCATATACAATTCATTTAAGAAAAAAGGCATCTGAATAAAACAGTCTCCAAACAACTGACCCCAGGCTTTTGGAATTCAGATTACCCAGTCTCTTACGATCTTAGGAATTCTGTTTCCCTAATAATTAGGGTGCATCTCAAGTAGACACAAAGCTGCACAGAGTACTGAGTAGTCAAATAGACAAGGAGTTAGAAGTATTCAAAAAGCAAAATGTCTATGTCTATCTAGATATAGACATATACATATCACATATAAGACATCAATTTCTCTTAGCCCCTACCCCACACAATTCAACAATTGCTAATAAATTAAGAGGAGGGGCATATTGATGTACTGCTTGACTATAACACAAAGAAGTGTAGTTAGCAAAAAGCTGCAGTGGGTAATGAACAGTATTTTAACTAGGCAGTTTAACCTCCGTGTCTGTCAGCTGTGACCTTTTACCAACCCCAATGAGAGTCTGATTTCTCACTTTTGCTACTCACTGCTGGATGAGTGAATGTAGAATTTGACAGCGAGAGGTTTTACATGAAAAGGAAAGGTACTTAAAAAGCATGTTTTGTGATGATAGGCTACATTTATTCACTGTTCATTACGCTGGGTGCAGCAGCAGCGTTGGTGAATTGATTGGGTGTGAGCGCTTGTCTGCTGGGGAAGTGAAGAGGTGTTATTGACCTGCATGGGAGCTGAAGTGACCTTTAGATGACCCCCCTTTCACCTGAAATTGACCTTGAAAACAACCTAGGGTTCATTCCCATTTAAATAGAGGGAAAATTCTTCTAACAGCGTGTGAATTATTAGAATTGATATATGGAGCATTTCCTTTTCTCCCTCCTCCCCTCCCCCCCTTTTTTTTTTTACTTTTACAGAAGTAAATGCATGTAGGGGGTAAGGCTAGCGTTGGCTTTTAAATTTCCAGACCCTGCAGCTGCTCTGCTTAGTGTTTGTACAGATTTATGGAGGGGGCCAACCAGACTTTGGACTGCTTGATGTAAAATTTTACCATTCATCATTATTGATTAGAGTCCACACTCTGTGACAGAGCCCAAACCTTACTATGACAATTGCTATTTCAGTTGTTATGGGCCATAATGGGCCATAGGGATGATTTAAAGGAGCACAATAGCTATCTGTAATTACACATGAATAATCCATGAATTCTACACCACAACGCTTATGATCAGACCCTACCAACCAAGGCTCGAGACATTTATTCTTGTTCTCTCTTTGGCATCTGTGCCAAAAGTTGCCAATTTATGAAAATTTAAGCACAACAAGCTTACCCTCTCCCAATGTTCAAAGTTTTTTCCTTCTTAGTTAAAAATAAATCACACACTTGGAAAGTGATAGAATATTGCCTGTTTACAGATGGTGGGATCAATAATGGAACTTGTTTCTTAATAGAAAAGAATGCCCATTATTATTGCATCAATTAGCAACAAGTAAATATACTAGAAACTTGGTATAAATGCTGCTTGAACCAGAGTAGAAAAAAATAGAACACTTATTATTATTGTTTTCACTTTTTAAGGAAATTTTTACTCGTAGGCTTTAGTGTCATATTTGGCCAAAAAGTTAGGGGGGGATAAATCAAGACCATAAATTAGGTACCATGGTACAAGGGAAACATGACTGGTCTTATGCAAGCTTTAATCAGTGTTTAAACTAATACACTAACCTAGGGAATCATATGGTAGACTTCAATAGCAAATTATTCTCTAATTTTATGTGAGATGGAGGGATGGAGAAAATGTTTGCCCACTAAGCTCATGCCTGTGTGCAGCCCCTAAGGTCCAGGGGGCTGACATACACACGCCTAATAAAAAAAAAAAAAAAATCACATTTGTTAGTGGCTCCTCAAAATATCCCCATGTCCAGAATATACCTTGGAGGGGAGACCACTCTATGGATATGGTACCTTTAAGGATATCTTTAGGACTGGCCTTTCCCCTCCCCACACCCCTAGGTATTCTGCAAAGACTCCCAACAATCTAGATCCAAGAATGGAAAATCTAGACAAAGTTTGTAAGCCTGTCTCTTCTAGCTTTTAGAACGTGTGTTACCAGCTACTAGACTTACTCATTCTGAGATTTTGATTTCCTGACAATTTAGGAAGCCACTTTAGGCGGTGTTTTTGATCTATCTCCCACACACTCCAGAAAAGTCACCCTTCTGCTCCGTTTACGACATTTCAGTTGTTCAACCTCTTTGGGGCATACTAGTGTTGTTTAACTCAGATGCATTTTTCATACTGTTCAAGTATTTACATGCTGGGCTACAGGCTTATTAGCAATCTGGTGAAGTATTTGTAAATCTGGATCAAAATTCTGACAGGATATTTATTGCACCGACGTGACCTATTGACTATCTAAAGCCCTACTCCATAATTCTTGTTTCATTTGATGTTAATCCCAGGCACAAAAGGCAGTAACCACAACATTTGTATACAATAACACTCAGGCATCCATGCAGGACAATTCTACTAATCTGATGATCTTCCCCCACCTCCCTTGGTGTGTGAGGTGTTTACACCTGTGACTGTTTCCAAGCGCCAGGAGGCCCTAAATTAACCAATGCATGTTACCTAGGGCATTCTGCTCTCCGTGTCTCTCTTTGCAGCAATGATCCTCTCCAAGAGTCTGCAGCAAGAAGAGGACCTGCAAACAGCAATTATTCTAATTCAAGACCATATCACACTTATTAATCTTTGGGAACATCTTTGCCTCTACGAATTGTTGTAAGGTTGAAATGCGTGTTGGCTATTCCGCCAAAGGGTTTGCACTGCAAAACGGAAAAGCAACGCTTAAGTTTTACAAAGCAACTAATGTAAAATGACACAACAGACAGATTTTTTGCCAAGTCATGTAAACGATTTTTTTCAAATATTATTCCTTTCTTACTGTTCTCATTTGTCTGTACATCAAGGAAACCCAAAGCTGGGACATGTTTTCTTGAACAGCAGATTCTTTACAAAATACAACAAAAATGAAGGCTGGTAATTGGTAGCACATTAAAACTCCATGTATTTATCTAGTCAGCCTCCATCTCATCTTTGTTCCTACCTCTCTATAAAGGATAAGGCAGTTTTGCCCAAAGGAAGAAATAAAAGGGAATCCTCGTTAAAAGGTACATTAACAAAAAAAAGAAAAGCTTTATTGAGGACATGTGCAGAAAGGGATGTTTGAGTAGTAAATGATAATTTACTTTTGAGGTATATTAAAAAGGTTTAATCTTACTGATCATGAGTTAAATTGGATGTTTTAATCAGTTAGCGAGTGCCAAAAATAATTATGCCAGAGCGCTTAGTCTGCAGAACGTGTACACAAAGCATATAAATCCTCTGCTTCCCCAGGGATTTCTCAGAATAACACATAACTAAAAGACAAAAGCGATATCAAACTCATATAAATTAACATTGCAAATGATCTGAAAAATATAATAAATAACATGACCCCATCACTTTGAATATGCAGCACAGGGAAGGGTGTCCAACGCAAATACATGCATTAATCTCCCGTATCCTTACTCAACTTTTTCAGTAAACTTTTCTTCCATGTACTTTCTACAGTTCAATTCAAGGTCATTCCTTTCACTGAGAGAACTGGGCTGGGTGACAGAGCATAGAAATCTGCGCTCCTTTTAGAAATGAATGTGAAAAATAGGATTATTTTCCTAATGAGTTTTTATTGAGGAAGTAAAATAAAGGAGTTGGACCCAAGGACCTTGAGAATCCTTTGAAGTCCTGAAAATTCTGTAATTTTAAGATGAATATTTACCATAATTTTGATATTATCCAAACAAAAGGAAATAAGTAATAGATTATAAAGATGAACTAAGAAGCTGTAGGTAAAATCATTTCAACTCTCGCACAATGAGTTTTGAGATAAACTATTTCAAAATACTAATAGCTACAAAGGCTGAGGCAGACCATATACTTTACTCCATTCATGTGAAAAATATAAATGTGTACAGTTTTGTGTGTGAAATCTGCTATACCCTTAAAACTCTAATTTAGATTTCTTGTTGATGTATCTTAAGTACACAAAGTACATCCTGACAGTTTGATTCAATCACAATAGACTAATTAAAAAGTAATATTACCTCCACCATCTCTTCCACAGATAATCAACAACTTTGTGAGTGCAAACAGTATTTCTTAACATAAATAATAAAATCTCTTGGACCATAGATTCCTTCCCATCACTGATTTATTTTTTTTTTTCAGTGTAAAAAAATAATTAAAGTTCAAGTAGCCACAAAAAATTTTAGATTTCTAAAATATGTTTCTCTTTAAATAGTAGAATTTACTCTGGAACATTTATTCAAGTTTGATGTAAAAATTTGTCATTTTTCTGGAGGTTGAGGATTATTGAAATCTAAAAGAAGAGGAGGCTGAGGTTAAGTGAAGCATCAGTTACACATCTGATGCTTTTCCCATTGTGTAACTTAATTGGTTTACACTGATTTTGTACTGGAGTATTTAGGGACAACATGGGGGCTTTTCTGCAGATCTGAACAGCTGCTTGATTTGTTAATGAACAAGGTTATCAGTAGCCAATTGCTCACAGCTGAAAAACTCCATGCTCCTGGTTAGTCCATTGGAGAGAGAATTTTTTTAATGTGGCTTTTGTGTTTGACACTGTTGCCTTTTGGGTGATTTGGGTCCATCCATTTGTCCCCTTTAACAACCCAATTTCATTACATGTGAATTAAAACTACGACATACAAATTTTTACTCTGTGTCATAGATGTAGGGATGCAAAAGAATTACTCCTCTTGAGAACATAGGAAAAAACCTGTCCCTTTACTATGGACTTTTCAGTTATCACTACTATTTTGGAGGGGGTCAAAGATCCCTTTGAGAAGTTCATGAAAGGGAACAATCTCTACCCAGAAGTTGTTCTTAAGTATACACACACACACACACACACACACATTTTTGCCAACAATATTACATACAAACAACAATGCATATATATTAAGAGCCCTTTCAATAGAACTATTTTTTAAATAAACTTCTTTTAGTGTCAAAGAGAACGGTAACTTAGAGGGGAAAATTTCCTAACGAATCATATAGGAAAGAAGCAATTAAGTACCATGTTATAAAGATCAATTACATGTTTTCTGTCAAATAATTGGTCATGCTGCACAGACAACAAAAACCATATAGTGGCAAAAAGAATGTACATATTCATTTGCGTTGCCTCTTCTAGAACCAGGATCATTTAAAGAGTATTTTGTACTTGTTAAAAAGATGTCTCACTTCAGTGCATATGCAGTTTTCATATCTTTTCTAGATTTTCAGCATAATTTCAATAGTCAGCTAAATAACGGATACACAGTTGACCCTTGAATAATGCAAGGATTCGGGGTGCTGAAACTGAGAAAATCATAAGGTAGCGAAAATACATTTACAGTACGGCACTATATTTATTGAAAAAAAATCCACATAAGTGGACTCATGCAGTTCAAACTCATGTTGTTTGAGGGTCAACTGTATAGATATATAGTTCTAATAACAATTCCGAAAATGAGATTTGGAAGTAAATTCAATGCTTTTCTGTGTGTTATCCATTATTCACTCCTATTCCAGTGGTTTCCTTAATTATCTGCTCCAGAAGAGATGCTTCAAATGACTGGACAGTCACAGACCTTGTTTTTAAACATCATTGCTTTACTGTCATGGTAGTTAATAATCCTTCCAGTTAGAGAATATACACAAAATAATCAATTGCTGAAATATCAGTAATGATATCTCATTGAAGTTCTAAAAAAGAGATGGAGAAATTTCAAAGATGTGTTTAAACTTTAAATATTCAGGGACACCTAGGTGGCTCAGTCATTAAGCTTCTGCTTTAGGCTCAGGTCTTGATCCCAGGGTCCTGGGATTGAGCCCCACACTGGGCTCCCTGCTCAGTGGGAAGCCTGCTTCTTCCTCTCCCACTCGCCCTGCTTGTGTTCCCTCTCTCACTGTGTCTCTCTCTCTGTCAAATAAATAAAATATTTTTTTTAAAAAATGAAATAAATTCAAATATTCAAATCAGATTTTTCTTTGGTATATTATGATTATTAATTTTTAAAGATTTTATTTATTTATTTTGGAGAGGCAGCACAAGAGGGAGGGGCTGGGGGAGAAAGAAAAGCAGACTCCCCAATGAACAGGGAACCCAATGTGGGGCTTAGTCCCAGGATCCTGAGGTCATGACGTGAGCCAAAGGCAAACGGACTGAGCCACTCAGGTGCCCCTTTGGTATGTTATTATTAATGAACCCATTATTATTGTCATTCCATTTCTAGGAAATACTATCTTGGTTTACAAAAATAAGAATTCTGCTTGATTTCTTTAAATTTAAGTTGAAATTAAAACAAGAAAAAAAATCTCCATAGTCAAATATTATAAGCATTTCCTTACATGTATCTTTAATTCTTTCACCCCTCTCGTGATTTTGGCTAAATCCCACAGCTGTACAGCTAAATCTGGCTAGAGAATAACACTGCATCATGCTTACTGGTCTCATATTCCTGTTTACTATCATGTAATCATTAAATTTACTGTCATGTAATCATTAAATATGTCTCCAGTACATTTACATTTCTATTCTCCTGCACAAATATTTCATGTCTTCTCACTCTTCAAACCTCAACACCCTCTCTCTTGTCCATACTCTCAGGTAGTAATTCTTGTTTCTTTCACTCAAAAACTTGAAGCAATCAGAAAAGAACCTCCCAGAACTCCACTCTCCATATTACCAGGACATGTGCTCACATCCTCTGCCCTTCTGCCTGGTGTGACTTGTTCCATTTTCAGGCTCTTTCCTCAATTAAAGTCTGACTTTCACACCAGTTCCCATCTTTCCCCCCTCCTCATGGGCATAGCCCCAGGAAAGGTGCCTCTCACTTTCTCCTATAATATCATTTGTTCACTCTTCGTTGGACCTTTCCCATCATTATATGGGAAATAATATGCTGATTATTATTTCTCACATGTTTAGACAATATTTTTTCTCATTTTTGTGTTCCCTTTTCAGCAAAACCCCTCAACAGACTTTTCTAGGTCTAATTCCTCTCCTCTCATTCTCTATTAACTTCGTCCTAGTCTAGATCACCACCATGCCATGGCCACAACCACCAAATTCTGCTCTTCAATCATGACTCGCTAATTGTAAATCCACTGATCAAGTCCAAGTTCCTGCCTTGTTTGACTTAATAGCAATCAACAGATTTGATTACTCCCTCTTCCCTGAGATACTTCTTTACCTGGTTCCTACGTCTTGGTCTTGGTTTTCCTCCTACCTGATGAATGCCTCCTTTTCTGTTTCCTTTTCTGTGCTGCTTCTCCTCCCAGGCCTATTCATTTGAATGTTCCCCAGAACACATTCCCCATTCTTCTCTTTTCTATCATTGCCCCCATCCTTGTTGATCTTGTTTAGTCCTATGGCTTTAAATAGCATCTGTATGCTTAAACTCTCAAATGTATGTTTCCAGTTTAAATAGATCTCCTGATTTGATGACCTGACATAGCCATGGAAATGTCCAATAAACAAATCCAAGATATGTCAAAATCTGATATTCTCCCACCAGATCTGTCCTACCTTTTGTCCTTGCCTTTTGTCCCCCAGTTGATGACAGATTTGTTCTTCAGTTATTCAAGCTAAAAGCCATGTTTAATCAATCTGCAAATCTCATCAGTTCTACCTTCAAGTATCTACAATCTATCCACTGTTCACTTACCCTGCTACCATCCTGGTCAGAACCACCGTCTTCTCTCTTCACATTGCTGTACCTCTCTATCAGACCTCCCTGTGTCCACTCTTCCTTTCTACAGTCCATTCTTACTATAACAAACAAAGCAATGCTACAAGACATAGTTGTGATCATGTCACGTCATTGTCAGAATTCATCAATGACTCACCATTTCACCCAAAGTAAAAGCCAAAATCCTTACGATGGCCTAAAAATCCCAACATGAGCTGGGATCTGCTCCTCTGTACCCCATCTTCCATACTGTCCCCCTTTCCTACTTATTTCACTCCAGCCACACTGAACTCTTCTCCTTTGGGGCCATTGCTCTAGTTATTTTCTTTATCTGGAAAATTTTCTTTATTCTTCTTCCAGATATTTACTCAGCTCATACTTTTCTTCCAAGTCTTTGCTCTAATCTCATCAACATTGCCTAAGAAACAACTTTAATACCACAAAGTGAAGTTCTTCCAACACTCCCAGTACTCCTTAGCCTGCTCTAATTTGTCTTTATTACCATGGCACTTACCAACTTCTAATTCATTATATACCTTACATATTCTTTACATTTGTTTTTAATTTCTTTTTTTCTCTCACCACTAGATTCTAAGTTTCAGAAGGCACTGGTCATTTTCTTTTTTGTTGACTTATATATATCACCACTCAAAATCATGCATGACACATACTCATAAACATTTGCTGAAGTTTTTTTTTAAAAAAATCAAGAATCAAATAAATATATATATAATAAATGATATAATATAAATATAAATAAATGCATATATACACATTTATATATGTGTGTGTGTGTGTGTGTGTGTGTATATATATATAGATATATATATATCTCCACTCATAATGTACTATGGTAGTCATTACAGAGTTATGCGCAGGGAATTATGGGAACATGAAAAACCTACTGAGGACTTCACCAACTAGCAAGGTCAGTTAGTTGCCTCTCCTTCACCTGACAGAGCCTGGAGATTTATTTGGAGAAATTCAAACAGCCTGTGGATTTAGGGACATTAGAAAAAGCAAAGGGAAGAGAGAAAGTTTGACTTCTTTGGCAATTTGAATGTCTTTTATTTCTTTTTGTTGTCCAATTGCTGAGGCTAGGACTTCTAGCACTATGTTGAACATAATTTAAAAAAATAAAATAAAAATAAAAAAAAAAAGAAACAGCAAAGGGTGAGGCTGACTTACAATATGAAATAGACGTATTAAATCAAAGGTTATGTACTCAACGGTGAACTCACCCCCATCCCCAACACACACACATACACACACACGGAAACAGAGAGAAAAAAAAATCATTCCCAGACATATTCAATCAAGTCTGCAGGTCTATTGCTCCCAGAAAAAAAGCCCAAAGACTTTTTTCTGATGAAACTGAATGACCTCTGAAGAAAGGCTGATATCTGAGGGTTTCTCCAATATAACTGATAGGTCTCTTCCCCAAAATCCAGTTATCAAATCAATCACTCAATAAGCCTGGGCAAGAGATACTGAGCTTCCAGTTAGAATTTGTGTGTGTGTGCTTTATTCTTAATAGATATAGAAAGACAAGTAGTTTTAGATATTTGAGAATACCTCTTATGGAAAAAAAAAAAACCAGAAATTAGAAGAATCAAACAAAGTAAGGAGAGATATTTTCTTTTTAAATGAGTAATAGAAAGTGATATGTGGAACCTGGGATAATTACAAGAGGTGGTTGGTTTTCTTGGGTTCACCATGGTAAGGAATAAAGAAGATCCTTGATTGGAGATGGGTGGGGGATGTCATTCAATCAATCAGTCAATATATAGTATGTGCTTGCCGAATGTCAGGAACAGTGGGAGTCATGGAGTATAAATAAAGTTTCAGCAAGCTGAGTCTGACATATCCATGTGACATTTAAGTCACAATAACTTGGTGACTTTTCTATGTACAAATTTGGAGCCCAAAAGAGTTGTCTGGACTGAAAGTCATTTTAACTGTATCACTGGTACTTGAATTAATAGGCATAGATGAGATTTCTCAAAGAGAAAAAGCTGTAGATAGAAATTAGAAAATTTAAATCAATTTCCAAGAATCTACTTTATTATATAAGTGTAAAGTTTCTATGTTAATCAGATAAACTTTAAAAAAATAAGATAACATTAGATATTGGGGGGAAATAAAGCACACAAAAAATTCTGCCAGATAAACACTTAAAATATTTTGGAAAATTCTTCTGAGTGCATAAATATGGTGTTTAAATTGAAGTGCTCATTTTTCAAGACCTCATATAATACACAGATTTAACAAAGTTTAAGAATTTTGAAAACATTTTATTAAGATTATATATTTGGTGACATAATCTTTTTTATATGCTTTCATTTGTGAAGTAACATACCTCCCTATATATAAATATACATTCAGACCATTGATATTTAGTCCATCATTAACAGATTACAAAGGTAGAAAGGTAAATTTCTAAGTTGTCCATATGGTATACTATTTAAAATAAAGTGAGCAAACAGTAAAAAAAAAAAAAAAATTAATAAATCTATCAGATGAAATTGAGTCGTTTTGGCAGTCCAAAACTCTCACAGAGGACAATTGGGAGAAAACATGATAAAACATGCAAATCATCTGTTCGAAGACACTGGAGAACTAATGAAGCACCAAGGACTGGAGGGTCTAGAACTCCAGAGAGGGGAGCATCTCCAGAGCGTAAGCTGACTTTGGCTGCTACTTTTACCCTGAGGCATTTGCCCATCCTAGGCTTGAGCAGGAGCCTGAGAATTGGAGGCTCTATGAGGAAGACTCATAGAGTGTTCCTCCCAAGGAAAAGAATTACCAATACATATTCGGAGAGGAAGTTCAAGTGCATGAATGGGTTTTATCTCAAAAGAATGGCCACATTTGGGGACTGTGCAAAGTCTAAGGTTAAAAGCTAAAGTGTACAGCATCTGAAAAGTAGATGGGGTGTACACCTACTTCAGAAAATAAAAATTAGGGTATGAGACCTGTCAAGAGAATGGGGCCCCTAAATTTTCCCCATTCACTCAGTTGGAGACTCTAGAGGTCCAAGGTGAACCTGGGATAGGCCAAGCCATATCACTGCTGCCACACTGCATCAAAGCTGCACGCTCCATTTATTTAGGTGATCAGCTTTCATCCTTTTTGTCTACCAAAGAAAGCAGTGAACTCTCTTTACTCTCTGAAGATAACATCATCTGCTGCCCCCATGATTTTTATGTACAATATCTGACATTTAATCAAAAGTTACTTGGCATACGAAAGACAGATCCACCGCCTAAAAACCAAAAGGAGGTGGGGACAAAAAACCAACCACCACAACAAAAAATGTTCCTCAGATCACCTAATTATTAGACTGAACAGGTTATAAAATAATTATGATAAATATATTTTTGAGAATTAGGGAAATAAACAAAAATTTTAACACCAAACCCTTAAAGAGAATCAAATTGAAATTTCCTAACTGAAAAATAAAATACTTGAAATTAGGGACAAACAAAATGGTATCAATGGCATTTTAGACATAGCAGAAGACTGTGGGGAATATTTGGTTTAAAAAAAGAAAAAACAATTTAAATCTCCTGAAATTCTAATTTCAGAATATTGACAATGCTTTTACTAAAAGGAGTATAGAACAAATTTTTGAATAGGTACCAATTTTAAGTATTAATGTTCTAAGAAACCAAAAGGAAGCAAAGAAAATAATCATCTCTTCCATTTAAAGTAATACACATATACAGTTTTATCATTTTTACAGTGCTGCCAACTGGATAATTTTCTAGTTGATTTCTTTATTTTCAGTCTTCAATGTTTGACAATTTTTAAATAATGGCATTAGAATTTAAGCAAAAATAGAAGACAAAATATGAAATGCACAAGTCAGTGGGGGTGTACATGAATTAAGATGTATATTTGTATAAAAGGGTGGAATTCTAGCTTACTTATAAGGATTATAGATATGCGACATGATAAGGGATGTGACAGAAAAGCTGGTTCAGTAGCAATAATAGTCGGTGACATATTAGCAATATAACTAAGTGCCAACCAAAGTCTTTCACAGCTACTATGCCAAGACTAAAATAGAAATCAGACACATGTTTCTATCAGATGGGGGTTCATTGGTAAGATGCAGCTGTTGCCTTCAGCACAGAAATTGAAGATAAATAGATTCATACTTGAAGAGGTTACAGCCTCTTCTGGTAATCTAAATTCAGGTTATACTTTAAATGACATGAAGCACCAAATAATAAGAAGTTAGGTGATTTCCAAAACCTTGTCAAGTAGTGATTCTGAAATCACATATCAGAAATCTCTATGATTTCTATTCTATTCGATTCAATTAATTCTTACTAAGTACTGTGGAAAAAACTGATGGTTGCTTGTCAATAACCATCCTCTTCTTCTTTGTTAACAATAAATCCTAATTATCGGTGGGTTGCCATGCACCCAGGTAAAAGACTACATTTCCCAACTTCCTTGGCAGGTATATATATGTAAGATTGATTCAGTAAGATTAAAGTAAAGTATTACATACTTAAAGAGGGAGTCATCTTTTACCCCCTCTTCCCTTCTCCTATTTCCACCACCTGGATTCTATAGGCTCACCTTAGGAATGACAGAAAGATAATCTAAAAGGAACTTTTTACCTGAAGTAGTTCTGGGGAATGCCAGATCAGCCCTGTTCTGCTTACCTTATTTTTTAAGAACAAGAGAAAAATTAACATTTTAGCCTACTTAGGAGAAATGGAATAAGCAGTCAAACCGAAATGTGATATAAGTGTATGCTAAATATGGGAAGTAGTGTGCACTTGCTTTTCCAAGAAATGCAAAAAAGAAATAAAGTTCACCTTTGCACAGTGGAGGGAAACTTAGAATTTAACATGAGTGGAAATACAGGCATCGTTCATGCTGTTTCTTAAGTGAAAAATGATGCTGTGGTCGGAAGTGCAATTTAATTATATCTTTCTCATCTAATTTAAAGAAGGTGATTTAGATCTATTATCTGCCATGATTAGAAAGTCAAATGAAGATTAAAACTAAAACAAGTCAAGATCTCATTGGGCTAAATACCTAGACCACTCTATGAGTACGCTAGACATTTGAAGAGTGAATTTAGATTATCACTTTCATTTGTTAAGTACATCCAGGGCTCTGTGTAACTGGGGATACTGGATCATTAGATCATAATCTAATGATTAATATATAGATAAACCTAATAGGTTGTGGACAACACAAAATACCAAACCAGGCATTCCTCAATGTGTGTGGTTATTACACACAGCTGTCCTTAAAACAAGCTTATAATGACAAAGGCTTAGAACTAAGGTTCTTTTATTGATATCACCATCTGAACAATATTGGGTCCTCTGCTTTCTGTACCATTGAGAAGCAACTAGAAAAGAGAAATCACATAACCATCAACTCCAAGACAAAAGAAAAAATTCCCTGAAATTCTGAGACCCATAGATAAATGTCTTCTTCTGACCTTGAGAAAATAACCCTTCTGTATTTTTCCTTTAAAAAAAAAATTATTTGAGGGGCACCTGGATGGCTCAGTGGGTTAGAGCCTCTGCCTTCGGCTTAGGTCATGATCCCAGGGTCCTGGGATGGAGCCCCGCATCAGGCGCTCTGCTCAGCAGAGATCCTGCTTCCCCCTCTCTCTCTGCCTACTTGTGATCTCTGCCTGTCAAATAAATAAATAAAATCTTTTAAAAAATTATTTGAGTAGCGTTGGCACATAACGTTACATTAGTTTCAGGTGCACAACATAGTGTTTCAGCTTCCTACATGTGATGCTATGTTCACCACAAGCGTTGCTACCATTCGTCACCATAGAACGCTTTAACAGTATCATTTTTCAAAGGAAAGTGTATAACAGTGTATGGTAGGAAACACCACAATTCAAATACCTTTAGGACATAAAACCCAGTATGAATGAAAAGTTATTCTGTAGCCAAAACACTGAAAACTTTGTTATACTTTTATAATGAAAGACATGAAGACATAATTGTCCCAACCAAATGCATAAATATACAATTAAGTTACCATGCTACTGAGGAAAAATCCCTGCTTAAGCCACATTGTGTAGGTGTTCACTCCTTCTAAATGTCTTTAAGCATACCCAAAACACTAGTAAACAAGCACAGGAGTAACACATCAACATTTACTATGGGAACTCGCATTTTGCCTTGAAAATTGCTCTAGACTTCCTCATTGTCTAACTCATAGAAATTTTCGTGGGCCCCTGGTTTTCAAGCCCACTATTGATTCAATGCCTCTATTTCATGTCCAGATCCCTTTCAACCCCTCCCATAAGGAGATAAAGCCTATTTCCCCACCCACTGAATTTGAGGCATTCTTAGGACTTGCATAAGTAAATAAATGTCACTGAACTAAAGTGGTACAAATACTGGACTCTAGGCCTCAAGACGCTTTGCCCCCTCAGCCTTCAAACTCTGTCAGTGTTGCCCTGAGACTGCTGGTTAAGGAGTTAATTTAGACACCTGGAGAGTAACAGTCCATGAAGAACTGAGTTTCCCTAGCCAACACCGTGCAACACCTGCCATCTTGGATAATCCAGCCCAGCAGATTCTCCAGTAAAACATAATCACATGAAAAACCAAGAGGCAAAATCTGCCAAGGACTTGCCCAAACTCATGATGAATAGTAAATTATTATGATTTCAAGCCACAGAATTTGGGGCTCTCTTGCTGTGCAGCAAGAGATAATGGACTTAGTGCTTAATCTCCCTCTCTCCCAGTAGACCTTAGATTGATGGCCTGATGTTGGACCACCTAACTTTGTTCAGAATTTTTTCAAATATCGACTATTAAAATACAACTTGAGGGACAGTTTTCCATCATCATCTTGATCTGGGGCCATGGCAAAGATAACCAGTCTCTGAACCACTATTCTTTCTGCCCTACCCAGGCCTTGGAACTCTACCTAGTCAGTCCTATTTTTTGTCTACCTCCTTATCTGGGATGCCAGTGACCTGATTGGCTAGGTCTTTGCACCACAATACGGTCTTTAGACACCAGATGGATTCACCCAGGAAAGTTTCTCTTTGAGTCTTTCCCCAAAAATCGGTTAATTCTGTACATTAAAATGGCCATAAGAAGATGAATAAACAGAAACAAAATTCACACCTTAAGCTATAGAGAATTTATGAAACAGATAATTTAAGAATAAACATAAAATATATATTGCCTGACACCACAAAGTATAAAATCTTGAACGATAAATGTTCTGCCAACTGGGAACTAATGACCAAGCCTTCTTCATTCGGGTACTGATGATGTCTTTAATCAGCAGTCCCCAAATACTTTCTCATTCATTCTGCTTTGATTCATCTTCTTTTATTGCACACATTGACTTTATTCTTTAAACACATTTGAATCTTTAGTTCTCAAACTGATTTGCTGCTTGCAGAATAGGCTTGGCCTACCTTTCATTTCTCAATGCCTTGTCTTGCTTCATAAATACCATCAATGAAAATTCCATAGTATAAATGGTTTTTGAGGCTGAGGACCTGGGGATACCTCCATGCAACTGTAAGTTTTTCTATAATGCATTACAGTCACCGCAACATGTCTCCTCAGAATGGCATTCATGAAATAGCTGACACAATTGTGATTCTAAGGTTCTTTCAGCTTCTGATTTTCCAAGGAGACGATGCTGATAGACAGATTGTGGCATTAGAGATTCTCTCCTTTACTGAGAGGTCCTTTCTTCCTTAATTATCACTTTTTACATGTAATCAAGTGCCCTTGGATTCAGGTTTAAAGCATTCCACTAACTTCTCTACTAAGATTTTGTCATATAACCACTTACGCTCACTTGCAGACTATTCACGGTCGCCCAGCTATCAGCTGCTTCCCTTAATTGCCCACCATTTCAAATTAAACTATTTAACCAATGTTGAGTTTTGTGAGATTCCAGTGTCTAGCTAAGTGAAGTTAAAGATCTTTTTAATAGCCTTCTCCCCTCCTATTTAGTAAATCCTTAAATAGTTTTGCCTTTCATGGAATTCAGAGAATATGCTCTGATACATGTTTACAAGAGAATAACATTGTACTTACATTTCTGTATAATTCTTTCACCAAAATGAAGATCAGGTAACATACAAAGGTGAAGAAATTCAATGATAATTTTTTCAAAATAGTGCACATTTTGCAAGTTCAGTAGTGGAAAGACAAAATTAGAGCCTTCTGCAAACCTCAGTTCTGCACATCTGGGCCAAGTTAACAATCAATGATGCTCCACTTACTAATTTAATTCCTATTTCTTATCAAGGGGAGGATAGAGTGTCTACTCTAGGGTAATGGCATGGTAATTGTACATGGTCAGAGTTACTGGTTTGTCTATTTAATAGGGTTCTGGAACCCAATTTCCATGGTGGCAAAGTGGGGGTGAGGGGGGCAGTTAAGGGTTTCCCACACCAACAAACAATTCTCAACACCAGCTGAGAGTTTTACAGTTCAACTCAATCTAGACAGTATCTACTCAGAGACAGCATCATATCCATAGGGTGAGGGCTTAGCCCCACAAAACTGCCCTCCCCCACAACCTTCCAAAGTTTCCCCCCAACTCCACCTCACGTCCACCCATTTCAGATGGCAGTCCAATCCCACATTGTTACCTGTGTTTCTGACCAATTGGTTATAAATCACAGGTTCCCACAACCCCTTCCTTCAGTTTGATTAATTTGCTACAGAGGCCCACAGAACGCAGGAAATCTGATTACTTACTTGATCACAGTCTGTTGTAAAAGGCTGTAACTCAGCAACAGCCAGATAGAAGAGAAGTAGAGGGTGAAGTAAAAGGAAAGCACAGGGAGCTTCCGTGCCCTCTCCAGGACCTCTGCCAACTTGGAAGCACTCAGAATCCTCTCTCCTTGTGGGTTGTTATGGAAACTTCATTACAGGAGCATGATTGATTAAATCATTGTCCACTGGTGATGGTTCAACCTTTCACCCTTTCCCTTTTCTGTAAATGAGGGGCTGGGACAGAAACTTCCATCCCTCTATTGGTGGTTAGTTCCACTGGCAATCAGCCCAGGTGCTTTCCAAAATTTACTCCATTAACACAAACCCTACTGTGGTGGAATGAGAGCCTACACTTTTCACCCTTGTGGCTCTAAAGCATTTTCAGGAACTAAATACTGTATCAAAAGATGTTTCCATTGCCCTTATTCCTCAGGAGATTCTAAGGGTTTGGGGAGCTATGAGCCAGGGGCTGTGGACAAAGACTAAACATATAAGAAGTATCTTTTGGTCACCTGAATGAGCAAATATTTTTATGAACCATGTTAAAAACAAGCCTGGTGGTGGGTATTAAGGAGGGCACATATTGCATGGAGCACTGGGTGTTATATGTAAACAATGAATCTTGGAACATTACATCAAAAACTAATGATGTATGGTGACCAACACAACACAATTAAAAAAAAAAAAAAAAAAGACAACAGACCCAAAAGGGAGTGATTAATGTTAAGCCCCACATCACCAACCTGAGACTTAACTTAATTATACTTTCAGCTCTCCCAGAAATAGAATGTTAAACCAGTCAATCAGGAATTACCTGATCATCATTATTGAAGTCATCTGCCTGATAGACCCCTGCAGTCCCTTAATGGTAAGTGACCTTGCCACAGCTAAGTTTACTAGTACAACTTCCTTGTTCTTACTCCCTTCTGCCTGTAAAAGTCTTTCCTTATGTACAGCTCCTTGGAGCTCCTTTCTATCTGCTAAATTGGATGCTGCCCAATTCAGGAATTGTTGAATAAAGCCAATAAGATCTTTACAACGTACTCAGGTCAATTTAGGGTTTTCTTAATAAATAGTATTGCAATATTGTAATCTGTAACCCAGATTTAATCATTGATCTCTGAACATTTTTCTGAGCCTATTATCTCACCTTATTCTCAAGTCCTAGAAATGATACCTCCCTGGAGTCCTACGTTCTCTGAGAACTAAACTCAGTCTTGCTTCTTTTTAGTTTTTCCAAGGACAAGAGAAGGGAGTCTTAAAGTTCCACAGAGACCATCAAGAAACATAATGAGTGAGACTGGCAAGATTCAAGATAACAGAGAGTGCTGGGGCTTGCTTGTCCCATATAAAAAGGACAGCTGCTTAGCTGTGACAGATTGTTGCCATATAGGAAAACTAAATCTGTTATTTTCTTATCTTCCAATTATTTCAAGAAAACCCAATATCCCTATTTTTCTGAGAAATTTCCCAAAGCTTTAAATATTGGCAAATAATGTAATAATAACAACTTTGTTTGGTCCAACACACACATACACACACACACACACCACAAGCACACATGCGTGTGTGCGCACACACACGTGCATATACACACATCCCTCTGGGCAAATCTAGCTCACATTCTCCATTTTACAAATTTAGGACTAGAGTTTTGTCTCAAAAATCTCAGCTAATAAATGGAAAACTTTATATTAATAAAAATATTAAGAACATCAAATCTTTGCGTAAATGTAGAGGTATTTTCAAGTTAGAAAAGAAACGGACTCTCTTAAAAAATGATCCAGAATATTCTGGAGTGTGGCCAAGAGCTGAGAGTGTCTGCTCTAGAACTATACCACCTAGATCTAACTCTTGCTTCTGCTACTTATTAGTTGTGGATTTTAAGCAAGTCATTTAAACCTTCTGTGCCACAGTTTCTTTGTTTTTTGAGGTTGAGGTTATTATAAAAATAGTGCCAACCTCATAGCACTGTGAGAGTTGAATTAGCTAATTTTTTGACTCTCATAGTCCAGTGACTAACATATAACAAATTATATATATTTTTTTTTCTTCAAATAAATACATTTCACAGAAATGTATTGTCTTGGAAATATTTTTGTATAGAAAAGGTAGACTAAACTAGCTTATCTTTGATTAAGCTGCCTGAGAAGTCCCACAGGGACCAGTAAGAAATGTAAAGTCTATCATCCCATATCACTGGGTGAAAATTTACAACGTGAGGAGAACACCATTGTCACAAGGAAGTTCTGCAAGAGTAGAATTACTCTGCTTTTTTTCCCCTTGCTAAAATAGTGGCTAGGATTGTTCAGAGAAAATTGGCCCATCAGCCAATAATTCCTTACTAGCAATCCAAGAAAAGTTTCTACAGTGTCAAAGTAAATGGAATTTTGTTAAGGTGACCTTTAAAAGACACTAGAACTTTATTTAAATTAAGAACAGAAATATATTCATAAACAAAGTTTTAACTTATTATCATAGAAATAGTCAATCTTTGGATAAAGTAGTTGTGTCCATGAGTTGGGAGGAGTGGAAATTATCTCCTTCCAGATGTCTGTTCATATTGTCAATATAGTCACAGTGAAAAATAAGCTATGTCAGAGATTAGAATCCATAAAAGACAGGGAGGCCAGTCATCACTGGTAACATCACCATGAGAAGTTGTTACATGGAAATGACTAATTCTTATTGTCAGTTCTCATTTCCCAGACTCATTCTTGATAGTATCAAGATGTGACATTTCCTAGGTAGACTGAGGATAGAGATAATATCTGACTTTTACTGAATAAGTGGTCTAGGTTATTGAAAAGCATTTATTAAAAATTCATTTTACCATATGCAGTTGTTAGGATTTGGCTAGGATTCAATGGTTCTCAACTGGGAGTGATTTCGCTCCCCAGAGGACATTTTTGTTGTTACAACTGAGTGGGGAGATGCTACTAGCATCTAGTGGGAAGAAACCAGGGACATGCCATACATCCTACAATGCACAGAACAGCCTCCAAAACAAAGTACTATTTGACCCCAAAGTGTCAAGAGCACAGAAAATGAGAAACCCTGAAGTAGAGTGGAGTGGTGTTTAATAATCTAGCTTGGCCTAAAGTAAGAAGATAAAAATTGTAATTTTTTTGTCTTAGTAAAATTTCCAAATCAGTAATCTTAGTTTCCATTTGTCTTTCCCCTCAAATATTAGTCTTATATAATTTTTATTCTTGATTTTGTTTATTAAACAGTTCTTAAACATAAATGCATATCTTTAGAGGGGACTGCTCTTTTCATGGAATTTATGTACCCATGGATAAATACCACCTCTTGTTAGAATGAGACTGAGTTTCGTCGAAATTAATAAAAATTAAAATTAAAAGTTAAATTAAAAATTAAAAATTAATAAAAAGAAAAGATATTAGGTCATTAGTATGAGGTTTACAAAAAATTATTGATAACTTTTTCCCCAGTAACTGCTTTATTTTTCTCTTTTATTTAAATTCAATTAATTAACATATAGTGCTTTATTAGATTCAGGAGTAGAGTTCAGTGATTTATCAGTCTTCTATAACACCCAGTGCTCATTACATCACGTACCCTCATGAATGTCCATCCCCCCCCCCCCCCCCTCTAACAAACCCCACTTTGTTTCCTATGATTAAGAATCTCTTATGATTTGTCTCCCTCTCTGATTTCATCTTGTTTTATCTTTCAGTATTTTAATAGAGTTCCACTACATAGTACTGATAGTTTGGATTTTGCACTGTGGTGTGAAGCAAAGACCATGATTTTCCATTTCAGGCAAAACAGATGTAAATCCTACCTCCTCCACTCATTAACTGTAGGAGATTACATGCCCCCTGTGCCTCAGTTCTCTCACCTGTAAAATGGGTATACTGGAAGTACCTACATCACAGAATGATTGTGAGAAATAGTAAGTTCTTATATATGAACAGCCTAGAACACTTCCTGGCCGTTAGGAAACAATATATAAACATTAGCTAAAAATAAGTGATTGATGAATAAATAAAATACCTATCCTCCTACAGGCAATCCCCCTTTTTTTATCCTTAGTAGTGAAATAGGAAATAAGACGTTGATTTTAGTCTTAGCAAGACTTGCAGTACTGATCTGTTCTTCAGTTCTTTTCACTGCATTTCAGTCTGGCTCTTCAGTCTATACCCATGTGTGTTGGTCAAATACACACTATGTACACAGCACTAGGCAGTGCAAAGATGTGTAGTATATTCCTATGTCTTCTCCCAGATTCAGAAATTCATAATTATTGAAACTTAAAGTCTCTTATATGTGGAACATTTCAAGCATTTTTGTCTTCCAACTACAGTTATAATTCAAGAAAGGGTCAGACTAGGGTGCCTGGATGGCTCAGTCAGTTGAGCGTCGGACTCTTGATGTCAGCTCAGGTCATGATCTCAGAGATGTGAGATCGAGCCCCACATTGGGCTAATGCTTGAGGTTCTCTCCCTCTATCCCTCCCCACTGGCATGCACTCTCTCTCTCTCTCTCTCTCTCTCTCCTTAAAAAAAAGGGTCAGACAACAAAATAACTGTACAATTTTCCGGTGTATTTGCAAAACTGTTATGTTTTTATTGGAAAGACTGAACTCTATAATGTATAGAAAGATGTATATATTCTCCAGATTGTTTGTTTGTTTATTTGTTTGTTTAATGCTGATTGTATTTTTTTGGAATTTCTACCTTTCTCTTTCACCTCATCCGGTGCTTTTCTCAACAAAGCTTTGTCAGATATCTCAGAATATTGTCCCTTTTCTGAAGACTGAAATAAGAATCAAAGAGCATAGTGAAACACACAGCCATCATGATATTTTGGTAGAGTTGTGTTCCCTCTAATTGGGGGCTTTACATTCATTGGGAATAAAAAATCTGTTTACTCTGCTGGAGAAATTAGGCTCTGAAGAGATTGTTTTAGTTCTCTTTGTTTATGATGATTTGTTAGCTCTCGACTGCAGAAATAATTTTGTTGTTTACATTAATCTATGGTGGCAGTATTAACTTCACATCATACATAAATATAATTATTGATCATTACCAGCTGTAATTCAGTGTTAGAATTACAGATTTACATAATTGTGCTATTAAGTATAAACTTGAACTTCATATCTGGGGTCACAAATAACTGGAGGCAGTAGAAACAGAAAATTCTGATTATATGTCATTCATATTTTAATATACGCTGTTGCAATTTTGATCAGTGTTAATGTAAATATTTTTATGTACTTTACAGCAATGAGATGCTAATGGGTGGAAATTACAGCAATATTGATCTACCTAATAAAATGTAATACATTAGCAAGAAAGGATATTTATTATATGCTTCAACTATTACTATATATTATCTGCCTAAGAAACATGAGCTCCATGATGGGCAAAGAATGATTTTTGAGCCAAACACTCTAAGCTTCTTCCCAATTCACAATCATGGTTTTTCTGCTCTGCATCTTTTAAAATGATGTGGATCCAAAAAGGGCAAGTCTACTTCTATAACATTCAAATTATCTCTCTTGATATATTTAGCACATGGAAAACACTCTATGATAATCAACAAAGTTGACTTGTCTAGAAATATTCTTTAAGATGCTACATATGTCTGTATTGTTTAAGTCTCAATAAATGTGCTGTAAATAAACTATGCAGTAAGGCCTAAATTCTAATCTTAGAAATTCGATGAGCTAAAACGCTCCACAAAACCAATACTTGCAACCAGAATTGCAAATGAAGCAATTTGGGCTATAATATCAAAAACTGAATAGACTTCTAACTTTTTAACACTAAATTGAGACATATTTTGAAGATATCTTTTTTGGATTCATAAAATCAAAACTGGATAGGATTTTAAATATTAACTAAACCACTTCTGTTTTCCTTTGCTAATTTCCATATTTTATTGAATTGTATGAGATTGCCTTTTTTGTGGGTCAGAATTGATCAAATAGCAATTTCATATGGTCCCCCCCAATTATATATGCATCTATTTCTCTATCTGATGTCAGTCCATCTGTTTACCTACCCACCTTTATCAATCTGTATTTCTAAGTATTTTTACCAAAGTAGAGATAATATATACTCATGGACAAGATTCCAAAATACACCAAGAGTGAAAACAAAACACAAGATTAATTATTCCATTTTTCTCTCATTCTCAGTTCTCCTGCCCTAATTCATTTTTTTGAAGTAGGTTCCACATCCAGCATGAGCCCATGGGCTCAAACTCATGACCATGAGATCAAGACCTGAGCCAAGATCAAGAGTCTGATGCTCAACCGACTGAGCCACCCAGGTGTACCCTGCCCTAATTCAATTTTTAAATTATAGTTAATGTATTTGTATAAATGGTATATACAAGTAGTTGTTATTCTGCTCTTGGCTTTTTTTTTTTCACCTTTTAAATGCTTTTTAAGTTGTGGTTGAATCACATAACGTAAAATTTACCATCTTAACCATTTTTAACCATAAAGTTTAGTAGCATTGAGTACACCCATACTGTTGTGCTATTTCCAGAACTCTTTTCATTTTGCAAAATTGAACTTTCTAGTTATTAAACAGTTTCCTATTGCTCCCTTCCCCAGACCCTGGCAACCATCATTTTCCTTTCTATCGATATGAATGTGACTAGGTAACTCATATATGGGGAGTCATATCGCATTTGTCTTTCTGTGCCTGACTCATTTCACTTAGAATAATGTCCTCAGGATTCATGGGTACTGTAGCATATTTCAGAATTGCCTTCCTTTTTATGGCTGAATAATATTCTATTGTATGTATATACCAGATTTTGTTTGTCCACTTATGCATCAATGGACACTTGGGCTGCTTCCACCTTTTGGCTATTTGGAATAATGCTGCTATGAACAGTATAAATATCTCTTTAACATCCTGCTTTCAATTCCTTTGGGTACATACCTAGAAGAGGAATTGCCAGATCCTATGGTAAATTCTATTTTTAACTTTTTGAGGAACAGCCGTATTGTTTTCCGCAGTGGCTGTACCATTTTATATTCACACCAACAGTGCACAATCATTCCAAATTCTCCACATCCTCACCAAAACTTGTTACTTTCTTTTTTTTTTTTTTTTTTGTTTTGTCTTTTGATAGCAGCTATCCTACTGGGTATGAGGTAGAATCTCATTGTAGTTTTGGTTTCATTTCTGTAATGATTAGTAATATTGAGTATCTTTTCATGTGCTTTTTATCTATTTGTATATCTTCTTTGAAGAAATATCTATTCAAGTCCTTTGCTCATTTATTTTTTTATTTTTTTAAGATTTTATTTATTTATTTGACAGACAGAGATCACAAGTAGGCAGAGAGGCAGGCAGAGAGAGAGAGGGCTCGATCCCAGGAGCCCGGGACCATACCCGAGCTGAAGGCAGAGGCCTTAACCCACTGAGCCACCCAGGCATCCCCTTTGCCAATTTTTTTTTTTAAAGATTTTATTTATTTATTTGAGAGAGAGACAGTGAGAGAGAGCATGAGTGAGGAAAAGGTCAGAGGGAGAAGCAGACTCCCCATGGAGCTGGGAGCCCGATGTGGGACTCGATCCCGGGACCCTGGGATCATGACCTGAGCCGAAGGCAGTCGTCCAACCAACTGAGCCACCCAGGCGTCCCCCCTTTGCCCATTTTTTAATTGAGTTTTCTTATTGTTGAGTTTTATTAGTTCTCTATATATTGTGATATTAATTCCTTTTCATGTATATGATTTGCAATTTTTTTTTCCATCCCATAGGCTGCCTTTCTCTTTGTTGGTTATGTCTTTCGATAATTTTTTTTTTAATTTTAATGTCCAATTTATCTATTTTTATTCGTGTAACTTATGCTTTTGGTATAATGTCCAAGAAATCTAAGATCATGAATCTTTCCCCCAAGTTTCATTCTGAGTTTTAGGGTTTTAGAGTTTTACTTCTTACATTTAAGTCTTTGATTCATTTTGACTTAATTTTTGCACATAGTGTAAGGTAAAGATCCAACTACATTCTTGGGTATGTGGATATCCAGTTTTCCTGATGTCATTTGTTAAAAGGATTTTCCTCTTCCCTTTGAATGGTCTTGGAAACCTTGTAAAAAGTCACTTGACCATATGTGCAAAAGTTTATTTCTGGGCTTGAAATTTTATTCCACTGCCTTATATGTCTATCTTTTTGCCCATACTATACTGTTTTTGATTATGGTAGCTTAGTAATAAGTTTCATATTCAGGAAGTTTGAGACCTCCAACTTTGTTCAAGATTATTTTAGCTATTCAGGATCCTTTGAAATTCTATATAAATATTAGAATGGATTATTCTATTTCTGCAAAAAATGCAGTTGAGATTTTTACAGAGGTTACATTAAATCTGTAGATCATTTTGGGTAATGTTGACATTTTAATAGTATTAAATCTTCTGAACCATGAACATGGAATATCTTCCCATTTATATGTGCATTTATTTATTTCAGCAGCATAATTATTTCAACAGTATGTATACAAGTCTTTAGTCTCCTTGGTTAAATTTATTTCTAAGTATTTTATTATTTTTGATGCTATTAAAGGTAAATTTTTTTCTTAATTTCCTTTTTGAATTGTTTATTGTTAGTGTATAGAAATGCAACTGATTTTTATGTGTTGATTTGTATCCTGCAACTTAACTGAATTTGTGTCTTCTAATAGTTTTGTGTATGTGTGTGTGTTGTGTGTGTGTAATCTTTAGTGTTTTCAAATATTAGACAATTTTACTTCTTCTTTTCCAATTTGGATGACTTTTTTTTTTTTTTTCTTACCTAACTTCTCTGGCTCAGACTTCTAGTATTATGTTAACTGAAGTGGTGAAAGTGAGCATGCTTGTCTTGTTCCTGACCTTAGCAGGAAAGTTTTTTTTTTTACTATTGGCTCTAATGGCAGTTGTGGACTTTTCATATATGACTTTTACTAAATTGATGTCATTTCCTTCTATTTCTTTTTTGTTGAGTGTTTTATCATAAAAGGACACTATATTTTGTCAAATGTTTTTTCTGCGTCAATAGAGATTATCATATTATGTTTTTGTCTTCATTCTGTCAATGTGGTGTATTACATTGGTTGATTTCTATATGTTGAACCATTTTGCATTGTAGGAATAGATTCTACTTGGTCATAGTGAATAATACTTTTAATATATTGCTGAGTATCAGCTGATAAGATTTTGCTCAGGTTTTTGCATATTCATCAAAGATATTGGTCTTTCATTTTCCTTTCCAGAGTTTATCTGGCTTTGTATCAAAGTAACATTGACCTCATAGAATGACTTTCTCTTTCCTTCTCTTCAATTTTTTGGATGAGTTTAAGGAGGATTGATGTTAACTCTTCTTTAAATGTTTGAGAGAATCATCAGTGAAACCATCTAGTCCTGGGCTTATTTTGTGGGAAATTTTATGATGCCTGATTTAGTCTTTTACTAGTTTTTACGTGTCTTCAGATTTTGTTTCTTCCTAATACACTCTTGGTATGCACCTTGTTTTTCATTAACTTAATGATATACTTAATTCTTCAAAAATGTATACACAAATTACTTTGTTCTTTTTGATAGCTGAATGCCACATTATTTTTAAATATAATTTACTGTTGTAAGCCTAACTCCTTAAGTCCCCTTTTGTCTGTCTTTAATTCTTTTGTCTGTCTTTAAATTAAATTTTTTAAATTTTATTTATTTATTTGACAGATAAATAAATTTTATTTATTTATAGGCAGAGAGGTAGGCAGAGAGAGAGGGGGAAGCAGGCTCCCTGCTAAGCAGAGAGCCCAATGCGGGGCTCTCTCCCAGGACCCTGAGATCATAACCTGAGCCGAAGGCAGAGGCTTAACCCACTGAGCCACCCAGGTGCCCTTTAAATTCATTTTTTAAGTCAAGTTGATTGAGATACAATTTACATGCAATAAAATTCACTCTTCTTAAGCATAAGTTTAATGAGTTTTGACAGATATATAAAATTGTGTCATCATGTCCACAATCAAGATATGAAACATTTCTAACACCCCCAAAATTCCCTGGCACCCCTTTTGAAAAGCTGTTTCCTTCCCTTAGGGAACCACTGATGTTTTTTGTTCCTATAGTATTGCCTTTTCTGGAAAGCCACATAAATAGATCCCAGCAGTATATAGACTTTTATGTCTGGTTCTTTACATTTAGTGAAAATATTTTTACAAGATTCTGTTATGATGTCTGCATTTCATTCTTTTCATTGATGAGTTATTCCATGGCATGAATGTGCCACAGTTTGTGTATCCTGATAAGCATTTAGCTTGTTTGAAGTTTTGGACAATTATAAATAAAAGTCCTAAGAACATTCACATATAGCTTCTTGTGTGGACAAGAGTTAGTTTTAATTTTTCTCTGGAACGGGGTTTCAGGATCATAGTTAACTGAATGTTTAGTTCTAGCTCTCCAAGCTGCTGGTGTCCTCATCAGCAAGATGTAAGATATCCTATCCCTCTACATCCTCACCCAGTTTTTGGCATGCCTTAAAAAAAATTTTTTGAGCCATTCTAGAGGGCACGAGTGTTACATTATAGTGGTTTTAGTTTGCATTTCCCTATTTTCTATCGGTATATCTTTTGTTATAAAATTACCTGTTCAAATTTTTGCCCACTTTTAAATACGGCTTTTATTTTCTAATTATTGAGTTGTAAAGATTTTCTCTATTAAACATGCTAATGGGGCGCCTGGGTGGCTCAGTGGGTTAGGCCTTTGCCTTCGTCTCAGGTCATGGTCCCCGTGTCCTGGGATCGAGTACTGCGTCAGGCTCTTTGCTCCTCAAGGAGCCTGCTTCCTCCTTTCTCTCTCTCTGCCTCCCTCCCTGCCTACTTGTGATCTCTGTCTGTCAAATAAATAAAGAAAATCTTTAAAAAAATTGCGAATAATCCTTGCTCAGAAATGTATTGTGGAAACACATTCATCATGTCTGTGACCTGCCTTGTATTTTCTTTTAGTGGCTTTCAAAAAGTAAATTTTTTTTTGTTTTGATAAAGTCCAACTTACAATTTTTTTCTTGTATGGTTTGTGGTTTTTTTGCCTTATATAGGAGATCTTTGTCTAATTCAAGTCACAACAATTTTATTTCATAGTTTCTTCTGTAAGTTTTATAGTCTTATCTCTTATATTTAAGTCTACAATTAATTTTTAGTTAATTTTATAGGTATGAGGTAAGAATTAGGGAAGAAGCAATAAAAGGCATCCAAATTGGAAAAGAAGAAGCAAACTTGTCTCTGTCTGCAGATGACATGATCTTACATAGTTTAAAAAAAAAAAAAACAAACCTAAAATCTCCATGTACAAAAAAACTTATTAGAATTAATAAATGAATTCATTAAATTTGCAGAGTTCAAAATCAACTTACAAAAATCAGTTGCATTTCTATGAGATGACAACAAACTCTCCAAAAAAGAAATTTGGAAAGCAACTCAGAATCAAGGATCAATGAATCCTTTTGGGATTTTGGGATACAAAGTGCAATGAAATGGATTTTGGGATACAAAGTGCAATGAAATGAATTTTGGGATACAAAGTGCAATGAAATGAAAGAACTCCTTCTTTTCTATTCTTAGTCTTCTAGCTTTCTGAAAATGTATATTCGGGATGCAATGTTTACCTCTGGAGGAAAGAGAATATGACATCAAAATAAATTATCCTTAGTAAAATGTAGCTTCAGACATGCACTAGTCATGCAAAAGGTTTTTCAGTCTTAACCTTATTTACTTGCTATGTGAATTACTGTGTCCTTTGCATTTAAAGTTTCCTCATTTGTGAAAGGGGATAATGATGCAGACCTCTTTACAAGATCACTGTGTCACTTAACTAATTAATACTGTAATTATAAAGTACTTAGAAAATATAATGCACTACACAAATGCCAAGTGTTGTTATTGGAATCATTTGAGTACTCAGCTCATCTAGATTTACTATGTTAGCAAGGCTAATAATTCTAAACAGTAAGAAAGCCTCAACCATACATACTAATTAATCTAATTTAAACATTTATTATGTACTGTAAATATGCCTTGTTAAAATATGCATTTTAGTGAAGCCCACCATTAAAATCATCCTTTAGAAATTGAGTTGCTTGAGGTCTGCATAAAATGAATTCGGCATTGGCCTTTCTTGGTGACAGTTTAGATCACATTTATCTTATAAATAATTACATCACTGATTTATTTGTTTATTTGACTGAGTGCTGATTGTCAGGGATTCAGTTAATATTAATTTTTTAAGTGAGAATAAAAGGAGGGAAATTAGCATATTCTCTTTGTCTCTGTAATGCAAGATTTGAAAAGAGACCCTATGTTTTTGACTCCCATGCTATTATTTTGGTCTAACATCCATCAGGGGACCTGTTCTGAAAAGGAAATGCCCAAGAGTGGAAGATGAGAACATGCTGTGTGCTTTGAGGGAAAACTTGATTTTGACAACGAGAGCCACATTACCTCTGTAGGTTTCATCAGTAGGTCCCAGAGTTGATAAAACTTTTGCAAAGCTGAATAGAATCTATGCATGAATCCTTAGTGCCTCAGTTCCTCAAAAGGAGAAACACAATGACTAATTCTACATGCAGAATTAAAAGACTTTGTGAGGGTTGTTTTTTACTTAAATGAATCCACTATTAAAAAGCAATAATAATAACTTGTTCCAAGTAACGACATTTTACCCACTACAGTCACAAGTTGAATTCTCTTTTACTCTTCTGAAAAATACAAGCTAGCTGGTCAGTTGGATCAATACCTAAACATTTTTCTCCACAGAACTCGAAGTAGAATTGCTACTGCTGAGTGTAAAATACATTCCCCGGGATACTATCTTTCAGTCCTTGTAAGGGTCCTCTTTCTGTCAGCAATCTAAAGATACATATTAACAGTTGTAAAATAATAATACAAACAAATATAAAAAGATGTAACTTGAGGCTTTCCTGACTTGCTTCATACTCACAATTACCATCAATGAAAATTTTATTAAACCTCTAATGTCTCTACATTTCCTAGTGCAGATTAAATAGCTGCCCACACAATTTTTTCCACTCAACCTGCTACACAGACCGATGTGTGAAGCTATCTCTCCACCTACTGACTCTTTTCTAGCAAGTCCTGTCCTGTCACAAAACGATGTACTTTCACAAATGACCACCCACTGGAAATGGCCACCTCTCCACAGCCTTAAAGTAGACTTACAACTAGGACCATCAGAATACACATCAGGAGGGCGCCTGGGTGGCTCAGTTGGTTGAGCAACTGCCTTTGGCTCAAGTCATGATCCCGGACTTCCAGGATCGAGTCCCGTATCGGGCTCCCAGCTCATTGGGGAGTCTGCTTCTCCCTCTGACCTTCTCCTCTCTCATGCTCTCTCTCACTCATTCTCCCTCAAATAAATAAATAAAATCTTAAAAAAAAAAAAAAGAATACACATCAGGAAAGCAAACTTTCAAAAATGAAACTTTGATCATATTTACCTCTTTGTCTCTTTGTTGGCAAACCCATCAGGTAATTTTCACTTTCTGAGCTATCACAACGAAAAAAAGCAAACTCTGTCACCATTTTGATTTACAAATAAAATGTACTTTTGAGATTAAAAGGCAATGTACTGGAAAATGTATTACAAAGAAAAATTGCATTTTAGGGAAATTAATTGTGGTTCCTAAGTAATAGAATAAACATATTGATGTAATTCCTTTTGAAATATTACATAGTCGTAGTGAAAATAAAATATTCCCAAACAAATTTACATTTGTCTTTCTCTTTCCAGCTCCTCCCCATCACATTTATCTTTACATTTTAAAAACTGAGCATATGTTAAAAGAGATTGCTCTCAAAACATTGAAATATGTATAAACTATGGTCACATAGGCATTTTTAAATAAATTTTAAAACTTCATTGCAAGAATAAGAACATTAGTTATGAATGTAGTTTAGCCCTGAGATCACTAGATTTAATTTTATATTATATGCACTTTTTAAACACAAACTTACTGGGCGCCTGGGTGGCTCAGTGGTTAAAGCCTCTGCCTTCGGCTCAGGTCACGATCCCAGGGTCCTGGGATCGAGCCCCGCATCAGGCTCTCTGCTCAGTGGGGAGCCTGCCTCCTCCTCCTATCTCTCTCTGCCTGCCTCTCTGCCTACTTGTGATCTGTCAAATAAAAAAAAAAAAAAAAAAAAAAAAAAAAAATTTAAAAAAATAAATAAATAAAAAAAATAAACACAAACTTACACACCAGCTTCCCAAACAGCCTCACCTTGTTCAAAGGGTCCCTTAGACAAATATTTAGTTTGATACAAAGATATATTAAACCACTTGTGTTTCTCTGCAACCTGACTGATCCCTCCTGATGGCCTTGTAACTTTAATAAGTAACATCTGAGTCATCTAAGGGAGCATTTATCATTAAATTCAACTTCTAATTTGATATATATTTTTAAATAAAAGGCAGAAATTAGCATATAACAATAAAAACAGCTTGATTTAAAAATTACCTATGAGTTGAAAAGAAGCATAAGAAAGCCACACGTACAATGAATCGTGGAACACTACATCAAAAACTAATGACATACTGTATGTTGACATAACATAAGGGAAAAAAAAGAAAAAAAAAAGAAACCCACAGTGTCAAAAAAAAAAAATCAGGTAAAATGCTGCTGTTTGCAATTTTAACTGTTTGACAAAACATACCTCTGAGTATAGATTGATTAGAATAAACAGGTGGGTCCTGAAGAAGTCATGAGGTCTCATGGTTTGTCTCCAATGCATAGTATCCTTTACCTGAAGCTTTTACTCACCTAGGGATGACTTTTCTTTTCTTCTACATCTAATCCTATTTCTTAATTAAGCGAGGACCGATTGAATTATTTTTCAAGGAATGTGTCATTCGGGCTTTTTGTATGGTGACTAACACAACACAATAAAAAAAAAAATAGGGAAAAATTTTTTTAAAAAACGTCCTTTCTAGAATGACGCAGTTGAGACCTATTGGTACATGGCTTCCAAACACCACAAAGTGATTAGAGCTGAGACTTAACCTGCAATGACGGTCAGAGTACCATCAAGCAGAGGGCAGAAATGCTTCTGCTTGGTTGCTTAAGTTGCTTGATAGGGGTTCCAGAGGTATTTGGAAGGGAGCCTTAAAGGCAAATGTGCTAAAGCTTTTCAGTGTCCCCTAACTGGAGTGGAGAAGTGATTTTCCTCTTTCACAGACTTCTCCCATTTACTCTCTTTCTCAAGCAATGTATACCACGCCCTCCCAACCCCACCCCCTCTCCCTATGCCAACTGCCTTCCCAGTGCCTGCAGCCCAGACCCCTGAGCCCTTTCTGGCACTGAGAGCAGAGCGTCCTTCCCTCCTCTCTTCAGGAGCTCTGATACCTTGGCAGGCACACTCATGTTTTGATTTCTGTAAGGTTTCCTCCCCCACAAATTTTATCAGTATTGAGTCTTACTTACTAGCTTTCTACTTTCTTACTCACCCTCCCATGACAAATAAAATATATTGTAAAACTTTGTAGGAGTAAGATTTTATTTTATATACTGAAATGAGGAGCAAACTAATAAGAGAAGGCCAAACCTATGGGCAGATGGGTACTCAAAACATCTGAATGAAAAAGAACATCCTATAACGAGAGTTTGGACACTAGGATCTTGCCCTGATTTTGATTTCTGGCACACTGAGGGGGCAGCCCAAAAGACGCTGATGCTGGAGGTTGATGCTTGATTTTCTTAGGCCATTTCTAGAGCAGGTCCAAGTTACTCTTAATTACTTCTAGCTCTAAAAATTTCACAAAGGAGCATGGCAGATGCTGTTGCAAAAATAAAGGCAACAAGTGGAAGGGGGCTGGAAAGTGAGGAAGGCTAAAGATGAAAGTGGTCTCAAGCTTCTGGAAGTTCATTTACAGAAATTAAGGCAATAGTATACCTTGTATAGTATCGCCACTTCAGAAGAGAATGTTGTAAAACTATAAGGAAGGGGAATCAGTCTAATGGTTTCCGTTTATCTTTTACAGAGTCAACTATAAACATTAAGTACTGAACATAACTTTGATTTCTCAAGAGTACTTAGAAGCCTGTGAAAATCATAGGAGGAATGCCAAAATGTCCCTGGGCAAACTACCTGTTAGACTACTAACACAGTCTGATACTACTTAAGATGCAACCAACTCTTAAATTTCAAGGATGTGCTTTTCCTCCAGGCATGTATTTTGTAAAGGGAAGATAATGCTGCTTTTTGTAGTGCTTTAGCTTTGATTGTGTAGCCCTTCCTTTCTGGATAAAAAGTTTTAAGACTTTAAAATAACTTTTTTCTTCCTCCTTGCATGTGTTCCTATAAAACCTACCAGATCCCATTTGTTACTCTTTCTCCATAAATCAGTAGAAATGAGTACAGCGACCCAATTACATAAGTCAAGAGCTATAAGCTTTATAAGATCAGTCAGTTCCATGGCTATAACAAGTGAAATAAGTTGTTTTCAGAGATTTTCTACAACTTTCTACTAACTTGCCTTCTAGTCTATACAAAGTATCATGAGACTTTGTGCAAATGATTTATACTGTTCAAATCTGGTTCTTCCAGAGTCATAGAAAATATAAAAGTAATAATAATAGTAATAATAAATGTCATTTTGCAGTTCTTACAATATGCTAATTCAGTTTCATTCTTCAGTTAAAGTCTTGTTTCATCCTCCAAAAGCCCTGTCTTTTATCCTAATTTTGTTTCCAGCTTTATTGAGATATATAACATATATATATATTATATAATGTTATATATATATATAACATTATATAACTTTAAGGTATACAACATAATGATTTGATATATGTTTTACAAAATGATAAGTTTACAATAAATTGCAATAAGTTTGGTTAACACATTGAATGCTTCACATAGTTATAATTTTTTCTTGTGATGAAACCAATTAAAAATCTATTCTAATCTTAGCAACTTTCAAATATATGATATAGTAGTGTTAACTATAGTTACTCTGCTGTACGTTATATCTCCAGAACTTACTAATGTCATGACTGGAAATTTGTACCTTTTGACCATCTTCACCCATTTCCAAACGCCTCCCCCAACACCTGGAAACTAACAATCTGTTTTCTGTTCCTATGAGTTGCTGTTGTTGTTGTTTTAGATTTCATATATAAATGAGATCATATGGTATTTGTCTCTGACTTATTTCACTTAGCATAATGCCCTCATGTTTCATCCATTTTGTTGCAAATGGCATGATTTCCTCCTTTTATGGCTGAATAATATTCCATTGCACATATAATGCCACATTTTCTCTCTCCATTATGTCAGCGGGCACTTAGGTTATTTCCTTGGCTTGTCTGTTATAAATAATACTGCAATGAACATGAGGATACAGACATGTCTCTGAGAGCGTGACTTAATATCCTTTGGCTATATACCCAGAAGTGGGATTTCTGGATCATATGTAGTTCTAATTTCAATTTTTTGAAGAACTTCCATACTGTTTTTCATAGCTGCTCTACCAATTTACCTTCCTGCCAACAATATTACAAGATATTTCTTTTCTCCACATTCTTGTCAGCAGTGTTATCTCTTGTCTTCTTGAAAAGAGATATTCTTAAAGGTGTAAGGTGATAGCTCATTGCATTTCTGATTTGCATTTTCCTGATGATTAATGGGGACGAACACATCTTCATGTACCTGTTAGCAAATAATATCTTCTTTGGAAAAATATCTATATCCTTTTATTTGGCCTGTTTTTGTTTTTCTTTTACTACTGAGTTGTATACCTTCTTCATATAGTTTGGATATCAATCCTTTGTCAGATGAAAGTTTTGCATTTAGGTTTTAGACAAGTCTAGTCATGTGTGAAATACTTGAATTGTTATAAGATTGTGAAAGAGACTCATTATAAATTATTAGATGAAACAAAAAACACACCAGACAAACTTCTCCATATAGTTCTGCCTTAAGAACGATCCCAAAAGCTCACATCAATAGAGGGGAAGTGCTCAAATGCTGGTGATGCAAGAAAGGAGCACTATTTCTAAAGAAGTTTTTTTTTTTTTTTTTTTTTTTTTCATTTTAGAAAGTATAGCTAAGGGACTTATGTGTGGAACATACTAAGAAATATGAAGTAAAATCCTATAGAACCGAAAATACGAAGTATACAGATTTTCTCAGAACTAATCTGGGTAAAATAGACTGAGTAATATTGGGATGAACATCCACGAATCCTGGAATGTTTAGCTGAACTGTAATGTACTAGGAATCTAGTCACCTTTCTTTTTTTTTTAAGTCATAAGCATGAACATTTTAAAAGACTGTCCTATAAATATCCCCAGTTGTTAGTGGGCTATGCTTCAGGAATGCTTTCCTTAATGTTAGAAAATCCACATACGAGAATGGTGGAAGTATATGAGAAAGGACTGGCCTATTAGAATAATTATTTAATAGGGGAAAAATAAGAAAAAGAACTTTTAAATTGGATTAAATAGATCATAATAAAGATTTTTTTGCACCTTTAATTCTAATGACCACTCTGTGTGATAGGTATAAAAAGGCTACTGACTTTTCTTTTCCCAAATGCTTGAGGTCTGAAAAGAGAACATAGCTAAATGGAATGTTGATCCCTTCTGCCCAGATTTCGACCAGGGGTGCCCATGTCTCACCCTCAAACTAACAAACTCAAAACTTAAGAGAAATTAAGTTTTGTCTACTCTAGCCATTCTCACCTAATATTTTGATAAAAATAAACAAATGCTAACTTTCTTTCTCTGGAGATCCACTGAAGAGACAGCTCTAAAACTCTCCCTCGACCATCCCTTTGTCCTCCCCAGATTAAAGAGCTCTTTGTGCTAGTCTCAAAGCAAAATGACTCAGAGACTGTGAACATCATTCAAGATCAGTTCCTGCCACTGTGTTTCCTTGATGCTGCCTTAAGCTTGCCTCTTTGTGTAAGTCACACCAGAATACTTTTTCTACTCCTCAATTTAAACTAACTAGTTGAAAAATGATCTGAGCCAGGAAAAAACAAAAACAAAAAAGCAAAACAAAACAAAACAAAACCTGATTTTAAAAAGTAAGCCAATACTTGAGCACATAATGTGCAGAGATTGAAATAAACAAAACTATAGTAAGAGACAACTCATACTGGTATATTCCAGGTCCTCTTGGTGGAGTGTTTTCCAGTAACACGAAGTTATGGTCTCTACTCTCTTTATTCTTACTTTTGCTGCCTTGGCACACTTTGAGGGTAGCACTTACAAACTTTTTCTTTCTTAATTAAAGCAAAAGAAAGTGCCACACTTTTGTTCTCAATGGTAATTCTAACAGTAAGTCAGTATTTAACACAGCCATTCATATTCCATAAAATAGTTTTCCTTCTGATAGGAAAGTGCATTTTAAGCTTATGTTTGCTAGAGGTTAAGACATGTAACTCAGAACTCAAAAGATTAAAAGATATGAAAGCAAAAACAATAGCTCATAGTGAAAGATAAAGTCACAAAAAACTTCAATCTTATAAAGGTAGCATTAAACTTTCTATTTAAGTGTTTAGAAATGAAACAACTAGATATCTGTAGTAGGAGAGATATAATTAACAAAGTATTATTTTCAAGTCTTCATTGTTGGCCACTTAAAAGAATTTGAGCTTACAAATTAAAAGAAATTGACAGATTCTAAGTAGATGCCTCATAAGTGAGCCTATGTTCATCCTTATAAAACATGAATATAATATTATTTATTCCTTCAGCAGTAATTTCCATATAGAATTATACATTGCTAAATTCATTAATCAGAGGGTTTTGTTTTGTTTTGTTTTGCATTAAGCACAAAACATAGGAATATGTAGAATTAAAAGCATCTGGATATACATCATTATTACTTATAGAAATTTAAATTAATATTTTATACTAATATAAACAAAGTAATACCCAACATCTTTCATTATTAGTGCACCCAATATTTATAATTTTGTGGGGAAAACAAAATCCAATTATAAGATTCAGAAAGTCTATTTTCTGTAAGTTTATCCCAAAAGCACTGAAACAGTAGATTTAGGGCTTAAAATTTAGAATCAGAACTTATTTCCTGGATCATTCCTATCACACAGCTACAGAACAGAAATTGTTTCTTCCATCTTCACAGTCTTCATATTGTGTATTGTTTTATGAAAACTTAGCTTAAAAATATTTGTGAAATTAAACAGTTCTCTATCAATATCACATCTCATATTTAGTGTGGTGTAGTTTCTTATCCAATAGCTAAAAGGTTTTTAAATTGCACTCAGGTGTTTTAATTGGGTTGGTTCTTTTCCACAAAGAACATAGCTGCCATCCAATTTTTTAAAAGAAAACAATTTTAGGGCGCCTGGGTGGCTCAGTGGGTTAAGCCGCTGCCTTCGGCTGAGGTCATGATCTCAGGGTCCTGGGATCGAGTCCCACATCGGGCTCTCTGCTCAGCAGGGAGCCTGCTTCCCTCTCTCTCTCTCTCTCTGCCTGCCTCTCTGTCTACTTGTGATCTCTCTCTGTCAAATAAATAAATAAAAATCTTTAAAAAAAAAAAGAAAACAATTTTAAAAACAACAAACCACAGGACACGTATATTACAAAATGTTTTTATGAAACAATTTAGAATATAAACATCTAGCCTAATTTTTCTACCTATTCCAGATAAAAATGGCTTTGAAGAATATCCATATAAACTATTTTTACAGAATAAGGTTATAATGAAGAAAACTGTTGAAGTTTTTTTAAAGAGATTTCCATGCCAGGTACAAATAGTGAAACAAATAGTGAATACTTAATGAGAGCAACAAATAAAATTTAATAAAAATTCTAGAGACTCACAACCTTGAAACTGTTTGGTCTAACTTATTGTATTGGCTCCTTGTAACCAATATATACTCAAGGGACAATGCTATATAGTGTATTTCTCAAATAGACCTTTTGCTCACTTTAACCAGGTGTCCACCCAAAACCTAACTTTCATTACCTAACACAGTAATATTTATTATCTCCCCCCTTGGACTCTGTTCTGTTCTCAGCAGCAGTAATACTCCTCCACATCACATACCATTTGCAATATGTCATTCCCTATGTAGGCAATATATCACCTTTGTATATCCATAATATTATTAGGAAGGTCCTCAAAGTTCTAAAGGAAAGGACTTCAAGATACATAAAGTTATACATGTTCTGGTGTCAACTGCATTAATTTGCTCATCCAATATTAATCGAGCGCCTATTATGTGCTGGGCACAGCAAGAGCTACTATGAAAGCTACCAGCAACAAAGAAATGATGGGGAAAACCCAGATGTTTTCCCTCCTGTAGCTTATACAGTCCTGATAGTACTTAACTCAGCCGAAGGGCACCAGGAATACCTTCATTTGAACAGGTTGTACCTATGACTTCTTGCAATGGGAAAGAACACACCCGTGGGAACTGTGGTACGTCTCAACAGGGACAATAGAAAAAGCTTATTATAGCATTTGAGCTCCTATGGATAAGGTTGGGGATAGTTGAGGGGTAGATTGGGTGTTGTCATAGAGAAGGGGCAATTCTAGCATTGGAGATCTCAATAACCTTATCTAGAGAGAAGACAGATTAAGGCAAAGGTAAAGCTGTAACTGGCTTTATAAAATAGTCATTCATTTAGGGAGGGATGATTATGGTTATTTTGTGGGTCACTCAGTGACCTCAATGATGCGAATGTTCTGTGAGAGACATTACATTCTGCAGGAGAACAACAGCGCTTAGCTGTACCAGTAGGATCAATTTGTAAGAACACTGAGGCCCAGGTCTGAGTGATGTATCAGTTCCCATACATCAGAGGTTGCTTCTTTTTTCCCCCATAGGTTACTCAGAAAATAAACAGGATAGAATAATAAATATCACTAGGACTAATATACATAATGTGGCCCAAAAGAGCCCTCTTTGTGAAAATGACATTAAGCTCAGACCCAAGGCATAAAGACATGAAGAACTGAAGAAGAAGAAAGAAGAAAGAAGAAGAAGAAGAAGAGGAGGAGGAGGAGGAAAAAAGAAAAGAAAAGGAAAAAGAAAGAAAAAACTTACCAAGCAAAGACAGGTGCAAAGAACCGAGGATAGAAGGGGCAGAGCATCTTCAAAACCAGAAAGAGGAACAATATGTCTGGAAAAAAGTGAAGGGCAGGGAGAACAGCATGAGATACAGGGCCATACAGATCATAGTAACAGGTTTATATGTTATCTGAAGAGCAATGGGAAGCATTAACAGTGTGGGTGTGTGGAATGACTTATCAGGGACTTTATGCCAGGCCCACATCCAGGCATCTGAGTATTACAGGCTGAATCGTGTCCACCCAAATTGTACGTTAAACTGCCAGCCCCCAGCACTTAGGGATGTTACTGTGTAACGAATACACCATCCTTCAGTGTCCAAAGCTATGAAATCAATGATAAATGTTCACTGAATCAGTGTTTATTTTGGCTTGAAAAAAAATAAAAGGTGCTATACAGTAGTATCCCAAAAGTGTTCATCTCCCTGGGGTTCAAATCTATAACGAGGAGTGAGGACAAGAAGGCAACCATATTGCTTCTCATTCTAAAGTTATAAGAGTTATCGTATAGGCCATTGGAATCATACTTCTGAAAATACGACTCTGTATTTATATCATATCTTTCTTCTAAGGAGTTCAAAACACTTCAAAGACATTTTCATATCAATTCTCAAAGCATCCTGTGAAGGCAGGTAGGTGGGAAATATTATCATTCCTATTTGACATTTCTATACACCTACTCACTTGATTATAAGATCATTTTAACTGAATATATAATTTTTCTGGGAAAAGAATACATGCCCAGAGAAAAAATGATGTTCATAAGAAAAATAGTGTAATTTTTGATTAAGATCACACTCATATGCTAAATGGCCTAACCATTTGTAATTTACACAATGACCCTTGAGATTTTAATTTAGATATAATTTCTTCTCCTTTCTCGTAAAAAACAGGAGTATTAACAAAATGATAACCATAGTTTTCTAAGTAACACCAGACTGAGGATAATCGGTCTCTTTTACTTATATATTCATAATACAGTGTCTGTTATGCATTTAAAGAGAGCACTGAAATATTCTGAAGTCCAAGAAGCTAAAAATTTGATTATTATTTTTTTCCTTTAAGTAAAATATCACTCTAGATGATGATTTGTAATGAGAAATAGATTTGTTTATCAGAGAGGTCAACTTGAAACAAAAATGCAAATTAAAACTTTCTAATTTTGAAAAAAGAATCACTATACCCCAACTCCTATCTCCCCGGCCTCTGAGAGAATAAAGACAAATATCCTTAACTCATAGCCTTTCCTTCCTTCAACAGCTTTATCTCCTATCCCTTCCCTCATGCTACTTCTGCTTCAGATTCACTGTTTCAAGCATTCATTTATTTATTCATTCAATAAATCTTGACTCAATATCATAAGACATGGAGGTAAAATCAGTAAATTAGTACTTATTTTGGCTTGAAAAAGTAAAAGGGGTTATGTAGTAGTGTCACCAAGAAAAAGACTAAGTAAGGAACCCTCCTTCATGGAGTATACTTACAGCAGGGAAGTAACTAAAAAGATAAAATAGTTCTTCATGGTCATAAATGCTTCAGTAATAATCCGGTGACATGGATAGAGGAAACTAGACAAAGAGGATTTCTATAAAAATAGTGGTAGAGCAAAGGCTCTATGAGAAAGTGAATTTTTGCTAACATCTTAAGAAAATGGACCTGTTGTTTGAAGGGTTGAATTAACAGCTTAAGCAGAAGTAAATATTTACCTCAAAGCTATAATGCTGCAATGGGAAAAGTGGGTTCTTGGGACTGGTGACAGAATTAGAAGGTCCCAGACCAAAATGAAAATGCAAGACCCTTGTTTAAAAATTAGTAAGAATTTCAAGATGGTGGGGCGCCTGGGTGGCTCAGTGGGTTAAAGCCTCTGCCTTCGGCTCAGGTCATGATCTCAGGGTCCTGGGATCGAGCCCCGCATCGGCCTCTGTGCTCAGCAGGGAGCCTGCTTCCTCCTCTCTCTCTTTGCCTGCCTCTCTGCCTACTTGTGATTTCTGTCAAATAAATAAATAAAATCTTAAAAATAAATAAATAAATAAATAAATAAAAATAAATAAATAAATAAAAGAAATTCAAGATGGTGACAGTAGAGCATTAAAATAAGTGCTAGGCCTGTCTGAATAGGGACCCTCTGCAACTGCAGAGTTGTATATCCAGGAAGCCAGGCCTGAAAAGGGGGTCCTCTGTGGATTGAAGGTCTCTATGAGATCAGAGCATGCAGGGGAGCACTACACTGGGGCATGAGTACAACATGGTAGGTCTGCTTGTTCTGGTAACAAACGACCTAGAAGACAGCCTTTCACAAAATTGTGTGATAAACAGGGATGGACAGTCCAAGGAGAAGTGTTTCTTACTAGGAATAGGGATATAGGTCAGCCTTAAGTGATGTTCTCTCCTGACACTACAAGTGTGTCTATCCATGGCCCTGGGAGTCGCATAAAGGAGCCTTTTTCATTCTTGGTTCTGGGCTTTGCAAGTCTAGAATAAATTCCGTCCTCCCCCTGGATTTCAACATGACTACGAACTCCATCCAGGTGGGTGATGACCACATGTGACTTATTTGCCGCAGCTCTTAACCGGTAGGAGATTTGCATTCATGTACTGAATTCATCGATCAGTGACTGAGTACTAAGTCCATCATGTGGCAAGTGACATTATTGAAATTTTTGGAAAAAAATAGTCAACGTTAGAAAATTTTACATTATGTTATGTTTAGGAAATAGCTTATCAAAAGAGCAAATTCCACCTTGCCACTTTTTTTTCATCTATTTCCTTTATGAGTGTATGTAAAGAAATGTATTTGGCATCCTAAGGGCACATAGCACCAAATACCAGACTTGGTTCCTGATTCTCATTCTTAGTTCTTTTCTTCCAAGAATAGGGCAGCTAGTAATTAACAGAAGATTATAAAAATATTCCATAAGTATAGTAAGAGCTATTAAAATATGATGACAGATCATCAACCTAATTTAACATTTTTCATGTAATTTGGTTAACCAGGGAAATGCAAGTCACTTAGAACATCTGCTAAAAATTACATGGTGAGTTCAAAGAATGCCCAAATTATTCTTCTTGTGATTTGTGCAAATAATTCAGATTATTCAGAATTTGTGACATAAACTATGTTCTGACATAAACTATTAACACATAGTTACTATTCACCTAGAAGTAATTTGCCCTCAATGTTGCCTTCAAAATGAGAAAACGACAGAAAAGTAAATAGGGTTTATTCAACATGTGGCATTCTGACTCTTCACAGATATTACAAAAAGGGCACAGGTTTATATAATAATCAACATATATGGGATGGGGACCAGGGAATATATTTTTAAAAACTAATTTAAATTACAGTTTATGTTTGGGCAATTTGGGGAAAAACAAAGTTAGACTTTTCAAAACCAACAAATCTGAACACATGCTGAAAGACAAATGATATGAATGTACATCTGTTCTCTAATCTGCATCTGATTTTTCAAATATTTTTTGAAACACCCATTGGAAAAAAAAAAAAACTAGAAAAAAAATTTCTGTTTCTTGGAGAGGATGACTTTACCGATAAAGAACAATTAGTTTGTGTTTAGCAATGTCTTATTTGTTTATACATTTGTTTTCCCTACCTTTGGTTGAGGGTTAACTGGGTTCGAATTTCTATGAATGTGCGTCTTTCCTGGGTGGATGTAGCTAAGATTTGAACTTCTCTTTCCATTCTGGACCATTAATTTTTTCTGGGCATGGAGGCCTGGATGTTTACGAGTGTACCTTCCAAGCCATATGAGAAATCAACTTGCCATTTCTTGGAAATAACCAGCTAACTCCATGAATTTCCACACAAATATATTTTTTTAAGATTTTATTTATTTGACAGACAGAGATCACAGGTAGGCAGAGAGGCAGGCAGAGAGAGAGGAGGAGGAAGCAGGCTCCCTGCTGAGCAGAGAGTCCCATGTGGGGCTCGATCCCAGGACCCTGAGATCATGACCTGAGCCGAAGGCAGAGGCTTTAACCCACTGAGCCACCCAGGCGCCCTCCATACAAATATTTTTGAACTACCAAAAATGTATGGAAGAGCATTAGAAAAGTGAACCATACCTGTTTTTGTTCTTCCCTTTTTGCTCTCACTGTCTACTTCCCCTGTCACTGTGATCAACAGGGATCGCACATATGTGTTCTGATTCACTCAATACAAAGTTGGCACTATGTGAAGGCATAAATGACATTCATCCTCCTTGCATAAACACATTCCAACAACAATGTTTGTCTTCAAGGCCTTTTTACCAATCAGGCCATATCACCAAGTGAAGAAAAATCTGGTTCCTTATGTGCCTTACACGTATATGTGAAAACTTCCAACAGAATCATATTCTAAAACATTCCCCTGAAACTCCTCTCATCCTGGGCACCCATGTTGGGCAAGACTTGGACAAGCTACACAGTGAGAGTAATTAGTGTTCAATTTATAGACGTCCGTGACCTATGGGAAAGGAGCCAGGGCGAACCCCCAAACTCTAAGCTTCCTTCCTGTAATATCCTCTCTATTCCACGTCAGGCACTAATCACAAGAACTGCATTAGCTAGATTCAAGCCCCGTGTAATATTTTAGAGAAAATGCTGACTGAAATTAAGTGGTTTGTCATGCAACAATTACTAGGGAATCTAATATTTATGACAGAGTTTCCAGCAACTATACCCTTCTTTTTCTTTTTGTGCAAATCCGAGGCACACCAGTGGTGTTGTGACTGAACTTCTGTGACAAATCAATGCCCCTTACCTTGAAACACTGATCTGTCACAGTCTGATCCTGCTCCCCTCCCAGACTTTCTACTTTTGAAAACGTACTGTTGGATTCCCCCTCATCTTCTCTCCCCTCCTCTATAGAAGTTCCATTTCCTGCCAGTCTACATCTTGGGAATATTAATGGCATAACATTATTATAGTCACGGCTTTTTTTTGGGGGGGGGGAATGCAGATTGCCAGGTTTAGCAATTGCAGATTAGATTTGAAAGAGAAGAGATTCAAATGCAGTAATGCTGCCAGAAGACAGCTCCTTCACTGATTTAGAATCAGTGAAATGTGTGACAGGAAAGACTATGTGTTGGCAATAGGGCTTGATACATGTTTCAAGAGCAAAATTGAAACTATCTTCCCATGGTTTACAGCTATAGATCACCAGAAAGATCTCATACGCAAAAGGCTGCAGGCCCTGCCTTCTCCTCCATCCTCTCTCAGGGTGGAGATAGAGATTTCAAAATTAGATGTGTCAAAGCTTTCACAATTCATTGCCGAAGCACATGCCTAAAACTGTCTCTTATTGAAAAAATATATTAATTATATTTCTGCCTTTTTATCATGTAAATGTAGAGCTCATGAAAGGAACCAGATGGACAGCTTTTGGAAATGAATTCTTCCTTTGATTAAAAGAAAAGAAAGTTTCTACATGCTCCGTCTCTGAAAAGCTTCCTCTTAAAACTTTCAGCAGCACTGAAATGGTTCTGAATGCGACGTTTCCACTATGTATGTGTGAGTAATTAACAGTGCTGACAACAACCTAAGTTTTCTAGCAAATATTGCATTTATTGGATTCTGGGACCTTTAAAGATGAAGGCAGTTTAACTCATTCAATGCCATTCCATATACTGTATGAATTCAAATTTTACAAAATTGAGAGTAAAACTCTAACAAAATTCATTCTTCCTGTTCTGAAACCTCTTAATCATCAGATTGAATTTAATTTTCAATAATTTTGGTTACTAACTCACCTGACTCCTCAAAATGTGTAGTTGTTGTTTCTTTATGAGAAAAATATTTACTGAACAACCATTCTCTATCAGCCCCACTGTAAGATGTCCATATGATGGTAAATAAAAAGACACTGTTCATACTCTGAGGACATTGACATCTGAGTAGAAAACACCAAAAGCTAACACCAGGGAAAGTGCAAAATGCTAAGATATTAAACTGAGGAAATAACTTACACAGATTGGGGGTCAGCAAATATGAAAAGGGTAAGTAGAAGAATTTGGCATTTTGCAAGTGGCTGACTCAGCTAATCTGATTCAGATAACGGCTGATGGTGAAATATGGAGGTAGTTTGGGTGAGTTGGTAGCATGTGTCTCAATTAAAACTTAGAAGTTCATAGCTTAACTTTGTTCATGAGATGTTACTGCTAGATATCTGGGCAGATAAATAAATGAATAAATACATCCATAAATAAATGCATTATAAATAAACTATGATAAGGAAGCCCATCAATGGCTGGGAGGAAAGACTCATCACCATGCAGGATATTTCTTAATAATACATTAATACTTAAAAGGTTGCTCACATCTTGCAGTTCGTCCTGGAGGATGATTTCTGTCTCCTTCCTTTTCTGGTCACATTGGCTTTGGGGCACATTCCAACCCAGGAGACAAGTGCAAAAATAAAACCAAAGACTAGCCTTAAGTTAACATTCTGGCTTATTGATCTCATGATAAAATGCAACTACTAGCATTACAAATCCTATTGGCTTATCTGATCTGGTTCTGATGATTTTCCTGGCTAATTATTAATATCAGCTGAATCTAGGATTTTATTCTCAAATATTGACAAGATGCTAAATTATCCATTTGGTGACGTCTATTGTGTGCTCCCCCCAGACACTGGAAACTCGAGTATTCACTCTGTTACTGCTATCCTGGGTGTGTAGCAAGGTTCAAAACCTTAACTCTCAAGTGTTACCTTTCAAAAGCCCAAACCTAAAATAAAATGAATTATATACTTCCTGATACACAGTACTCAGTCCGAGTTTTATTCTTTTTTGTGTGTGAAGATTTTATTTATTTATTTGACAGAGATCACAAGTAGGCCGAGAGGCAGGCAGAGAGAGAGAGAAGGAAGCAGACTCCCCACTGAGCAGAGAGCCCGATGTGGGGCTCGATCCCAGGGCCCCAAGATCATGACCTGAGCCGAAGGCAGAGGCTTTAACCCACTGAGCCACCCAGGTACCCCCGAGTTTTATTCTTAAGATTTACTTTTTCTAGTTTGATGTAACCTCCATCAATGGTGACTTGAGATGTAACAGCACTACAATAATAATTGATTTCATATGTTACTCTGTAACAGAGTAGAATTACTCTGCCTTCTAACATGATGTGGTTTTAATTTTGAAGAGGATTTCATGAAATGTTTCTTCAGCTGAATTGATTTTCATGGTGTTAAGTATAGAAAATTATACTTCCTTTGGACTAATTTCATTAGCATCATCCCAGAACTCTGCATCTCCTAAAGTGTTGTTTGTTTTCTACAGTCCTCCTCCCCTATCCCAAACCCTCTAGAAGTTCCATGAGAGCAGAAGTCTTTGCTATCGTGTTCACCACCATGTTCCCAACATTTACAATGATGGGGTCATAACAAGGGCTCATTATATATTTATTATTTGAAGGAATGCTGGGTGAATGAACACATAAAGTATATGTAACCATAGAGCCTAGAGTTATTACTCTATTCTTTCATTAGGAAATACCATAACAATGAACAGGAAATGTTTTTGTAATGATGATAAAAACTCCTATTTTTCACTGTGCTTTGATATGTTAACAGTATGTCCAACATTTTCATTTGATCCTCATAGTCGTTCTGTGAAGAAAGCAGTCCATATTTCACCCTTTTATATAAAAGCTGAAACTTCCATCTGTGCAGGTTACCGTATGAGAGCCCAAGATGACAGAAGAAGCAGAGTTGGAAATCACCAGAGTTTTGAGAGAGCCAGTGTAGTGGTTAAGGGCTGGACTCCAGAACTGACTGCTTGGAGTGAATGTTGGCTCTGCTGTTTACAAGGGTGAGCCCTTCTGTGAGCTACCCAAGCTCTTGTACTGCAGTGGTCTCATGATGGTGTCAGTATGAGAATCACAAACTCTGTAAATGGCTTAGGACAGTGCCTAGCAAATAGAAAACATTCAACAGTTCTCAGGATTTATTATTTCAAGCGGAGGGTCCTTCCTGCCCTATGCTAGAAAGAAAGTCCTTTCTTTAAAAATCTTTAAAATTTACCTTCAAATATATTTCCGTATTTTACGATCCATTTTAAATCATGGCAACATGTGCATACTCTAAATGCTATATTTAAGTGCTGTGATTCTAATCTTTTATTTTATGTTTATAGTTTTATTATATCTATCATAATTCATAGGGATTCTAAGTTACATTTAATTTAAAATACCCTATCCAGGAAGAAGTAGCAAAATGGAGAGAATTCACTGAACATCAATGATGACACAGAACTTTCTCGGAAGTACCAAAAGAAAGATGGACATTACATCTCTCCTCTCAGATAGCTCACTGTAAAAGGTCAATCCACACCTGAAGAGAAGATGTTCCTACTTCAGCTCTCAAACAGGAAACAATCCTTGTCCTAATTTTTACTCGATTTCGGTGATATGTAAAAACTCAGGACTGCAAAACTGTCTTTTAGGAATGAGAATACCCCGCCAAGGATTTATGATAAATGTATGTGTTGTTTAAAATTATCTGAAATCCATTTCTCTTACTCCTGAGTGGTATGTGCTAACCTCAAACTAGTTCAGTGAAGGAAGAGGTTATTCAGTCACTATTGCCTACACAACTAAGGAGTCATAAAAATAAGAAGGGAAGTTGCATATTTGCCACACTACTAATACCAAACAAAATCACAAGTGATTTAAATACTTAAAACTAAAATTAAGGGACGCCTGGGTGTCCCAGTCATTGACCGTCTGCCTTCGGCTCGGGTCATGGTCCTGGGATCGAGGCCCACATTGGGCTCCCTCCTCGGTGGGGGGCCTGGTTCTTCCTCAGCCCCTGCTTGTGTTCCCTCTCTCTCTGTGTCTCTTTCTGTCAAATAAATAAATAAAATCTTAAAAAAAAAACCAAAACAAAACTAAAACTAAAATTGAAAAAGTACTGAAACAAAATTTAAGTGCATATTTTTATAATCCCTTGGGAAGGGAAGGATTTCATACACATAGTATCAAAAGAAAAACAATAAAGAGAATTTGAGAAATTTGACTACATAAAAATGTAAAGCTTTTATGATAAACAATCTTCAAGTCAAAATAAAATTTTTAAAAATTCTGCAAAATATATAAAAGGCAAATAATGTAGTAAGTAAATAAACCTTAACTTACAAATTAAAATCAAACAACTCAATTTAAAACATGAGCAATGTAAACAAGCAGGCAATTCTCAAAAAATATGTAAAATGAATTAATATATGAAGAGCTATTAACTTTTCCATGTAGGTACTACACATTACAGTAACACTATAAAGATTTTTTTAAAATATTGGCTTGGGTTAATAAAGTTGATAATGTCCATGGCTGCTAAGGGTGAGAGTAAATAAGTAATCCCATTACATAGAGATGAAAACATAAATTGGTAATATGTTACTGAGAATGATCTGTTAATAGAAAAAATAGATATATATAGATAAAACACAGATACTTATATATTTGGACATATGTAATTTTCTAAAAAAACAAACAAATGTGTAAAGGTTTATACACACAAATATATTAAAGTTAAAAAATTAGAAAAATAATAAATAGATTATGGTACAACTGTATAATAAAACACCACAGTCTGCCAAAAATAGTGATACAGTACTAGGCTGAAATAAAAAATATCTATCATAGGTGCTCAGTCAAAAAAAATTATAAGCCAGCATAGAGATTACAACCCTTTTTAATATATGCATTAGAAAAAGATAAGAAAGTTTTATGCCAGCACTTTTGTTAACAACTTTAGCATCTGGGGGATTTTTTTAAAAATATCTTAAAGTTCTCCCATTTCAGGTAGACAATTTGGTGGTTTTATTAACTTTACCAAATAGTGTAACCATAACCATAAATCTAATAAAACCCCTCAGGCCATTTACTGTTAATTCCTTAAAAATGTGGTACTATTTTTTGTTGCTAAATAATATTCCATTATATAAATCTACCACATTTTGTCTATTCATTCACTAGTTAGTGACATTTAGTTCATTTCTACTTTGGGGCCATTATGTTTATGCCAACACATTAATAGCAATTATCTCAGGTATTATGATTATGTGTGCTTCTCACTTTCTTCCATATACATATCTGTATGTGCTTATACTTTCTTAATAATTGGGGTAGGGCTAAATAGGGTAGTAGCACTGTTTTTAAAGAGATTTAATATAAAATGAGAGAGATTTGTTTAGAAATGTAGACCCCAATTGAATATATTTTACATGGCAATTATTTTCTGTATCTCTATCCCCTTCATGCTAATTTTATATAGAAGGTCATAAAACTAAGAAATTTGGAAATTTCCCAAACTCCTCTTAAAAATAACTACATAAGAGGGACGCCTGGGTGGCTCAGTTGGTTAAGCAGCTGCCTTCAGCTCAGGTCATGATCCCAGCATCCTGGGATCGAGTCCCACATCGGGCTCCTTGCTCATCAGGGAGCCTGCTTCTCCCTCTGCCTCTGCCTGCCATTCTGTCTGCCTGTGCTCACTCTCTCTCTCTCTCCCTCTCTCTCTCTCTCTCTGACAAGTAAATAAATAAAATCTTTAAAAAAAAAAAAATAACTACATAAGAGTCATTTTGTCTATGGAAGGGGGTTGACCCAAACACTATTTTTTTAACCTAGCTATTGCTTTAATTTTTAATTATGATTATTTTATTTAAAATGGGAGTATTTTTATGAGAATAAGTTGAATGCACATCCACATGTATACATAAACATACCTTTAATTTAGAGACAACATCCCACATAATAAGAATAAGAAACACATAATAGAAATATGAATAAAGAATTCTTAACATCTGTGGCAATCTGAAGTGATACAGTGATTCAGTTTTATTGGAACGGTTTTGACATATTACAGTGTTTGTTGGTTTGCTTTAAATCAGTTATACTTCTTGTCTCCAAATATCAGTCCCTCATATACTGTATGTCTCCTATGCTAGGAACTTATTGTGTGATTACAAATCACACAGGTCTTGCTCTCAGGAAACTTTAAAGCATCCAACTCAGGAGCACTTAACTTTTGAAAACATGAATTAAGGTTAAACGAAATAAAAAATAGCACCTTTAATTAGATGCCACATGTTCTGTGCTGTGCTTTCAAATCAACTACAAAAACCTAATTCATACAGAATCTGTGAGTCAGTAAATCCCTCACCCAAATCGATCCTTTGTGGGTCATGGTCCCCACCACCACATGATCAACATCCTTTTATAATTTTGAGAATCTGTATATTTGAAGTTTGGGGTGAGGGTTTGTTTCTTTTGTGTTTTAAAACCTGACTTAATCATGCAACACAGAACTGGGCTATCACAAAATTTCTGAAGCCTTCCAGTAATAAATTGCTTTTTTAAATATAAATTAGGGTAATATACTGATCCCATAAGTCTCTTAAAACAAAAACAGAAATTTCAACTAGAAGATGGCGGCATCCCTGCTCTGGGAGTGGACAATGTCAACAGCCCTTCCTTTTGGGAGTGTGAACTGCAAACCGGACTCATGGGTTATGTTCATGGATGATGGGGAAGAACCTGATGAGGAAAGTTTTGTGCTGAAACTAGAGAACTGTGAACCCTTATAGGTTGTCTCGAGCCTGAGGCGATGAGGCTGTTTCAGAAGCAACCAGGGGGGCCTAAGATCAAAGTCCACACTTCAGGCGATACATGTTAATGGTAAACACGTAAAATTTCAAACCAGTTCCCAGCAGGATCGGGTTCAGAAGGAAAGCCGGTGGCATAGTTAGGCCAGTGTTGTAAAACTGCACTGATAAGGACTAACTTCATTGGGTGAGGATGGACAGATTAGATAATTTATAAAGCTTTTAACACTGTTCATGTTAACGTAACAGGTACTCAATAAATGTTACCTATTTATCGTCATTAGAAGAGGCATCAGTGTACTCTAACAAGAATTATTCACCATTAGTAATGTACGCCATGATACACCAAAGCGGTGCAGAAGCAGCCGGCCAGGCAACCTTTTGAGAAAGTGTTGCGTGAAGCCTAGGCATTCTTCCACTTTCTTTAGGAGCAATGGTGTCACATCTGAGGTGGTCTCACTCATCTAAACCAATAGATTCGTGCATGGGAAATGTTATTTTCTGTCACAACATAATAGCAAAACAACGAATACAAATTTTTATGCAATTATAATAGAATATTAATATCAAGTTATGGGAAATCAATGTTTAAAATATTTAAACCTAATTCCTTTTTCATGTATTTCTTTCTACTCCATACCTAAGTTCATTTTCATCCTACTGTGTGTTACGTGACTGTTTATTGAAAACAAAATCAATAAACAGTGCCCCACGTTCAGCTAATTGGATTACTTTGTAAAAAAGCTTTTTCTTTTGAAAGAATTTAAGCTCACATGAAGTGGCAAACAGAGAAGTCCTGGGTACCCATCATCCAGGTTTTCCCAGTGGTGACACCTTACACAACCACAGGGTCTTAAGAAAACCAAAACCTGATTGGCACAATTCAGGTAACTGGGTTATAGATCTTACTCAGATTTTGCCAGTTTTTACATTTATTCCCTTTTGTATGTTTTTAGAAACAATTCTATAACATGGATATATATCTTAGAACCACCCCCACAATCAAAATACAGAATTGTTTCATCACAGCAAAAAGACTCCTCATGCTTTCCCTTTATAATCATACACTCCCGGCCTTCTCTATCCCCTGGCAACCCATTTTCTCTTCGACATTTCTTTGATTTTGGCCATTCTTTTTTAAGGAAATAATTTTAAGACACAGCTAGGAAAGATTTAGTAACAATTCTTATCTACATTGTTTTGCTTTGTTTTGTTTTAATGCATGTAAAACAAGAGAGAGTACAGATGCACCATCAGGAGTGTTTTGGAAATGAGTCACATAGATACGAGAGTTCCTAACATTAAATTTTCAGTTCTGGCAAGAATTCACAAGAATCTAACTTTAGTTATTAAATAGTGAGGTACTGATTGTCACTGACTGTTTGGTTTTTGGGGGCGTGAGTTCACATTTATGGGCCACCTCACACCTGTTGCTATCTTAGATGTTGTCATTTTTGAATCGCATGGGAAAAGAAAAGCAAAGGCAAAATTTTCCATTTCTGAATGGGAAAAAAGAGACCTATTGCTTTGAAAAGCAAACAGAAATCTTTCTTGACTTATGTGGAATCTTTTATTTTTTTCAATTATAAATTTCTAGTGAGTCTATATGGTTAGAGTGTAAAAGTATGGGTAAAACAATATTTAATATTTTAATATGTATGTACTGAAATGAGAGAATGGAATGTCTTTCTTGAAGTTAGCAAATAAATCATTGAACAGTTTTTAATGGCCTAAATATTTAACATTCTCAAGGTTTTTCTTTCTTCTTCCCCAAAATGAAAAGTTACTTGTTTGCCTTGTATTTAACATCTCTCTACCACCTAGATTCAACTATCCAGACCAAGTCATTTACAGTTTTGAACAGAAACGGCATAAAATTGGCTTATTTTTCACAGCAAGAGCTGTAGGTAAGTTTTAAGGAACTGAAGTATGAAGGCACATGACCCAAAAGCTGAATTGTCTGGAAATCTGGAGCAGCTCATGCTAAACAGGGCTAAACCCATATGTACAGAAGTACTTAGTTCTATGGGTCAAGAACTCAAAACCCCAAATCTTATCTTGTCATTAATATTTATTGTGCCATGTGAGCTTTAGAATTTTAGCATTCAAATATCTGAAAGTTTACTTGGAGCAGAAGGTCTTTCTTAGTGGGAACATCTTCATTGGAAAAAGAGTGGGCAATTTTCTATCCAATAATATTCAGTCCCACCACATATCTTCTTAGATTTTTATTTGTTCATAATCTCACCTCTGCCCTTTGAAGCAGACTTTAAGACAAGACACATAATAAAAAGTAAAAGAGAAGTGGAGCATCAGAACCAGGGAAAAGATTATAAAGATTCGTTGGTGATAAAGGTCTACGTGACTAACATGATTATGCTCACTTATAATTTGGATCTGAAGTTTCCAGCATGGAAATCAAAATGGGGAACAGTTATATATGCCCTCATTAAAAAGGAGGAAAACTGTAAATTTCTCAGGTAGAAGCAAGGATCATTCTTGAAACTTACATGTAGAACACTATTTGCTCAAACAAATGGCAAACACAAACATAAATCTTAAACTTTCTTAAATATCTTTTAACAAATATGATGACATAATAAAATAGACTTTTGTGACTATGTTTCCAGGGAAGATATCAAACCCTTTTCAGAATAAGTTTATAGTCAGTTCTGGATAGAGTGGGCATGGAAATAGCACTGTCTTCCTCAAGATGAGAGAATGATAGAGCACCCTATATTTAACCTCCCTGATCTGAACTAATTTCTCCTAATTATGTACTCATCTGGTGGTCTAAAGTAACCCAGGTTTTGAGTTAAAAGTATTTTAAGGAATGATTGCATGCTTCCCTGAACCTGACTTTTGACAAGAGCCCAGACTGCTTTAATTTTGCATTGCTGCTTAGGTTCAAAGCATCTCTAAGACAGGTGCCAAAACTTTCTGCTATTGAGCCATAATGGTCTTAATGTTCTAACTAGATTAGAAGGAATTTGACTACCATAGGAAGAAGAGGCAACTATAAGCAAAAGTCACAGTTTCTTCCAGATCCGGCAACCAATATGTTGCAATGTTTGTATGTTGAAATTAACCAACTATTTCAGTTATAACATTTCACTGTGGCAGAAAGGTTAACATTAGAAGGTCACACCACCCAACCAAAAAGTACCTTATCTGGAATCCAGTGACTCTTCTCTTTCCTTTTAATGCACGGTGTATTTTATTAGTTTCTGATGGACTTAAAGTTTATAAATTTATTGTTGGACTACTTTCTCTTTTCTGACTCCTCTGTTTCCAATGTTAATTGTATTGATAGTTCTGGATTTACATTCTTTTCATGTTGTAGATGTCTGGGACAGAAAAGCACTAATTAATTCATGTCTAGGAAGAAAAATGCATTTATTTATGTCTAAATGAAAAACAAAAGAGCAACTCTTTCTTTCACAAATAAATTCATCACTTAGTGACAATACAAGATGTTCTTGCTTGATTTAGATACTAGGTCTTGAAAGAAAATATTGAATAATAAGTGGCTCAGGTTTCCTAAGGAGGAATATTGAAAAGAAAACTTCCTTAAAGCTGCTATTGACAGGAAGGTGACTTCTCTAAATTTCACTGGGAAGATTCCCTCTTGTTGAATGTCAATGAAGCTTCTGTTCCTGTACCCTTGCAAACAAATAAAGGCAGCATGATCCTTTCTACACTTGGACCAGGTAAAGGACTCAGAGGACCTCTGAGAAAGAGCGATCTGTCTATGAAAGTGAAAAAAATGGATGAAAACTATCACATCTTATCAATAACTTCAGTTAAACAAGTGCTAATACCAACACAACTTACCTATTCAGAAACATGTGGTTCCTGGACAAATGAGCACCCAAAGATTTTTTTTTTTTTAATAAATGAATAAAAAGGCTATTATCAGCATAATTTCACCTAAAAAAAAAAACTAACCTTAAGAAAACACTGTGTCTCTCTCATTAAGCCTATTTCTTTTTTTACATTACTTTCGCTTTCCTCCACACAGCTGAATTTTTCTCAGTACCCTCTCTCTCTCCTTGGTTCACCTAAAACGTAAAAGAAGTAATAGAGATATGGGTCCCACAAGTAAAACAATCTGACAACTTTTGCTTAACATCTTACAAATATGGATTCAAGCCACTGTTCTACCATAAACCTGTCCTTACTTTGAACAAGTAATTTTTACCTTATGGGACTCAATTTCCTCATCTGTGAAGGAAGATTAACACCTATGGGCAGTACTGTGGGGTGAATCCGGTAACATGATCCAACTGCCTAAGGTCTAATAGGTACTAAATAAATAGCATTATTATTAGCCTTATTTTTCTATTAAAGCACTCCCTTCTTCCAGTGATTCACAAGTCAATAGTGCCTAAATGAAGTTGCCCTCCCAGTGACAAAAAATTTAATTTCTAAGGATAAATTTCAGCCAGTCTCTCTTGTTCTCATAAAATTCATGAGGGGACTCTAAAAGCATATTCAAGATCTTAGTTCTGATCATATATATTCCTTTCCAGAGACAAATTTATACCGTGAGATTGAAGGAGCAGCTAGATGTGTCTGAGGGCAGGGGGCAGGAACAATAGAGAGGCACAAGGAATGTGAAAGACAATTTACTAAGCTCCCTCCTAGCCTGCATTTCAGCTTACCCTTTGCTGTCTATAGACTATTCATCAGCATTACCATGCCCTGAAATCTCCTTTGAAATTTTAATCAATTTAACATTGGTGTATCTATAGATTAGATGAAATAACTTTTGCTGTCTCTTCAAGCACCTTTGTCATATGAATGGCTCATGGCTCTCATATTTCTCAATATGAATTTCTAGATATCCTTCTATTTCAATCTTGTTTTCAAAGGACAAGGTGGAAGGTGACAATGGTAATGAAGATTAACTCAAAGACTAATTATTTAGTCACTGGTGGGGAGGATGAGGCACACAGCTAAATCTTTCTGTCACGAATATTCATAACTAGTTCAGTTTAAATGCCAGATTTATGAGAGCAAGTGATCCATCTCTATCAGGCACCGGATGCTTTATTTAAGGTGGGTTCGGATGAATCTTAATTTTTCATGCAAAGCTATTCCCTGGATATCAGTCCTAAAACATTGCTCTCTTTCTACTTCCCTGTGTGTTATGTCCTACTTATATTTAACCACAGACATTTAGATTGAGTCTTAAAGGATTACTATGTATTAGGAATCACTGTATTTTTTCAACACTCACAAACAGTTGTGTTTTTTTTTTTCTTTTTAACCTGACAACAGCCCATATGATTGGTGACAAGTTTGTATGCCATAAACCCAACAAGAAGAGATTGCTAATTAGTAGATTTAATTGCATAAAGAAGGTGTTTAATTTTATACCTACTAACACTTTGATACTATGAATATTTCAACTGTGGCTTATATTTAGTATTAAATTAACGGATGATTTAAAAGCTGAGTTGGCCAAACTAAGTTAATGTCACAACTAACGTAAAGAAGCCTTAATTGTAAACATGTCCTTTGTCAAGTGTGTATAATTATAAACTATGCCCAATTAAAATGATGAACACATCAATGGAGAAGAGTTTTTTCTTCCTATACTTAATGATTTTTTCCCACCTCAGTTAATAAAAATAATCAATGAAAATGATTCAAGGAAATATCTAGGTTATATGTAAATAAAAATGAAAACTTAAGAGTTTAATATTTGAAGGGGAGTATCTGTTACTTCAATATGCATTCCAGACCATTATGTTCCCTAAAGCTATGAACTTCCCAGCGATTACAGACAGGAAGCATTGCTCTTGGTGTATAAGTATAATGAGAACTCCAAGCAAAGATCAGTGTTTTGACCTCTCCCTTCAGCTGATTTTGAAGCACTGCTCTAATGACGAAACAGAGTATCTGACAAATAACTCTAACAAGTACTTTTTTTCAGGTAATTTGTTCTTAAATAAAGGAGAAAGATCTCTAATCTGATATTTAATTAGGGCTCATCAAACACAATCCAAAATTTATAATCAAGTCATCTTTAAGTTTGGGATACTTGCCTAGCTGCTAAAAGTTGCTGTTGGTATTTTTGTTAACTGTATTGCCAAGCAGAAGTCATGGTTTTGCATAGTGTATAAATCTCCCTAGGCCAAAGAAACTACTTCTGTGTATGGATTGCTGTCTCCTAAAAACTAGCAGTCTCTGAAAAACTGTTACCCCAGTTCACGGTGACATGCCTGTTCTGAGCAAATCATTAGCCCAGGAAATAGTAATCCCATTTGATACCCAAGAAAAATATTTGCAATAATGTAAGATTTTTATTTTTGGCTACCTCTTCCCTCGCCCTTTACCGGATACCTTCAGGTTTCTTTATGATGTCTGACAGTCCCAATGAATCCACTCTCCTTCATAACTCTAGAGAACCTTCCCCGGTCTCCCCCACTCCTGGACATAGCATTGCTTCCCTCCTCCTTGGCGTATGGCAAATATTTACATGGATAATTGACCACAGTGCCTTTTCCCGGTGAGCCTCCACATGGCCTTAAGAATTTTCCTCAAACTTGCACTCCAAATGATGTCGCTATTAAAAAAGAATCAGCATTGGAGGATGAAATGCATACCCATCCTCTGCTCTATACCAAACTGTCATGGGTTTGTTAGACAGGTGGAAGGGGTTCAGAGCATACAGTCGTCAGCACTTTTAATAACTCTCAAGGAGGTTGGGTGGTTGCTTACAAATAAAGTTCACCTGAATACATGTTGCTTAAACATTCCAAATCTTTTATGGAGTATGGAGGGAGAGGGACAGGGAGGAGAGAAGGAAGACATTTTTGGAGAGATTTTGCTTTGGGGTTTTAAGTGAGTTTCCTATTGCTGCTGTAGCAAATTAACAGTTTGTGACTGAAAACAATGCTAAATATTTTCTTACAGTTCTTAAAGTTCTGGAGGTCAGAAGTCTGAAATGGCTTTCATGGGATTGTGCTCTTTATGGAGGCCCTAAGGGATAATCTGTTTCAGTGCCTTTTTAGCTTCTAGAGACTGCTAGTATTCCTTGGCTCATCGTTCTTTTTCTACATCTTCAAAGCCAGCAAGGGTTGGTTGAGTTTTCATATCCAGTCACTCTGAGTCTCCTGCTTCCCTCTTTCACTTATAAGGACCCTTATGATTACATTGGACTCTTGGGGATAATCCAGGATAATCTACACAAGATCCCAAACTTAATCACATCTACAAAGTCTCTGTTTACCACATAAGGTAACATATTCACAAGTTCTGGTAATTAGGCTAAGGACATCCTTGAGGAGCCCTCATCGTGCCTACCACAGTACTGTTGCTGCCTACACAGCAACAAAGAAGTCATAAATCAGGGTACAGAGATTTAAATACCTGGGGTGGAGGGACTGTACTTCCTTAACTACCTCTGTCTCTGATCATTTTTCTAGGAATGTACTATATTGTTATAGACCAGGGTAGAAAGGAGGGTAAACCATGCCTAGGTTGAACCAAATCCTATCTACTAATGTAGTCATCATGTGTCCCTAAAGGACAATCACAGAAGCTCTGTGAGTCTGAGTATTTACATCTGGAAAGGGGACAATTAAAAAAAAAAGAAAAAAAAAAAAGGCTTGTCTCAAGGGATTCTTTTGAACTTATATGCTACAGTCCATGCAAGGCACTTAGTATAGCCCTTGAAATACAGTAACTGTAGTTTCATCTTTCTTAGACCTGTCCTTTAACATATCGCTTATCCCATAAACTGTTGCTAAACCAATATTGTATGAATGATCTCGCCAATGATGTCACTGCTTGATTTCAATAATGATGCAGTTTCTTTTGATTCTTCACTGTAGAGCATAGGAAATAGTGGAGAATGCTTCAACGTTACCACTTTGGCCATCACCGCAAACGCCAGGCGCTTGTCAGAACCGTATATTTCACTCCAGTCTAGTCACTGTCCAGCTGGTAAACTAAACAGGAGGTCAGAGAAACTTCTAGATCAGCCTGACCATCTTAATGGAGTCAAATTTTATGTTTTTAAGATGTAATAAAACATTGGTAACTGAGATGCAGTCTTCATATTATTACTTGAGACCTTATTAAAGCTTTTTTCATTATAGGTAGCATTAGCCAGTCAATATTCATTTAGCTAGCTAAAGCTTTTAGAGTTCATGCTTCAGTTTCTTTCAAGATGACATTTTTTATATGACATCCTGTTCCAGGAAGAAATTTTTGTTTTGACATGTACAATTAATATTTAAAAACTGGATGGAATAAAATTAGCACCCGATGGCACCAAGGCAAAGCAAATCAAGAGAGGGGAAAAAGAACATCTTGCTTGTCCCTAGACAGGCTAGAGATTAGCTCTAGTCTGGTGACTTTTCAAATTGAAAAAATTTTCTAACTTTCTTAATCTAAGCTTTAATATATGCAATTGCATTAGAGCATTTTAGAACAGATAACCAGATCTAATTTTACTTCATGTTTTACTCACAAGCCTTAAACGCCAGCCTAAGGAACCAAAAAGGGCATGGGTTTTGGAGGGCGGTAAGGGCAGTATATCAAACAATTATACAGAACTACTCTATGGGATAAAAATAATGGAGTTTCTAGAGCAGACCTGGAGCCAATCCAAATACATCAATGTCTATACATCTTGTTGTACTTCACTGTGTTTTTTCTCTATCTTTTGGTAAATCAAAACTATATTGTGTTCAGATATTACATGTCTATTTCCCAAGAATTTTAACTCTTGGGATTATTTTAGGGTTCTCGGTTTTTGAAAATGCTACCAGTAATTTGAATTAATTTCATTTCACTCAAAAAAAAAAAAGTTATCAAAAAATAATAAGAAATGTCTGAGAGAGAGAAGCTATGTTGTGTTGTATCAAGGCTTACACACAGAGAAAAAAATACTCCATTTTTCATTCTGCAATTAAAATAGAAAATTTCCTCTATAAATTCCAGACTTGGAAATTAAATTTAGAAGCTCTTTATCCAAATGATTTTATTGATAGTGTACCAATATAAAAAACAAAACAAAACCCCACAATATTTGAAATATTTCTTTTAACATTCATCTGATATAATACATTGCTATTTTGGGTTGATATATTATCTGGTAGCATTTCTCAAGGATTTAAGTGGTAATGTTCTTGATAACTCTAGAGTTCCAGGTGTTGGAAGTTCTTACTATCAAAAATAAAGATGTTAAATTCCAACCACTTAATATGAATCTGAATTCCCAGAAAGCAAATCTATCCAAATAACTTTCCAATTGATTGTATTTGACCCTAGTGAATCTGATTTTGTAGGACTAATGAAAATATGATTAAAATGGAAAATCTAAGATATATAAGCTAAGAGAATACAAGTTAAATATAAGTAGGTTGAACTAAGATTACTCATTAGTAGAAAGATCACTAGTTACTGGAAATTTTAAAAAGGTTTTGTTTTTTCACTAGAAAGGACTAAAATTAGGTTGATATTATTGGCATAAATAATTATATATTACTAATAGATCATTTATACACACATATTTTTGAGAATTTGACTATATTAGAAAGTATATAGCTAAGGGCAGTTTAGGGAAACCATGTTGTCACCTATTGAAAAATAAGTAATTGATGTCTGTGCACCAATAATCAGAGATGGCACACACAGGGCAAGGGTACTACAAGTGTTCTTCCTACCAAGTAGAAAAAAAAAAAAAATCATCATCATGGAAATTTTTCTACTATTTTCTGTTTTCCAGGCAACTACTAATAATCCATTATATATGAGATGAAAATTACTTCTCATCTCTGAAATCAATCATCCTAAAAACAATCACCATCAAACCAACTGTTTTTTTATTAGTATCTGGGCATTCACTTTGGATTGCTGCCAACAAACAGAAATGTGATGAACAGAAAGCTAAGAGCTCTGCCTAAATGAAACTACATGACAATTTGGAAAGAAAGACAATTAACCAATTAATCAATAAACAAAATATAGGTCTTGTTAGATTGTGATACATATATATATATATATATGAGAAAAAAAGCAGAGAAGGGACTTCTGGCTTCATCTCTAAATGAAATGAGATTAAGAGTTTAGAATTTGTCACTCCATCTTCACAGCAAGAAGAAGCTGGACAAACTGAATATTAATGACTTTTTTGACCCACCAGAGAACAGAGAGCATAAGGGAAAGTGTTATCTTGAAATCAGTTTGGAAAGGTGTTTCCAGAGAAAAAGCAGAAGAGAGGTGCTAATGTAAAGCAGAAGTCAATGAAGACATAAGCTAGAAAAAAAAAAACACTTAAATAATAATTTTGGGGACACCTGAGTGGCTCAGTTCCTTAAGCATCTGCCTGAGGCTTGGGTCACGATCAGCAGGGAGTCTGCTTCTCCCTCTGCCTCTGCTCCTCCCCGCTTCTTGTGTGTGCCCACATGCTCACTCTCTCTCTCTCTCACCCTCGCTCTCAAATAAATAAATAATAAATAGATAAAATCTTTAAAATAATAATAACAATAATAGTAATTTTTACAGATGGATGGATCCTGAAGGTTAAACTAAGATTCCTTGGTCACATAGGCAGCAGAAGAACAATAACCCTTGTGAAACACATCCAGCATCCTCTCTATAACAAAGGCCTGCTATCCCGAAAAAGGATGCCTCCAGAGCTCAACTGCAAAGCCTTATTCCCAGCAGGAGGAAGAGAATTCATCCCCATTCCATCCTCTCTAGCCTTTGTGTCTAACTTCAAGAAGGCAAAACTTCTGTCACAGGAGCCAGGGCTGGAAGGAAATAGACAGATGGTGGGCGCTGCAGCCAGGGGAAAGGAGAGAGGACCGTAGAGAGATGGCTATGCCACTGCAAAAACGTCTGGCGAGGATGCATCCCCCAAACACAGGCCCATGAAAAGACTGAGATTTAATCTAAAGAATAGATTCTCCTCTCCCACACGTTAGTATCACACCAACAGGGCACAAGTAAAGTCACAATGGATTACAGCTAAAAGAGCAGCAGGTTATAGACTATACCTGAGGAGCAGAACACAGTGAAGCCCCACAGCAGAGGGGAGACCAATGCAAGGATACTATAGGAATGTGCAGCGCATATTAAACAGGAGAACTCTTAGACAGATTACCATAAATCCTCACACGAAACGCTTACTTCTCTCAGTTTTAACATTCTAGCACTCAAGAAAAATAGCAAGTCATGCTAAAAGGCAGGAGGGGAAAAAAAAAAAAAAAACCCACCCACAGTTTAAAGAGAGAAAATAATCATCACAACCAGACTCAGATGTGACATAGATGTTGGAATTATCAGACAAGAAATTTAAAATACCTATATATGTGTAGGGGCACCTGGGTGGCTCAGTTGGTTAAACAATGTCTGCCTGTGGCTCAGGTCAGGATCCTAGAGTCCTGGGATCAAGTCCCATGGGGACTCTGCTTCTCCTTCTTCCTCTGCCTCTCCACTCAGTCCTGCTCTCTCTCTTAAATAAATAAAGAAAATCTTTAATAATAATAATAATAAATTTAATTAACTATGTTTGATATGTTAAAGACTCTAACAGAGAAAAGGAAACAATGCAAAAAGATATAGGTAATATAACTAAAGAGAAGGACACTCTAAGGAAGAAACAAAAAGAAATGCTAGAAAAGACCCACAAGAACCAAGATGAAAAATGCTTTTATCAGACACAAGATGGCTAAGGAAAAGAAATCAGGGAACTTGAAGGTAAATCAATAGAGACTTTCCAAACTGAAATGCAAGAGAATAAAAAAAGAACATATAAAAACTGTGGTACAATTTCAAAAATTTAACCAGAAATAGTAGAAAGAGAAAATAGAGAAGAAATATTTCAAGTAATAATGGCTGAAAACTTCCTAAAATTCATGTAGGTACAAAACCACAGATCCACAAATCTCAGAGAACCCCAAGCCCCAAAGATAAAACTCCAAGAATAAAAATCCTATGCCCCCAAAATGCAAACTTCAGCATATTATAATCAGTCTTCAAAAAACCCCAAACAAAGAAAATCTTGCAGGACACTTGAGGTGGAGGTAGAAATCCTTGTCTGTAGAAGAGCAAGGGTAAGAATTAAGTGACTTCTCATCAGAAACTATGTCAAGAACAAGAAAAGAAAGTCAAATATTTAAAATGTTGGAAAAAACCCAACTACCCAATCTATAATTTTATATCCAGCAAAGTCATCCTTCAAAATAGAGAAACGATGATTTTCCCAGACAAATAAAACTGAGGGAATGTCTCACCAGAAGACCAAACTTATAAGAAGATTAGAAGTTCTTCTTGCTGGGGCACCTGGGTGGCTCAGTGGGTTAAAGCCTCTGCCTTCAGCTCAGGTCATGATCCCAGGGTCCTGGGATCGAGCCCCACATCGGGCTCTCTGCTCCACAGGGAGCCTGCTTCCTCCTCTCTCTCTGCCTGCCTCTCTGCCTAGTTTCTCTCTGTCAAATAAATTAAAAAAAAAAAAAAAAAAGAAGAAGAAGAAGAAGAAGTTCTTCTTGCTGAGGGAAAATTATATAGGTTTAAATTTGAATCTACATTTTAAAAAGAAGGATAAAAGTAATGGAGAAATAATAAATGAAGGTAAAATGAAATCTTATTTTTCTTATTCTTTATTGATTAAAAAAAAAAACCTGTTTGTTTAAAGTAATTATAGTAACAGTGTTCGGTGATCATAATCTACGAATAAGTGAAAAGCATGACCGCAATGTACAAAGCAGAGGTTTTAAAGTCCTTGCCAGGTAATTCTGACATCTGTCATCTTTTCATTTGTATTTCTTGATTTCATTTTCCCATCGGAGTTGAGATTGCTATGGTTCTTCCTATGCCAAGTGATTTTTGTTGTATTGTATTCATTTTGAATATTACCTTATGAAACTTAGGGGCCTATTTATATCCTATGAGAATGATCATTTTCTTTTAGACCCCCTATAGGCTGTACTTCCAATGTCAGGCCCCTTTGCAAAGCTTTTGCATTACCTTTCTTATTCAGCATATGCATGGCCCAGGGATCAGTCTGGGACCTGACAAGAAATCTACTCCTTAGCACAGTTCTCAAAGTGTGTGGTATACTCATTAGGATCAGATTCACGTTTATATAGGTCATGAGCTCTCTCAAGAATTAATAAACAGAATTATTGCTCTCCTTAGATATTTCCTCTCTGTAGTATCACTTGTACTTTTCAGTGGTATGGGATTTCACTTTTTGGTCTTTCAGTAAGAAACTGTCCTCTTCTGTGATTTCATTGTCTCCAAGGCCATGAGGCAGAAGGACAGAGGGAGAGGGGAAAATCATCAACAGTTTGACATTTCACCAAAGGGAAAAGAAGTTTCCCCTGCCTGTTTTGGCTGTAGGATCAACTGAGTATGAAAGACAATAGAAGAGAGGAAGATGAGAGAAAAAAAAAAAAAATCAAGAGATTTTTCTCTCACTCTCCCTGAGCTTTAGGAGTTTCCTTTTCTGTTCCTCAAACAAGAGCTAAAATGGTTTCTCCTTGATCTCTGTGCTCTGAATCACAGTGCTCACTTCAGGTTTTGGTTTGCATTATGTTTGGGCTGCTAGAGACTAGAAAAGGAAAAAATGGCAAACTCTGTTTACTGATTCTTCAAATTCTAGTGTTCTCCTCTTTTGTGCCTGCTGATATTTATTTTTCAAATGCTACTCATGCAGTCTGTGGAGGTTCGATAGCTACATTCAGTGAAAGGGAAAGGTTGGTGTGCGTTTACTCCATTTTCAAATTTCACTAGAACTGGAAGACGATATTTTCTTCAGTTAACACATTTCAGGACAATTTTAGGACATCATTAAAATTCAGGGTTTTTTTCCTTACATTTTATGAAGGTTTTTTTTGGGAGGGAGGGCATTTAGATTGACTTCACTTGGGAAGGAATAACTTAGAAGGATGAGGTTTAACCTGACAGCATCCTTGAAGCACCACAGCAATCTGATTAAGCAAAATGGAATATTTTCTATGATAGATTCTGCTTCCTCAGTTTCCTCAACCCCGAAGACTGCCCACTTTCATACAAGTTTATTTCCATGTACACTGTGGAGCCTTCACAAATGAGTGCTGGGAAGAGGAAACGTCATGAGTTCTAATCTCAAAACAACTCTACCCTTCTTTTTTAAAAGAATAAAAAGAAAACCAGTTTACTCCCTTTTCATCTCAAGTTTTATCATGACTTATTTTCAATTATTCTCCTTTGTGTCAAATTTGAAGTAAACTGTAGAGATGTTTCTCTGCATAAAAGAAAGTGCAGGTAGATGCTAACCAAAAATAAAGAAGTCATTAGGGCTAGCGTCTGATGATATGATTTTTACTCCTATCAGAAAACAAACATATTATTAGACTGAGAAATCCATTAGAAACTTTAATTCCAAAGATTTGATCCATTGTCACCCTTTTTAAATATATCTTGAATTCATATATCACAGTTTTTGTGTGTGAATTTTTTTGATTACAGGGAGCTAGATTTTTGCAGGGCTAACATGATGTGGACAGCATCATACAGATATTAATAAAAGTGAAACCAGATTTTAGATCATTTAACACCAGGGATGCAAGTCTTTTCACACAACACTGTATCTCTTAGAAGTTCAGGTGCAAGGAAGCTTACTTGTATCATTAGTGTAAAATTGTTCAGCAACATTTCTCCTATGAATAAAATTATGATTAGATATTTATCTTCATGATTTTGATTAGATGTTGGATTTTCTCAGGGAATCAAATACATACATAGGGAAAAAAGGATATGGTGTGCCTGACTCAGGGAAATGCTAATAACTCAGGTTTAATCAATAAATACATTAAAGCATCTACTGATCCTGCAACAAATTCCATACACAAAGTTGCCCAACAAATTCATTAGATGAGTTAAATGAGAGTATACCTTCTAATTTGTTTTCATATTTAATTATCCATTTATTCTATTGATTCATAGGCAGTAATTTTATACTGTTGATTCCCTCTTGACCTTGTGCTTGTAACTGAATCTGGAGATCTGGCTTGTGGCCCAGGAATATGTAGAAAATTGTTTATATTAGCAGCAAGCTGCCTTGAGCTGCAGTGCTTTGATTTAACATTACAACTGCACTAAAAGTAGCAGAGCTTTTCCCATGTACTCTCTACTCTGTTCAAATCCCTTGTCATTATAACAGATGTTTGGATTATTGTTCTGTAAACTATGTCAGAATTTCAATCTCTAGTATCTGTTTATTATTCTCCAAGGGCGATATTATAAATGTTCCCATGCACAGTTAATACTTATAAAACAGTCTGTCTTATTTCCCATAAAAAAAATCTTGCCAGAAAGTTCTGGTTAAATCAGAGGAAATATACCTAACTTGGGGAGGAATGTCTTAAGTGTATATGAGTAAATGATTCCAGCTAAAAATGGGCAACGTTTCAGAAAGCATTCCAGTCATTAAAAAAAAAAAACAAAACTATAGCTTTTTCCTTAAGTCTTATGAGATACTGATTTTTAAAAAATTGATTTAAGTTTATGTAGGGTTAAAACTGAAATCTCACAATTAAGTAATTTTATTCTGATACTGAGATGTAATTTAATTTCTATTATTGCTCATGAAAGCCATATCTGCTGATAATACTTCATGCTTTTGAAGTGTGCAATGTTAACAAAATATAAGAATGATTGCAATAAAAGAATTTAAAGCCTAGCCCCTCAGAAAGATATCGGAAATGTGTGGGAGGAGATGACCACTGTTTAAAATTTGTACTTGAGTAGAAAACCTATTACCTTAAAAAAAAAAAAAAAAAAAAGAGGGCCACTGACAGCTTTTTAAAATACACATGTAAAGGCTGAACTATTAGTTTCCTCCTGTTGTTTGAATGAGTTATGGCACCTTTTACAAGGGCATGAAATAAGATTTCCTAAGGTGACAGTCCAATTGGATATTGACGAAGAACAATATCTTTGATGTATCATTTGTTTCTCTTTTACATTTCTGTATTTTAATTCTTGCTCAAAAGAGAATTGGGATCTTCTATATAGAGCCCATGTCAGATAAAGGAGCATTACGCCCGCTTATTACAAGAGACATAAGCATGCTAATACTCCAAGGAATAATCTGACCATGTTTCTAGAAAACAAGGCTTGTAACTGAGGAAGAAATGTTCCTGTGAAAATAATTTGCTTCTCTTATTTACTTCAGATACATTTTTATCCTCTGTGTTATATCTAATTTTTAGTCCTTCTTTCTTTTGGATGTAAAAAAAAAATGGCATATAAAACAGGAGAGGGGAGAAGAGCCTACTCTTTGGAAATGATTTAGAAGGTGAGTGACAGAAATCTTCTGGGAAATAAAAGGAGAAGGGAAGGGAGAGTTTAAGGAAAAGGGTCAATTAACTACTACTCTACCAGCCCCATCGAAAATGGTGCTGTAGCTTTTACTTCATTCATTTTGCCTTAAAGACTGGACACGGCTAAAATGGGGCTCAGAGTCTGCAGGAATACCAATGTGCATTACGTTTGCATTTAGGATTTTAAAAAACAAAGGGAAAAAAAACACACACAAGGTCAGCTTCGGAAATGATGAATGCCTTTTTGCTGAAAGCTGTACTGAACGTCCTTGAATTTAATCAAAACTATTTGTTTTTAGTCAGCTTTGCTGTTGTCTCTTTTACTCTTGTCCACTGATAGCTTGACATTAATGACATCATAAATCATGTGAAGTGGCGGCTTGGGTTTGGTAGCATTTCAAGTGTTTGTTGAGATGTCCTGGACTATCTGAGGAGCTGGTGCAAGGTTGGATATCATCCTGCACTGAATCTTTAGTTTATGGCATGATTTGGTCAGTAAAACCACAGAGTGCATTACTGGTATGATGGGCTTTCATTAAAGAATGTCAGGCTCTTCTTTAAATGCAGACTTCCAAAGGAGATTATTGAATAGGTGGATTTATCTTTAATTCTGTTTCTTAATTTTTTAAGACCCGGTTTTCCAAACCCACATTAAAATAAAGACTTTGCCCTCTGTACTCGTCAATTTCTGTGGTCATTCGTTTCTCGTAAAGTAAAGCGTAAGGGTCCGTTTGCATGGTTCACATTTGCACAGTGCACACTTAATTGAGACTTGAACAATGTGTACAGATGAGCAACTCTATCACTTACATTTTTTAAAGGCTCTTGTTAAGCAGAAAGCATCATCTGGAAATGCATTCTTTGAAAAATGTCTAGCTTTTATCAGTTTTTTGTTTCAGAATGATTTCACCGGATTATTCTATGTTTTATAGCTTGTTATCTGTGTGACTGTTCTTAGAACATGCTTTTTATTATCATTGTACTCCACTGTTAAGAAAGAAAAGATTATTCTTTAACTATTATTTATTTAATGGCATTTTGTTATAGTGTGTATATATACACACTATAACAAACATATATATATATATGAATAATATGTAAATCATTTACTTCCTTATCGGGCCAGTACATTAACAAGTTAAAGGGATTTACTTTTTTTGTAAGGCAACTGGCAAAAAGAGATGTCTTTTCTTTAGTCATGGAGAAGGACATCATCTTGAAATGTGCCTTGCATATTGTAAAAGAGTACTTTTTACAGTGTGGACATAGTTCAGCCAAAATATAGAAACACTTGTCCAGATGTTAACAGAAAAGCAGTTTTCACCTATGTTCGAAGTGGATCAAAACTAGAAACTGATTATAATGACATCAAACAAAACCAATCATTTCACAACTTGGATAATTTAATCCTTACGGTTTAAACTGACATCACAGGGGGAAAAATATGTTACGTATAGATTTAAATACAGATTCCTGAAACTATCTCCCTAGTTATTTATGACCTATTTTTATAGGATGCTAAGAAGTTTTTTCTTCATATATGCACTAAGTATAAAAAGTACTTATGTGGAAATTATATAACTTGAAATAGTACTAAAAGATTTTTTTTTTCTTCAACAAGATGTATTGACAACATAAATGGATTTGAACATTTTGTTCTTGCTTCAACTAAGACTAGCCCCTGTTGTAAAGAAGGATTCTTTCTTCAGGACTCAAATGGTACAAATAATTATAACAACAAAGCAAATCACAGGTGAGCTCAATATAATTAGAGCAGTAGAGTTCAATTGATTTGATGTATACCTCCGCTCTAGAGGTTCCTTGCTTAAGGGAATATTAATATGAATTTTTAGACTACTGCACAATTTCAGGAAATGTTCAAAATATTGTTATATGGTTTCATAGTGTCTCACTGTACTGTGTGGAAAATGCTCTGGTGGAGGAGAGGAGAAGTAACTTAAATACCCTTTGCCACCAAAACTTACCCTACTTCCTTCCTACACATCTGTCTCCCAAAAAATTTCAAGGTTTTTTTTTTTCCTAATTGAGTACTTAATAGTCTTCACTTTCTTCCAATCCATACATGATAGCATTAGGCAGGCACTAATTCTCTGCACACCCTAACTATATGACATATATAAACACATATAATAAAATCTAGTTCATTTATATATATATATATATATATATATATATATATATATGAATGAACTAGATTTTAATCTACTCTGCTTATCCTAATTTTGATACACCAAATAATTAGGGTTAACCTAGGAACAGAGAGAAGAAATAAAGCTTCCTTCAAAAAAGAGAGCACACATCCTCAGTCAGACACACCATGTTTAGATCCTCCATCATGCAGAGAGAATCACTTACATGATTGGCCCCCAAAAAGTGACCTCAGACTCCCGAGCGTACAATTTTCAGTTTTCTGCATCTACCCATCTTTAAAACCCTTCTAACACGTCAAATATATACTTAGCAGATTTCCTTCTTCCTATCAACAAAAATAGGGCATTTGTGGGCAAACAATGCTTTCCTAGTAAAACAAGGAAAATGTTTGCCCTTTTATTAATGAAGAACACCACCAAGTTGATTTATTGCTTTTATTTACTTCAGGGTTGGTTCTAAAGAATTTGGATTTCTAAACCTCTACAAGAAAAAATAGGCGCAACGGCTTGAGAATCTACCTTGTCCAGAACCCTACCCCCTAAAATGTGGAAGCACGTGCTCGTACACCCACCCCCTTACACATCCTTGTACACGCCCATGTTCACTGAGACACACAGTTATGCCCAGAGCAAGTAATATTACCGTGCTGGATTAAAACTTTCATTCATCCTGAAGATTTTCATTTTAATTTAGCTCCTAATGGAGGCCTGATGAAAAACAATCAACTCGGAGTCTATTCCATGACGAACCAAACTCCAGGTCACGTATAAATAGTGGATGATGGTAATTACAGCGAAGGATCTGAGGTACTATTTATTTCTAACTAACAGACAGCACCTGCCAGTATTCGTACATCAACTCGTTATTAAGGCCCTCTGTCTGGATGCTGAGCTGACTTATTTTACAACTAATTGTCTTTTACAAGTAATCATGAAGTATGTATGAAGTTTGGTAAGTAAAATCATCTAATTTGGCAAGGGACATATTAAAATGAAAGAATTTGTGTCAGAACATATACTACAGCAGCTTGTTTTCGTGATTGTCAAGTGCAATTTCATAAATACACCACCATAAACATCTTTTGATTAACTTTTTTCTTATGTTAAGATGAGAGTTTTAGAGACATGGATCCTTAAAATGTTTAAAAAGTGCTTAAGGAGGGGGAGAGACCCCTATTCTTTGAGTTATTACCCCAAAATGACAGTGCAGATTAAAAGGAGCTACCATAGGCGGAGCTCATTCGAAGGCATTCTTCAGGCGCCTGGGTGGCTCAGTGGGTTAAGTGTCTGCCTTTGGCTCAGGTCATGATCTTGGGGTCCTGGGATCAAGCTCCACATCGGGCTCTCTGCTCAGCAGGGAGTCTTCTTCTCCTCTGACCCTTACCCTGCTCATGATCTCTCTCTCTCTCAAATAAGTAAATAAAAAGTCTAAAAAAAAAAAAAAAAGGCATTCTTCATGTATAGTAACGCAAGTAAACCAAGTCTGGGGAAACTCACTGCCATTCTCTAAGAGAAACAAAGTTGAATCTGGCAGATAATTAGCCTTTAAATGTACTCCACAGAAAAATTCTTCTTAATCAGAACTTTCTCCCTATTGTGTTTCTAACATAATTTTATTTGAATTCAAATTTATTCCTCAAAAATAAATACTAAATACTAAATCTGGTCTGTAAACAACTGGTGGAAAGCAAACAGGGATCGCTATATTGCTTTGGATATTCATAGAAAGCAGGTCTGCCACATATGGTAGAACAGTTGTTCACTGTAGAAGCAGACCTTACAATAAGTGTAAGAGGGCATGAAATCTAGCTCCTACCCATGTACCCTGGCAAGATGTTTCTCTTTTTTTTTTCCTTGTTTTGTTTTGTTTTAAATGTGGAACAATTCACGAATTTGTGTGTCATCCCTACACAGGGGCCATGCTAATCTTCTCTGTATCGTTACAATTTGAGTATATATGCTACCAAACCGAGCACTGTTTCTCTGTTTTAGATAAAGGCAAAAGTTCACCAAGCTGGACATCCAGGGGGCTGTATTTGTCTAGAGGGAGTGACCTGATTTTCTACTTCACATATGGTACCTATGGATTATCAGAGGCCTTTGTGGAAAGATCTTCGTTTCATTAGATAAAAATAAATAAAAATAAAAATAAAAATAAAAATAAAAATAAAAGAGTTACATCCAACCTCAAAAGTGAGTTTAAACATGTTTTAGTTAAGAGAAAGCCTGACGTTTAAATTACATAAAACTAGGAAATTTTGAAAGGAATGTCTTCTGTAACGCCTGACTTGTAATGATGAGACAAAGCCACTTCCCCTTACTGAACCCTCTTAATCAAAATGTTTTTTTACTATTTTGCAACTATTTGCCTTTTTATGATAATCCCTCTCCCATCATATTCAAATTCCTTCCAAACATTCATATATAAAGGAGTGACCAGCAGCTTATCCAGGACATCCATAAATGGGCTATTGATACGAAGTCACTCACTTCTCCTCTCTTATTCACAAAGACTAAAAATAAAACTGAACTAAGAAAACCTCGGAGGGAGAAGAGAATTTCTAGAGTGTGCCAAATTTTTCAAAGTGAAACATTTAAGGACATACTTTGCCTAGTTCCTTAGGTTATCAATGTGTTAGTGCTAATCTTGTACTAGGTCAGGGTTAACCCCAAAGAATAAGCTATTGAGTTCTGTAATATCTTTGTGGTACTTGTCAATAACAGTGTGGCTGTGCCTCTGGTTTCTGAGTCTCAGTCTCCAGTAGTGTTTTCTGTAATAAATACAGTAAAATAAACCTGGGTAGTTCCCAGGCCCTGTATAAAATGCTTTTTTTTAAAGTTAATTAAATTTTTATTGACCACCTATTATGTAAAGATATTTGGGGTAAAAAAGGTTCTCTTAAGAGATGATTTTATGATTCACCTATCCTTCCCCATCACACGGAGAGATGTCTAACACCAATATACCTAGTTTCAGCTGTATCTTCTTGCGATAACCTCTTATACTCAATGAGACAGTCATATGAAATTATTTTTTCTATTGGAAACATATTGGATACTTGAAAAACACCTTTAAGAATATGGAAACATTTTATATCCTTGCTTATCTTGAGAGTGCTAGTGAGTAACAGAAAATCACAAGAGGTATATGACGTATGGACTCCAAAGCAGTATTTTACTATAAAAGCATGGAACCCTGCTGGCATATGTAATTTAATGTGCACCATGCCTCCCCTAATTCAATCAGGTCTCTACATCCCTTCTTTTATATTCCAATTGGATTTCATGTGCTAAAGCCATCAAGATTTTCAGGATGAAATGAATGCTTGTATTAATCCTGCAATTTCCATTTAAAACACAGCATCGATTTGATTAATAAGGTTTGATGCTGAATAATTATATGGCAAATATGTAGGCTATAGGAAAACCACAGATGTGACCACCAGCAAAAGCCTTGTGGGAGAAGGAGGTCAAAGGGAAGCAATGGCCATGACTGAGGTGATGAATTCTTTGGCTTTTCTTTTATGCAATTAACAAGCAGGGCTTCTATTAATTTGCCACCTCCAGAGCCTTGACTGGTCAGATGTGTCTGGGTCAAGGGTCATGGGGGCAGAGTAGGGGTCAGCATCACAGCAGCCCTGAAACAAAATGGGAAAACTAAAGAAATCTCAATGATATGGCTGAGTATACATTCTGTAGTATGGAAGGGATAGGAGGAAGTGCATCTCCTTAATGTTAAGATTGCTGTTTTAGAATAATAAAAATGTTCTCTGCACATTTAATTCAAAGTAATCAATCTAAGGTGCAGTGGTTGAGCATCCAATAAAAGAAAATCAATGTGGTCTCTACAAGGGAAGACAAACAACGCTCGCTTTTACTAAAGGGATTATAGGTTAACATTTATTCAGTGTATTGTAATCTGATGTCAAGTGGTATAAAATCAAGCCAACAATCCATTACCACCCGTTATAGGCTAGGTGCTGATCTCATGCAAATTGACTTTTCATAGAACTTATTAAATCATTTCTGTGTTCTAGCTATGAAACATTTTTCTATAGTGGCTGAATTCAGTAAATTTAATTTCACATCTCAGATGGAAGTATATCAAAAAGACAAATAGTTGTCACTTCAAAATGAAGATTTTTCACAACTTTCTTATGCTTCTGGTCATTAATTATATTAAGTACCTATGATGTTACATTTCTAGGAAAACAAACTAAAGAATTTGGGCATGGTACTGGACCTGAATTACTTTCTTCCCAAATCCTTTTTATTCACTCCTACAAATGTCACTGTACAAATTCATCTATTTTATAACACTTGGCGATAAATTGTGCTGCAATTCCAAATTCTGATAGGATTTAGATTTCTCTATAATTTAAGAGAATAATTTATGTTATCAGTCCTATGCATGTTCTTAATTTTGAGTAATTTTCTATAAAGCAAAAGTCTGTATTTCATATTGGACACATTGTGAAAACAGGATTATTTTTTAATAATATGCCTTATAAAGTGCTTTATATAGTTCCACAATTTTGGAATTAAAAATTGTTGAAATTCTAAGCGTCTTAAGTATAGGTAACCTATTCATTAGTGTACTGGTCTAGCGTTTCCACTATTTGCTTGGGCAATAAGGATTTACAGTGATGACAGACTGCACCTTCCCTCTCGAAAACAGGGTGAGCTTTTGAAGTATTAGAAGTTAGTGATCTTTCATTAAACATAATAAAAAAATGGCTAGCAAACCTGTCAAAGTTAGGTTTTTTTCTAAAGCAACTGTGCTTATTGTTAGAATTGGGACCACTTTTAAGTGTGAGGAAAATCATTACCACATGTCTGAAAATACTGGTGATATTTTGCAGATCGCATTACTCTGCAGCCTGGTGCTACTTCAAAACATTTCAGAATTACTCGGTACTAGAAAGGGAAATTGAATTTGACACTATTTTTATTATAAAAGCGAAGTTTAGTTTTACCACCCTTGCTTTGATGAAACCTTTTAGCTTTTTATTTGTTGGGAAGTAGTTCTCCTGTTCTGTATACAACAAATAAAGAAATGTAAAACCTCTTATTTTAAAGCTTATCCACAAAAGCTAATATGTATATTATATATATTCTATACACACATATATGTAAAATACATTATTGTATTATTAAACCACTCATGTGTTAGTATTTTTAAGATTAAGATTTAAGAAATTTATTAATTTTATCACTAGAATGGCTTCAATTATTATCTTTCTTAACTATTGTGATTTTTTTCCTGATATTTAGGCCAAAATATTTGGTCAAATTTATCACATTTACATGAAGCACTTGAACTGACCAAATTGAAATCTTAAAATCTAACAATGACCTTGTAACATAGTTTCAATTGACTAGATACTTTTGTTCAGATGTTGAATTAACCCTAAAACAACAGATTCTTTGCTTTTAAAATTAAATTGTAAATAAAATGAGAGTTGGGCAAAATAGGCTGAGACACAGTTACTTATTTTCAGACTGTAAATTCTAAACCTGGGTTCTCTCCAGGATGTGGATTTTACCAGGATTTTTCATGAGCCCTTAATTTTTTGTCACATTTGTGTTAATATAATAAGGCAGAATTTCCTGCTCATTTCTACTACATATAAGCTGCATTAGTTATCCTGCTTCTGATCTCCTATCAAAAACAAAAAAAAAAAAAAAAAAAAAAAAAAAAAAAAACACCACACAAAAATTTAAAAAAAAAAAAAAAAAGAAAGAAAGAAAGAATCGGGTACCAAAAAAACACAAGTGAGCCTCGTGAGAAAAAAAAAAAAATTGGTTTCTTTTCATTTTTATTCGTAAAAGATTAGCTTGCTTTAGGGGATCTAAATAACACAAAATCATTTCACATCCAGAAACGATGAAGAGATGAACTCTAGGCTAACGGTAATGGCAAAAATAATTTCAAACTGAAGGCAAAACCACTTCATTTTGTGCACAATGTCTGAATGCCTTCCACTGGACTTTAAATAAAAAATGGAAAACATTTTAGCAAATCTAGGGAAGCACGGAGTCGATGGCACTGAGAGGCATTTTTGATGTTTTTGCATTTTTGTGCAGGGAGAGCCATAAAAGGTTGCCAGTGGGGTATTGTAACACCACAGCTGAGAGTGAATTTTAGATAGATATAACCAGTTAAAGGTGATTGAATATCAAGGGTTGAGTAGTGCTTATTATACCTGCTGTTGGGAGACTTCAATTCATTATTGTAACAGAATGAAAACAGCATTGCTGCTGTCCAGGACATGCTTGCAGTATTGATTGGGCTTCTCCAAAGTCTTCTCTTAGGATGCAGAGTGCAGTCAAACATGCACAAACATCACTCAGTTCCCCTGATTCTGTCATGTGCTCCTTGTACCTCACACTAAAGCAGCCTTAAGACACAGGAAAATGCTTCTGTATTTGAAGGCAGACAGGGCTCTAAGCCTGACTCCAGGGGCTATGCAGATGTGGTGACCTTTCTTCCAGAGACCAGATTTCACACTCAAATTGTCATTAAAGCTTGATTTTCCCTAGAGGTCCCCAGTCAACTTGTGTGCTCTCTCCATTAGGGTTAGAAGTCAGAGTGGCACCATGCCCACGATGCATACTAAATAAAATGGAACATAAATAAAAGCAGGGAGTGACCCTCCGTCCGGAAGGAATGACATCATTCACCATCCAGCCAGCAGTAGACAGGCCTGGTCAAAATGCACAAATCCAGGATAAACACTTGAGCTAGAATTTCACAGGATCCTATGTCTCTGGCAGGATATCTCTCAACTAGGATATTATTCCCTCCTTTTAATTTTTGGAAGTAGCAATACCTACTGACTGAGGTAATTAATCAGATAGTTCAGGAACAAAAGTTTAAAAAGGAAAGAAAGAAAAGAAAGGAAAAAAACCTATAGTCTATAACACAAAAATGAACTGGTTTGGGGCCTCTAATTATAATAATGGCAGAGTGAGAGTCTACATTGAGAGAATTAGTCTATAAAAGAGTTTTGTTTCCTTGCCTTTGTAGGTTGCCCGAGGACAAAATGGCCTTAAAAAATGCCATGCTTTCTCAATGTCTTAATGTAGCTCATTTTAAGCTTGTCTCATAAATGAAATTTGGAAAGAGGAAATTTCTCTAATGTCCCAAATGAATCAGCCTAACATTGCAAGGATGGGAGGTAGCGTTGACCTACCGATACGTTGTATTTGCCCCCACAGACCTACGTCAAGAATATGCTTTACCAAAGTAGAAGCCTTTCTGCTTAATTAAGTACCTCTTGATCTGAAATGCCAATGCAAACAGCTCCATTTTCTCCTTAAAAGAGGGAAAGATGGTGAGAACTGAAATTGTTCACAGAAACATTTCTCGGGACTTTAGGCAATCCCAGTATAGGGAACATGAGAATCAGGCGGGATAAATCTCAGTCCTATCAGACCTGTAGATTAAAATACCAGCAACAGATCTGAAACTGGGATATACTCCAACATCTAAACATGTGATCTAGTCACATAGTATCTGGATTTGGCATGATGCTTTTAGCTTTCATCTAGAGGTTTGCGGGAATTCTCTCATTTAAAATGCTGTTTTTGGGGCACCTGGGCGGCTCGGTCAGTTAAGAGTCTGCCTTCAGCTCAGATCATGATCCCAGGGTCCTGGATTCGAGCTCCACCTCAGGCTCCCTGCTCAATGGGGAGCCTGCTTCTCCCCTGCCTGCCACTCTCCCTGCTTATACTTGCTTTCTCCCTCTGTGTCAAATAAATAAATTAAATATTTATGAAAAAAATAAATAAAATGCTGTTTTTGTAACTGAGTAAAGATGCAGAGCGTACTCCCTGTGTATGTTGTAGGAAGACTGACATCAGAAGACATCAGTTCTAGCCCCGAATCCAGTATGTACGGTGTAACCTTGAACAAGTCACTCGCTCCCTTTAAACTTTTTATTTCTAATCAGCAAATTAAGGCTGACATATGCTTTGACTATTTCTCAGGATTGTTCTCAGATTAAATAACCTAATTCATATGAAAGTTAATTGGAAAATTATGAAGATGATAGATAGATAGATAGATAGACCCCACTATTATCAATTTGCTACTGAAAAGTTCATCTGCCTAAGGTGTACAAAAATTCCTCTGGCTAACCTTTGGGCCTATTATGGTGTCCTAGATCCCTCTTGCTTTTTCCTCTGCTCCAACTTTCCCAGAAACAGATTTTCTACTGATATGTCAAAACCAACTTTAAGTGGCTGATTCCCAAAGTCAAGATCATTCCCCTGGTCTTCTGCTCCAAGCCTTACCCTCCGTGGGGATTCATCTCCACATAACTAACATGGTACCCTTCACAACAGCCTAAGTGAAGATCGAGATCCCATATTCTCCCCTTTGAGTAAACACTCTGCACATTGCGTTTTTGCTTTTGTTCTTGTTTTTTAAAAACACTATGATCTGTACTTGTCCCAAACTACAACTTTAGCTTCTCTTCCTTTCAGTCTGAACCTTGTCTTTTATTTCATAGTAAACAGATTAATTCCTTTTTTCTGTTCCATACTAAACTTTTAGCTTCTCTTCCCTTCATTCTGGACACTGCTTTTTATTTAAGTAATGAAATCACTTACCAGTTTTTTCTCAATTACTAGTTTTTTTCATAGTAATGAAATCAATTACTAGTTTTTTCAGAATCACTCAGGTATTTGGAAGCTTTTTTAGCCTATCATAGATTGCAAGCTTACAAGAAGAGGAGTGCGTCCTGTTCAGGTACTGAACTTAGTACCACAAATGCCACAATGAAACAGTCCTAGCTTTATCATCGTGGGATATATGCAGTCTCTGTATTTACAACGAATTTAAAGATAAACCCAAACTTCCCACATTTTTTCCCAGTGCACATGGAGAGGAGCAAATTCACTCTCCTCCTTCATCCGGAATAATTCTTAAGATTTTCCTTGCCTTCAAAATGTAAATGCATACATTATAAACAGTGTTTAATCAAGGAACATTACAGTCGTGTGTATGACTTACCTCTGCCAATGCCCCGAGTTCTTCCACAGTTTCACCTTCCCCCACCTCCCAACCCTGTTTCGTTTACGTAAACTGGTTCACACCCATGGAGAATGAGTAAAAGCAATTATTTTTTACAGGTGAAGGCCTGCTAGGATCACCACCCCTAACACACCTGATTTCTATTCCTCGCCATAAATTCATTTTGCAAATGAGAGAGTGGAGACTCAAAAAGGTAAATTAACTTTATTCATACCATAAAGATAGCAAATAACTGAGCTAAGAATTCTTGAATTCCTTATCAGGTCATTCTGATTTTTTTTTAAGATTTTTTTTAATTTATTTGACAGAGGGAGAGAGAGATCACAAGCAGGCAGAGCAGCAGGCAAACAGAGAGAGGGGGAAGCAGTCTCCCTGCTGAGCAGAGAGCCCGATGCGGGGCTTGATCCCGGCACCCTGAGATCATGACCTGAGCCGAAGGCAGAGGTTTAACCCACTGAGCCACCCAGGTGCCCCAGGGCATTCTGATTCTTAAGACTGTACTATATTCCCTCATAGCTCAATATATTGACTTCCTTCACTACGCATTGACTTCCGTAACCTCATTTGGGGGAGCTCATTTTGACAGAAATCTGCATTCCACGATGCCTCCAAAACTCATCATTGCTCCTGTTCTAATTCATAATAATCGCCTGGGATCACATTATGCTTTCTAGCTTCTCAGCGCCCTTTTACGTAAATTATCTCATATGATGCTCCGGGGAAACCTGAAGAATGCTGGACAGGTGTTCTAACACCCATTTTAGATTGAATAAAGTCCTTAGGTCAAAGGATTGCTCAAGTTACCACAATAATAAGCAACAAAATCATGACTAGACTTTATGCTTCCTGACTGTACTTTCAGAGCTCCAAACTCACAGGGTCCCCTATTACTATGTGGACCGATAATTGTAGTTTAAAAGTTACTAGTACAGATTTCACAGTCAAGAAATTTAAGAGCTTGGCGGCACCTGGGTGGCTCAGTGGGTTAAAAAAGTCTGCTTTCGGCTCAGGTCATGAACTCATATCGGGTTCCCTTCTCAGCAGAGTCTGCTTGTCCCTCTCCCTGCCCCTCCCCACCTGTGCTCTCTCTTGAGCGTGTTCTCGCTCTCAAATAAATAAATGAAATCTGTAAAAAAAAAAAAAGAGGGGCTCCTGGGTGGCTCAGTGGGTTAAAGCCTCTGCCTTCTGCTCAGGTCATGATCTCAAGCCCCGAATCAGGCTCTCTGCTCAGCAGGGAGCCTTCTTCCCCCTCTCTCTCTGCCTGCTTCTCTGCCTGCTTGTGATCTCTGTCTGTCAAATAAACAAAATCTTTAAAAAAAAAAAAAAAAAAAAAAGAAAGAAAGAAAAAAGAAATTCAGGGACTCTAAACTCTTTCTTTTTTGTCATAACTGGACTTAATTTCTTTTTAAAACCTTATTTCTGGGCGCCTGGGTGGCTCAGTGGGTTAAGCCGCTGCCTTCGGCTCAGGTCATGATCTCAGGGTCCTGGGATCGAGTCCCACATCAGGCTCTCTGCTCAGCGAGAAGCCTGCTTCCTCCTCTCTCTCTCTCTCTGCCTGCCTCTCCGTCTACTTGTGATCTCTCTCTGTCAAATAAATAAATAAAATCTTTAAAAAAAAAAAAAAATAAAACCTTATTTCTGCCTGAGAGTACAATCAACCTAGCCACACAGGGAAGTGTAGTTAAATTCCTGATTACTCAAACACCATTTAGGAGTAAACAATTTTTTTTTTTTGGTTTGTTGTTGTTTGTTTGTTTGTTTTTAGCATGGGTTGGGGGTGGGCAGAGGAAGCCCAATGCAGAGCTCAATCCCAGGACCCCGAGATCCAGCCTGAGCTGAAGGTAGACACTTAGCAAACTAAGCCACCCAGGCATCCCTAGGAGTAAACAGTTCTGCCTGTTCCTTCTTTTACTCTGGGCCTTTCCTTGTTTTACTTTTCTTCCCTGGCCTGGTAGCGGATGTTCTCTCCTGACTTAAGGAGCAGACGGTTGGCCCAGGGTCATTGGTACCTGCTTACACTGGCCTCAGGGAGACGTGGCTTAGTCAGCCTGGGCTTTGGACACTGACCTTGGTCTACACTGCATCCACTGCTTACTCGTGAGGCGCTTCTGTGGCCACATAGTCCATTATGCACCTGCACCTATTATGGCCCTTTGGTCCCAACCCAACTTTTAGCCATGTCTCTGGATTTCTTAGGAACAGCATAATTACAGGATGTTCTCTTGCGCTGCTCTGGGTCAGGGGAGACTTATGAGCTATCTCAGGCCCTCTCTGTTTTGAACCTTCTTTTCTAGAACACATCTCAGTGCTCTCCGGCACTGGTGTAGAGGACCTCTACATCAAGCTTGTTGCCATCCCAAACCTCTGCTTAGAAGAAAACTGAGAGTCCCCTCCACTACTGAAGACCCCAAACCCTTCAAGCATTATTATTATCCAGAGCCCCTCTTTCAGCAAGCCTTGTTCAGTATCAACTGCATTAATTATATATTTTAACAAACGTTTATATAGCACTTATTTTCTGTCCTAAATGCTAACTCTATTTTATAGATGAGAATGTAAGCCAAAGAGAGGATAAGTTACCTGCCCAGAATCACACAACTAGTAAGCAGCAAAGCTAGAATTTGAACCTTGGTGGTTAATAATGATGGATAGTAAGTGATTCACATGAGTATATTAACCACACCAGAGTAATGAGGACCTTAACAAGATGCCATTTATAAAATTTACTCAAATGGTCTCAGAGACATAAAGTGCTTCACATAAACTAGTGCATTATACCTGCCTGGGTTATGTGATATCCTAAGAACCTGTCCTTGTGGGCATGGTTCTTTTTACTTGTCAAGAGATACAGATGGCTCTTTCAGAGTAGGAGGTGGCAATTCCGTTATGTTCTAAAATGTAACAGTATCAAGGCCAGGTGTGTATTCCAACAATAAATGTTTATGGTTAAAGTCAACATCGTCATGTAAATGATTACAGTCTAGACAGCTCTTACTTAAATATATCTTATATTAATGATGAAGTTTTTGAAAAGAAGAAATAGTAAGACTATTTATTTCAGAGAACATATCTGAAATTTTCTTCAATAACATAGAAAAATCAGTATTTCATCATCTCTAATATTTTGTGAAATTAGGCTTGGAGCCATAGATATGCTTCACAATTAAATTCCTTTTCCTGATACATAAAGTAATTTTTCTGGAAAACCAAGACATTTGAAAAATACTTAAATTAAAAAAAAAAAAAAAAAAAACACAAAAAAAAACCAGCACTGGAATTCAGAAACAATGAATTCTGGAACACTGAAGAGAAATTTTTAAAAATTTAAATAAATAAATAAGAAAATAAAATACATAATACAAAAAAAAATTTTTTTTAAACAAGCAAACCTTATGCATTATAACAGATAACTTCATCTTCTGGGCAAAATAAAGTCACAGGGCCAGAATTACCCTTCTATATGAGATAAACAAAGAAATGAACAATTGTTTTCAAGATGTTGGACACCAGACAGAAAAAGAACAGTTATCTTTGATGACAGGAAACAAATGAGACAGACCTTTTGCCCCTATCATAGCTATGAAAGAGTTTCTGGCCTTTGGTACAGATATGGGGAGTTAGGGGAAGTCAGGAAACTCCCTAATTTAAGAAGATGGAGCTGAGACACCAGAGAGACGAGGGCAGCTAAAGTTCACAAGACAGAGTATCAGAGAACCAGTTCTCTCCAGGAAGAGAACCCTGGAGACCTGTGGAGCATCGGCCTCAAGTATTCCCTGGGGTGCTGAGCAATTCATGCTCTGAGGAAACCAGACAAGGCTGGGGAAAGAGGCATCCAAGAGGAGTAAAGGTAACAGTGCCCACACACCCACAGGACCAGCCTGGAAAAATAAGATTCACAGGGCATTGGGCAGAATCATTACAAGGATCTTGCCTCAGTAGTGGGGTTCCTTATACTGAGAATTATTTGGGCTACTAAGTCTTAACAAAAACATCAAAGGACCAAACTGTTTCTAAGTAACTTAGCTGCATTACAAAATAAGACACAAAAATATTTATAGAAAGACAAAAATACCCAGCAACCAACAATGTTAAATAATGTCTGGCATCTAATAAAAAATACCGATCATATGAGCAAGGAAGAAAATAAGACCCATACAGAGGAAAACCAAGAATTGAAATCAACCCTGAGCTGACACAGATGTTAAAATTAAGACAGTTTATCAAAACATATGTTCAAAAAGGTGGGGATATAAGGATTTAAGAATACCTGAATCAAACTTATAGAGATGAAAAAAGACTTAAAAATGAACATCAAGTGTTGGCAATTATTTGTAGGAACTGGGATTCCCATACACTGTTGGTGGGAATTTAAATGGTACAGTCGCTTTGGAGGGCAATTTGATAATGTGATAAAAAGTTAAAAAATACCTACCATATGATCCAGTCATTCCATTCCTCGGTTCATCTGAGAGAAATGAAAGTATATGTCCATGCAAAGACTTGGATATAATTATTTATAGAAGTTTTATTCATAAAAACTCCAAAATGGAAAGAATCCAAATTTTCATCAATATGTAAAAAGATAAACCCTACTGTATCGATATGGACTACTACTCATCCATAAAAAGGAACAAAGTGTTCCTTTCCTCTACACCATGGATGGATTTCAAAATAATTATGCTAATGAAAGAGGCTAGACAAAAATATTGTATGATGCCATTTATGTTAAATTCTAGGAAACATAAACTAATCTATAGTGACAGAACACAGATTTGTTTTTGGGTGGTCAGTGTAGAGGTCAAGGAAGGTTGGGAAGAAGAGATCACCAGGAGCCATGAGAAAATTTGTATCCCTGATGGATAAGTTCATCATCTTGATTATGATGGTAGTTTCATGAGTGTATACATGTGTGATAACTTTTCAAGTTCTTTGCCTTAATATATTCAGCTTATTATATGTCAGTTGAATATTAATAAAGATGCTTTTACACAAAATAAAGAATGAAAAAACAGTTTCACATGAGAAGATTTTCTAGCACACAATGGGAGCAGTTAAATTTTGTTTTGCCCTTCACCTCTTCCCATACTTTGCTTTTGTGTTGTTAATCATATAAAATCAGTTTTATTTAAGGAAATTTGACAGTGAATGTGATATTATTTTCCATTATATGGAAAGTAAATTTATAGGAACTTTCTCCATATTTATTTCTTTAAGATTTTATTTATGTATTTGAGAGAGAATGAGAGAGAGATCACAAGCAGGAGGGATGGGTAGAGGGAGACGTAGACTCCCTGCTGAGCAGAGAGCCCAAAGCAGGGCTTGATCCTAGGACCCTGGGATCATGACTTGAGCCAAAGGCAGATGCTTAACCAACAGGGTCCCCCAGATGCCCTCTCCATATTTATTTTTAAGTAAATAATGAAATGTGCTCAAGAATAAATCATGCTCAATATTTTACATTACCTTTCCATCAAAAGATAATGTCCTAAATTTCCAAGATCACAATATGTACTCAATATCTATGACAAAATTTATTGGAAAAATACATAATGTAATTTAGTAATATATATTTGAAGAAAGAGTAAAAGAAGATGTTTTTAAAAAGTAGAGTTAGGGTATAATGATAAGATTGCTGAGAAAATTTTGAGGTTTGAATATTCTTTTATGATAATTTTTTCCCTATAATAGAGCATTAAAGCAATTTAGAATTTTACATTATCTCGGGACAATAGGCCTAGGCAGTTGTGGAATCTTAGGTGTGAATTGTCACTAGGGATTTTCATACTCTTTACCAGAAGATAATGTTGTGGAAAATGATCAGTTTCAGAGAATATTTCCAATGGATAATGGAATCACTTCTACAAGATCAGTGAGTATCCTATCATGTGAGAAGAGGCTCCTAATAAGTTTTTCCTTCTTCCAGTCTCTTCTTCCTATAGTTCATTTTTTGTATTGTTTCCAGAGTTCCAGAGATAAAGATTTGACCATATCACCATATCACCCTTCTATTCTAAACCCTTCCATGACTGTACAGTATTTAAGATTTATAGTATTTAGATTATATGCTTCGTTATTTTTGACGACTGCCTCTACCTTCTATGCATTCTGAGGTTTAGCTGCAAAGAACTTAGAAATATGATTCTTTTATTTATAAACACATACATGTTCACATTATCCTAATGATGTTTTATAAAGATCACACCTCTGCTGTGTTGGGGAATGGACTGCAGGAAGATTAAATAAGAGAATAGCATAGCATTGACTCTTGTGAGAGACGATAGTGACTTCAGGGAGTCTGATGGCAAACAGCATACAAGGGAACTCTGCAGATGGCTTTCCTTCCATTTTCCCACCTAAGGACTTTCTAAATAATATTCAGACCCTACAGCAATGTCATCTCATTTATAAGTTTTTCCCAATGGCCAGGACAGATTCCTTTTTCCTTTCAACTTTGTTCACTTATTGCTCTATATGTCTTCTACACAGTACCTACCCCAGTTCAGAATAATCATTTCTGACCATGCTTTATTTTCCATGACCTTCTCAGAAACTGGTATAAAGCTACTTAAATTGTTGGTCAGGGTTCCCTCAGTGAAAAGCATGTCACACTCAAAAGGAATCATTGAAAAGGGTTTAACCATAGGACTCTCACAATGTACAGAGTTCCATAAAACCAACAAGAACTAGAGAAGTACCATTAGACAATCTTAAGAAACTAGAAGTCTTCTAGGCCTGAAGGGCCAAGGGAAGGGGGCAGTTACCAGAATCCAGCCTGACCTGTAGTATGATGCCTCCTAGTCAATGCTTTAGTAGAGGAACTCAGCCACTGACAAACTTCTCTTGGAAGGGAGCACAGAAACATAAATGCTGGCTTCACTCTCCACCGGCCTCCTGAAGGCAAAGGACACCGGTAGACACAGTATTTTGAGACTGGCCTCCTGGACACAAGGTGGATTGGACGGGCAGAGAGTGGACCCGGAGAATGAATGCAAAACTGCCAGCAGTTTGACATGGAAAGTGAAGGAGTGTGATCAAACTGACAAGTGGAAACATGAATCCATGCATGGAAAGAGAACAGAAACTTGGGAGAGCATTTTCATGTGCATTTCATTGTCTGAATACAACAGGGTACAATGGCAGCTAAAAATTAAATTCTAAGGGTGCCTGGATGGCTCAGTCGGTTAAGCATCTAACTCTTGATTTCGGCTCAGGTCATGATCTCAGGGTCCCGGGATCGAACCGCTGTGTCCAGCTCCTCGCTCAGTGGGGAGTCTCCTGGAGGTTCTCTCTCTCTTACTCTCCCTCTGGCTCGTCCTCCCCCATTCTCTCTCTCTCTCTCTCTAATAAGTCTTTAAGGAAGAAGGAGAGGGGAGGAGGGGGAGGAGGAAGAGAACAGAAAGAAGGAGTGGGAGAAAGAAAGGAGGAGAAAGAAAAAATAAAGATTAAATTCTAGATCTCTGGGAAGTCTGTGTCATTGCCTCACAAGGAGTTTTCTTAAGACCACCTGCATCAGAACTGACTGGGTTATATGCTAAAACAGTGTTGTAGACACTGTATGGAAACCACTGAATCAGAATCTCTAGGGAAAAGACCTAGAATTTGAGTTATTAACAACCTTCCCAAGAAATTCTGATGCATTCCTCTTTTTTGTTTTGTTTAGAAAGCCACTGATCTTAAGCTTTTTAGAGTTATAAACTGCAGAAAATTGGAGGAAATTTTCTCTAATTTATCACTTTACACTGATTTTAACCTTTTTGATAAACCCTGCCCCTTAGTTAAGGTGCTAACCTTATTCTGGAGTTGTGAGACAAGCAAAATGCTCATTGCAAAAAAATTTCTAGCCTCTGAGTTCCTTGGGGTAAACTGTCACTGAGATCAGAAAGAAATCTGCATCGGAGAGATGATTTCTTTGCATCTTCTCTTTCTACGCAGAGTGTAGCTCAGGACTGTCTCAACTCCCTAGCCCTTTGTCACAAACAGCTGGTCTGGAACCAAACTTCATCATTACTATGTACCCTAATCCCAGAGTTTCCACAGCACATCACACTCATTTTCAAGAAGCTTAATGGTGGTGATACTTCATCAGGTATTATTAGCAAACAACCCGCTAACAAACACATCACCAGAAGCAATGCTATTGAACGCAGCCATGCCAATTTGAGGATGACAACTCAGTTCCTAACAGAGCACCCCTGGGGGATCTTTATGAGATGGTGGGAGAGGAGGATGAAAGCACCAAGCACGGGCCAAATGTGGGAGTGGAAGCAGCCAACCTCCAAACCATGGATCTGCAAACCAGTTCACTGATGAAATAAGCCAGGATGGGAACTGGAGTGGAGGGATGTCGGTATCAAAATATCAGGATCTCTTTCCTTTTTGCCACCTAGAGAGAAGGAAAAAAAAAATGTGGATTTTTTTTTAGCATCAGGAAAATAGAATCTATACTATCAAAGAATTAGTTTCCTCTCGTGATAACTGAAGCACCAATAAAATTATATATGTTATTAAACCTATTTAATCAGGATGCCCTTACATGTTATCTCAGGGGAACATTCTGAAGGCCTGTGAAATTAACTAGTGCTTGGGAATATTTTTCAAAAATATTAGTGGGATACAATTATAACTATAATAGTAATAATATTACCTGGTACATATTGAGTAGTTACTGTGTTCCATATATGTCTTACTTCATTTAATTGTTTTAACAACAGTCTGATGTTATCTGTGTGATCCTATTTTTTTCCAATTTTATAGATGAAGAAACTGAGACTTACGAAAACTTTGGCTAGAGCTGTCAAGATCCCACAGTTGGAATTCTAACTGAACAGCTATACAGACCCTACCTTTTGAAAAGAAGTCATTCTATACCATTCGATATATAGCAACTTTAAGTTCTCGAAGATGACTTAAATTCTAGAAATGTTTACACTCTCTTTTAAATACACTTTCAAAGTAATATGTGGAAAGTTACCTATATAAGAACCACAGAGTAAAACTATAGTTTGGAGTCATGCCACCGTTCAAATAGCAATTATGGTAATGATTAACTAGAGGACTTTCATATTTTGGAAATATGGCTATGAAAAGTTGACAGGGGGCACCTGGGTGGCTCAGTGGGTTAAAGCCTCTGCTTTCAGCTCAGGTCATGATCCAAGGGTCCTGGGATCGAGCCCCGCATCGGGCTCTCTGCTCAGCAGGGGGCCTGCTTCCACCTCTCTCTCTATCTGCCTGCCTCTCTGCCTACTTGTGATCTGTCTGTCAAATAAATAAATAAAATCTTTAAAAAAAAAAAAAAAGAAAAGTTGACAGAATGTGCATGGAATGCCTATGTCAGTGTAAATATATTCATTAAATGGTGACCATTATTTGATGGATTATGTAATCTTCATATTAAAACTCAAGGGGCATTTTAAAAACTGGAGGTGTTCACTTAACATTCATTAATCAGCAGACTTACATACTGTCCTTCAGAGAAAATGAACGTGTGAGATTTGGGGATGTAGAAGAATCTGTCCTGCAGAATCATTATTTTTTCAGCTTAAAATGTATGTCAATTTACCTTCCACTTAAATTTTTACTCTCTCGCCGAGATTCTTATAGCTGATGCTGCAGCTCAAGACTGTGTTTGGAGAAGCAGCTGTGAGAAGTGACTGTAGCAGAAGTACAGGTGTGCTCTTAGGATGTTTAGGCGGGATGAGATGCAGTTAAACAGAACTGAAGAAGTCAAGAAGGGCCTTGGAAACAATGAGGTTATTAAGATGGATCTTGTGAAAAAATGGGAAGATGATGTCAAATGTGAGGGAGAAAGGTTCTGACCAATGTATTGAAATCACTAAGGCAGATAAGGGTGGTTGGAGTTGGTGGGTGAGGGCAATAAAGATAAAGAAAAAAAAAATTTGCTGGGTTTTTGAAGGTACTGAAAAGAAGTTTGTAAACAATAGGAAACAAGGGATATGCTAATTAACTACCTCAGGGAAAGCTCACAGCCCCTTCTTCTGCCCTTGGACTCCCATTTTCTTCTAGAGAGAGCTCTACAACAACACAACGGGTTCCACCACGGGCTCAGCAGAAACCAGCCGCTCATGGTCGGCTATTGTTCAATGCTCTCATTTGTCTCTGAACTGATTGAATTTGCATAAGGTTGTTTCAGTCCCTTCAGAGCAGAGCCCCAACCCACAGTTATTTTCCGCAAATAATTCCACTTTCTACTTAAGTGAGATCAAAACTAGTTTCTCAGTCTCTCCTGTTTCTCTCCAAACCCCTCAGCTTCTTCCTCTATCTTCTCCCTCTCTCCTCTCGCAGGTGAAGAAGTAATTTCAGGGCTCATTCAGCTGTGACCTCATTCCATCCCTTCCACATGCTCTGAGAGCTGGTCCCCAGATCTCCTGCCTCTCCTCCTCTCTGACTTGCTCTCTCGCTCTCATTCTCGATCCCCTACCCCTAGCTCCTCAAACCCTAAGACTGCCGTCCTGCTAACAGATCATGTTCCCATCACACCGCCACTCTGCCCCTGTGCTCCTTCCCTGCTAAATTTCTCAAAAGCTCATTCTCAGAAGAGGAGTCTCCATTCCCTCACTTTTTCTTCTCCCATTTGTTCCACTGATCTGCTGAATTGCTCTCTCCGAGGTGTGATAATAATCCGCCGAATGGAAGATATTTCTCTTCCTTCTTCCCCTTTAACTGCTCTGTGGGATCTTTTTCATCATAGCTCTCCTCCAGAGCCTTCCATGCTGCTGCTCTTGAATTGCTCTAAGACTGCTTTTTTGGACTGTTATTTCTCTTCCTGCTCCCTAAACAGACGTTTCCAAAGTTTCTGTCCTTGGTTCCCTTACCTAGTCTCTCTTCTTTCCCAGAAGAGCTACCTGTAGAAGCCTGACTTCAACTATCATTTTTAAGCAAATGGACATGTTAACCATTACCTACAAGGACAAGCTTTCTGCCACTGCAAAACTCCCTTCTGATCGTCTCCACCAAGATGTCCTATGAGCACCACACACAGAACCCACACCCTTCTCACCTCCCCCAGCTCCACAACTCCAGGCCTCTTTGGTTACATACATAGCTGCTCTTCCATCACATTCCAACAGATCCTAAATCCTGTGGATTCTACCATCCCAATATCTCAAACAACCACTTCCATTTCCATCATTACTCTCTTCACTATCTTTCATCTGGTAGCAGACAATAGCTTTTAAACAACACCTTTAGAAGAGGCGGTGCAAATTTAGAAGTTTAGAGTCTTATGAATAGAGGTAGGCAAACAGATCTTCAAAACTGGGGTTTCTTCAGGGCACCTAGGTGGCTCAGTCAGTAGAGCATCTGCCTTTGGCACAGGTCATGATTTCAGGGTCCTGGGATCCAGTCCCAAATAGAACTCCCCACTCAATGGGGAGTCTGTTTCTCCCTTTGCTTCTTCCCCTACTCCCCTCCTCTTCTCTCTCTCAAATAAATAAATAAAATCTTTAAAAAATAACTGGGATTTGCTCACTGTAACATCCACTTTGACCTCCTTTCTAGTGTTTGACTCTAGCCAGCCGTGAACAGCAAGCGTTCAGAAGTACTGCAAAGGAGGGAACATCCTTGACTTTCCTAGGATGTTTTATTCTTTACCTATTCGTCAACATTCAGAGACTCTTGGATTTTATGTCACCCTCTGGCTGCCCAGAATTTCCCAGCCAGGTCTGCCCTCTCCAGGCACTGTACCTGGTTGCTTCTCTAGTCCTTTTTTAATTAAATTAAATCTTTTTTTTTTCCTTTTAGAATCATATTATAGAAGGAGTTTGACATTTGTAGCCAAAACTACTTATTCAAATTCCATCTTTGCAACCTACTGACTCTGAGACTGGAGAAATAGTATGTAATATTTCTGTTTGGGTTTTTTGTTTGTTTGTTTGTTTGTTTTTATTTTACAATCTGTGAGAAGGTATGATAACACCTATCTGAGGTAGGTAAATAACACCTACCTCCCCTATTACTGAGGATCAAATGAAGTAGTATGCATAAGGCACCTGCCACACAAACCCTCAAGAAACACAAGCTCCTCCCAAGCTGACATCAGTTTGTATGAATGTAATATAATGTCTGGTACTATTTGATGGTACCCCTTCTGGAGTAACAATATGGACTTTCAGACCATACCTGAATGAAGGTTTCTGGTTAATACAGTTGTCAGGTAAGAAGGTTCTTTTTTTCTTTTCTTTTTTTTTTAATTTATTTGACAGAGAAAGAGAGAGATCACAAGTAGGCAGAGAGGCAGGCAGAGAAAGAAGGGGAAGCAGGCTCTGTGCTGAACAGAGAGCCTGATGCAGGGCTCGATCCCAGGACCCTGAGATCATGACCTGAGCCAAAGGCAGAGGCTTAACCCACTAGTGACCCAGGAAACTTGATAAGAATGTTCTTCCCTACCACCCTTTAAAACAATTCCTGATTCGCTTCTATCTTTTTCAGGCCGTGACAAAATGGATGACTTTCGTTACAGTCAAATGTTTTTATTAAAAATCTTCAAAATCTCATTTTTTTCCTAACCTCAGAAAATCAGAAGCGGAAGCAACTTTGAAAGAATGACTCTGCCAGTCAGGTTGCCTGAAAACTGGAGGGGTGGGTTTTGGGTGAGAGGTGGTGTTGATGCCAGACAGATGGCAGGGGACAAACTGAGAGGCACAAAGGATGGGCTGGCAGCCTCAGGTACCCCATTCTCGTAGCCAAGATTCAGGGAGATTTGGGGGTGTGAAGAGGAGTGAAAACCCAGGTGGGTAGTCTTTCTTAACTAGCACTAATTAATTAGTCTTGGCTGAAAAATTCCCACTTGTACATAAAAGAACACTGCAGATCACACAGGGCTGTTTGTTCAAAGGTTTTGGATTGGGTTTGGCCATTACAGACTGCAGTGGGCACTATGGGTGACACTTTTTCATCTCAGAATTTTTTGTTTTGAATGTGAGCATCTGATTCAGAATCTAGGAGACTTTTACTATCAATAAAATTCTCGGAAACTAATGTGGATGCTGTTGAAACTCCAGGTAAGTTACATTTCTGCAATTCTTTCTTTCTTTATCCCTTCATATTTTTCTTCCTCAGCATTGTGTTCGAAATGGGATCTAAACTAGCAGAGTCATTGGCATAGTGGTCAGGATGTAGGCTGTGAAGCCAGGTGGCTGTCTCATAGTCACTCTACCACTTACCAGCCATATAACCTTGTGTATGCGATTTAACTTCTCCCTGCTCTAATTTTGTCATACGTAAAATGGGAGTAATAATACCAACTTCACAGAATGATGAACAAGGTTAAACAAATTAATATATCCAAAGTCCTTAAATCATGCCTGGCAAATAGTTTTAAGTTCACTCCTAGACTGACACAGAGTAAATGCTATACCTCTACTGAGTTTTAGCTACTACTGCTGCTAGAAGCTGTCAGAGTAAATTCCACATGCTATACTATTACTTTAAAAACAGTACACTGATCTATCCTCTCAGAGGAGTTTATTCAAGTGTGCCAGATAAATGTCTAAATACACTTACTCATCAAACCAAACATGAATTTACTCTGTAAGTTGAAGAGAAGCACAGTAAAAACAAACATTTTATTTTTTAACAGAAAATTGTTTAAGTTTTCATAACTTGATATAGAATTAAAATAGCTTATAAAAGCATTTGGCAGACTCTGCTGTTGATCAAGTTCAGAAGCAATGTGAGAACAAAATAAAATGATTATTCAATGGATTATTGATTCACTCAATAAGCGATTACCATATGCCTTGCCCTGTACAGTGGTTTGAAGAAGACACAATGAAAAAATAAGACCAATTTCTTAGCTTTCTGGAGTTATAATCCGGTAAAGAAAAGTCAGATCGATAAATAATTTAAAAATCACAGCACGGGCACAGTGACAGTCAAGTGTGCAATGATGTGGGAACATGGGAAGTGATTCGTATATGGGGAGTGTTTGGTCATGGTTTGGGCTGGCTGTTAAAGAGAAACATTTATCCTTCCCCTAAGTGGGATTTCTGTGAATAGAGGGGGAAAAAAAAAAAAAAAAGAAACCCTTGGCATCAATGTTTTTTCATTCTCATACTTAAACATTTTTCAGTCAAACTTGAGAAAAAATACAATAACAAGCCTATAAGCTTGATCCCAAGACACGAAGCTTTCAAAATCTTCAAATTTAGTAGGAAAAAAATAATTATACCAAGGAATATTAGTACATTATATTAATATAACATTGTAGTTAAAATTTTTGAGTGTCTAGGGAAAAGAAGTCCCAAAACTTTACTGGCAAACCATAGGCAGATTTTCAGGAAAATGATATGAGAATGTTTTCCTTGATTCTTATGTTCTCCCTGAACTAATGTGATCTGTCAAGGACCCTATGTAGTAATTAGTGTCATAGATATACATAGTAGATAGTCAGATAGGAAGATAGATCATTCTTAGGGATTGTTCCCACAGTAACTGTCACTCAACCCCCTTCATACAACCATTCACATCCTCCCTGGTCAAGTGAGAAGTCAGGAAGCAGAGACAGCTCCTCAGTCTCATTCACCATTGTCTAATCATGATAAATCAACTCTCTTCTTCAAATGAAAACCTGCAAGAAAAAAAATTCAACAACTTGAGTAATAGTAAGTGGATTTTTAGAATGTATAAATACCTTTTAAAAGTTTCTTAAACTTAACTAGATGCAAAACACAAGGTGTTTGTTAAATAGCTGGTTTCATAGTACAACTTCAAGACATAAACTACCAATAGACATAAATACTTGTAATAAAGCTAAGATTTATGGTTATCATCATGTTCTTAAACTCTGACACTTCTATACTAAGTATGAGCTTAGGAACGTAGGAAGATTGAATCCAGGGAGCTCAATCATGGGAAATTTTGAGTAGCACCCTGTGGTAATTGGCTCACCCTGATCTTAACATTTGGCACCAAAACTCAAATTATAGATATCATAACTAGTGTCAGTCACCTACCATAGCCAATTAGGAAACATAATGCGAAGAGAGATCTTATCCATAAAAACAAAAAATATAAAATACAAAGGAAGAAATTTGACAAGAAGTGGGCAAGAGCTAAATAAGGAAAACAATAAAATGATATATATGTGTTTAAGATAAAGACTCTAGAACCAGAGAAACTCACCATGTTCTGCACACAATAGCTAAGGCATCATCCTTCTCAATCCTACTACACCTATTGCTATCTAAAAGTTCAGATGAAAAGAAATATCTTTGTCTGAAACAACCAAATATCTTATTTCCTTGTTTGCTGATTTATTTTACGTCTTGTATGCCAAAATAAGCTTATGAAAACAAGTAATTTGTCTTTCACCTTTGTTCCTGTCTAGCACACTCAAAAAGATTTAATATGTAAAGAGTTCTTATAACCCAATATGTAAGATGAATTCTTGTGCAGAAAAATAATTAAAAGCATTAAGACTCATAAATAATAGATAAAATTTCTAATAAATTAAAAAAGTTAAACTTCAATAGTCAAAATATAAATTGAAAATACATGGAATAGCATTTTGACCTCTAGTTTTTGTAAATAACTCAGTAATACATATCAAAAGAATTTTAAATTTGTATTCTCTTTGAACCAGTAATTCTACTTCTTAGGAAAGAATAGGTGATTCACCAAAAAAAAAAAAAAAAAGAGTATGTTTAAGGATGCTTAATACAGAGTTCTTTCTGAGAGGAAAATGGAAAAGCCACCTAAATAACCACAAATGAATTCCCGAGTAAATAATTCAAGCTACAGACATACAAAGTAATAATATGAACTATTAAACATTGTTTTCAAAGAATATGAAAAGTCTTGGAAAATATACAGAAAACTGATGACCAAAAAAAAAAAAAAAAAAAGTCTCCCACATAGAATACAATATTGTGTATGTAGTATTATCTTAATTTGGAAGTATGCATCTGTGTAAAAAAAAATATTAAAAATTTGGGGGCACAAACACAAATTAACAATGATTTTCCAAAGGTGTTACAAATTTTGTTTCCCTTCATATGCTTTTCTTTACTGTTCATAAGGTCCACAGTAAAAATTATGTTAATTTTATAATTTTAGAAGTAAATTAAAGTTATTTTTTAATCGCCAATTGGCTTATTTAAAAATATAACCCAGAACTTCAGCTGTTCAGACAGAGAGCATATTATAAAAAGGAACGTTGTCTGATACTTACAGTCTAATTGTTTCGTTAGAGAAAATTCACTCTCATATTTCTACCTAGTTTTAGACTGAACCATGTAATTTTTTATATTGTCTTCTTTATTTTCCTTTTTTTTTTTTTTGGCACATTATGGTGGTCAATTTAATTCTTTCGTATGTTAAAATGCAAGCATTTTATTAGCATGTTTTGTTACCATGGGCCCAAATTCCTGCTGTAGAAAGAAATAGTAAAGTATGATCCATGAATATGGATGGTAACTGAATGCTCAGTTACTCACATTGGAGCTACATTTCCTCAGCACAGAACACAGATATCATAGATGCTTTCGATCTTCTGGATGTCAAATATATCTACTCTCGTGTTCTTAATGATAACAAAAGGTAATCCTTGAGCACTTAGAGTCAGAAGAATTTATCCTGCATGCCATATACCTTTTTTTAATCACTGATACTGGATGAACCTAGATATTGTTTTAAATGTGGATTCAATGAGATAAGTCACACACCAATAGAAAATGTATTTAAAATCCTTTCTGTTTTAGCACCTCACAGGCACTTTCATTCACCAAATTATGGACTTCCTTCCAAACGCCATTGTCCATGTCCATTCTCATTCTGAATTCAATATAAAGGACAAAGTTCTCACCACATTCACCTCATGCCACATAGCCACGCTTGCATCACCATGATCTTCTTGAGTCTATCTGTGGCCCCTGCTGAGGTAAATCAAGATTTTTAGACATAAAATTGCCCTGTCTAGTAGAATCCAGATTAAATCCACTTCTAATCTCATGGGGCTTAGTTTGTTCACTGAGTCTCAGATAACATGTGAGATCAACTTCTGGGTTGGAAACCACAATTCTGATATAATCTGGACTGCGCTATGCAACTTTGAACATAATGAATTTGAAGGCAGTCATTTTCCCCTGGACTATACTAAAGAAACTCTTTCTCTCTTCCTACCAGAATACTGGTATTATCCCCACAACCTTAAAATTGGCTCCAACAGAGTCATCTTTTCAGTCATGATTTCAGGTGTCTAAAGAAATAAGCTTCCATTCTGCAGATCATACATTTTTTTCCTTTCAGGTTATCAAAATAATAGCAAAGACAGATTCATTAGCAAAACTTTTCTCCAGAATACTGATGGCCCAAACTATACCAAGTCAACTGATAGGGAAAGAAGTCACCCCACATGGAAATTGTCATAAACTGGTTCTTCTAACTAGGAAAGCGTAAGACAAGGATTAAGGTGCTAACACATTTTGAGAGGTGTCAGCTCTGATGGGGAAGGTGACAGGAAAAGTGAAACAAAGCAAAGGTAGGAGAAACCAGTGCACCACGATGTGTTTACCACACTGGTTTCTGCTTAACAATGAACCACAGAGATGACGGGGGTTGACTTGTCTTTGTGTTACTTCGCCCTCAAAACTTGTTTGTAGGGTTTGCAAGAAGAAAGCAAGCCTCTGAGGACTCAATGAAGAAGAGAAAGAAAAGGAAAGGAATTTATTTGCCCGACACCTTCTAATCTCCTTTTCTCTTTCATCAAGGGTCACATCACTGACAGTCAACTCCTCAGGTGCCAGTTTGCATCTTACAACCTTTTGATGGCCACCTAGGAAGCCATGTGGTGAGGATTTTCATCTAAGTCGGGAAGCCAGGAGAAAACAACACAGGGAGAATACTGATAAAGAAAAAGAAGGAACAGCTAGGAATCTGAAAAATGATTGTGAGATCTGTGTCTCCAAATGAAGACAATATCATCTATATAGTTTTCTCACATATACAAACTGTAAAATTTCGTGTTTAAGTATTTGTATCCCAAAACTGAATCATTCTTTGTGTTAAGTATATTAGAAATATAGGAATTTAAGATGCATAGGAAATGAAATAGGAATCACATATCTTAAAGGAATATGAATTAATATCTTAATAAAAACCCATATGTGAAAATATCATTTATATCCTTAAAAAGTTTTCTTTTTTGGATAGAAAAATTATAAAAGTGTTCAAAAATACTTTTTAAGAAATGACAGCAAATCTATAAGTTTTCTATGAAATCCTGTATCTAAAATTACATTGCTCATGTCAAAACATAGTTTTAAAGTAAGATTTTAAATTTATAGAATAAAATATATTGAATTCGGAATTTCCAATGTGTTCTGTTATGCCACCTTTATTAATAACATAAATAATAGGGAAAATGTTGCTTATTGTATCAGTAAAATAAATCACTTTATATTTTGTGTCTTCCAATTATAATATATGCAATACATGTTCATTTAATAGAACTTCGAAAATTTAAAAAGGCATAAATAAAGCAATACAATCACCAACCCATACTCCAACTGATTATAACACTTCCTATTTTGTTTCATTCTTTTTATTTAGGCATACATATTTTACGCAATCATAAATATTAAAATTCACGTATAATTTTGAATCTTTCTTTTTCACTTAACATTATATGCTAAGCATTTGCCCATATATTAATCTCTGAAAATAATAATTTAAATGGTTATATAATCTCTCTCCATTATACTGATATTCCATAATGTTTTGGACCATTCTCTTATTAGATACAATTGTTTCCGTGTTTTTATTATTAGAAGTAATATCATGATGCACGCTATTGTCTGAGTTTGGATTATTTTTTAGAGATCAATTCATAGGAAGATAAAAAGTGAATATTAATTTCTGAGAGAATTATTAATGTATATTGCCATGTCTTTCCCCAGAAATAGTATTTGTATTTATACTCCTATCAGAGCACTGTATGGAAATGTCTTAGTGCAAAGCCAGATCCCACAATTTGTCAGGTTGCACTTCCATAATAAAAATCCAGTTAATGAAGTATCATCTAACTCTAAATTTTGATGCAAATTTAAGTTTCTCCCCAACCTGGTGAAATCCTGGAATAAGAAGGAGGAATGTACTGAAAGAGTTCTGATTTTCCCTCTCACAGGGAATTTTGGGGCTTCCAGAAGCCTCTTCCAGTTAGCTGCCATACAACCCTCCCTCCCTTCAGCACCGCTGTTAGTGATAATTTGGCCTCTGCTGTAGCCCTGTGCCCTGGAAGTGGTTCTGTGAAATAGTGGAGTCCCTTGTGAGAAGACTGAGGCAAGTTTCCCTTCCTCAGGGTTCCCACTGACCCTTTGCACCATGAGTAGTTGCAGGTTACTCTCCTCTGGGCCCTCTCTACATTGCTATGCTGCTTACAGAATTCTCCTTACAGAGGGCAGTGGCCCCTTCTTATGACCTTCAAACTCTAGGCAACTGCAAAACTCTTCTCTTGAAGGCAAACTTCCCTGGAAAGAAAGTAAGGGAAATACGGTAGAGCAGTGGTGGTGGTAGGCGGGAGGTTTGTAGTAGTAAATAGCCCTTTCTATTTTTTTCTCTTTCAGGTCCTGTAGATCCACAACAGGCTAAAGTTTGCAGAACCAGTTTCTCAATACTTTGGCATGTGCTGCAGAAACAGTGTAACAACTTTCCAGCCATGGGGCTGAGGGGTTCAGGTGCATATGGAATTGAGACTTCTGCTTAGATTCCAAGACAACAGAAAACCTAACATTTAACATTATCCTAGATACATATATAGTATGTATTTACATATACATGATACCCCTATACCTATACATTTACACGTGAATGGATTCAGAGTTTCGTGTAGCTAAATATCATAACACAGGGACAGATACATTTGGAAAAGGAGACAGAGGAAAAGGACAGAGAAAAGTTATCTAAACCCATACACTATTTAAAGCCTAGGATATGACTTGGAATGGATTTAAATTTCCAACTTTAACTTTTACATGTATTAATTATAAGGTTTTGAAAGTTTATTCCCAGTATCTCTAACAGTAGCTGTAAGTCTCACTCATCTTCTAGGTCCTATCTGAAGATGTTAACATCACCATGAAGCTGTTCTTCTGGCCTCAGTTCTGATGATACACAAAACCTTCTAAGGATACTTCTTTAGATATTGATTCAAGTTAAGAAACTAATATGAGAAGTCTTGAGGAATCATCATCTACTAAAATTTCTCTCAAGCTTTGGATACATCCAGTTCAAATACCTAATTTTTTTAAAGTCAAGAGAAACATTTCCATGAGGGTCTGATGCCTATAAGAAAATACTAGTGCAGGGACATCCTGAAGGTTTGTATCTGACCTTTCTTTGGTTTTAATCACTGAAGTTCTCGACAGCTTAATAAGTTGGAGGTGCTGGGTCACTGTCTAACTTAATAAGGCCCGCCACTGAGACTTGGTCCCCTCTGATTGCTCCCATAAGTCTTAACACATCTGGTACACTGTCCTTGGGTGAGAAATGTTTTCCATAACTTTCCTCTTGTTCACTACCCTGCATATAAATTGTTTTTATTAACCTGAGAATGATATAGCACTGTATATTTGTGTGAGCTTTTGCCATTTTCAGCTTTATCCTACAGAAAGAGACTTGATTGTTTTCTCCAAAATGGAATTAAACACTGTTTATCACCAATGTCTTCTTTTCTATTTTTCTACCCTTATTTAATATGGGTCAAATCAACCTTCAGTTTGTTGTGAGATTAAAGAACTAAACATTGTAACTAGACTCTTCCAGACAATTTACAATATGCCATAGTTGTGGGAAGGAGTCAGATAACACTAGACCACTAGGAAAGATTTTTTTCCATAGGACAACATATCTAGATGTAAATATCTAAGAGTAATCAATTGTATACGGAAATATAAATAGTTGGATGATTGGCACATTCCTTTGTCCAGAATGACAAAAAAAGTTGATAGAAACCTATTCTGTTTTATTTCAGTGTATTTTATAAATCTAATGATAGTCCTATTTCTGCTTTCTTTACAATTTCCCATATGGATAATAGTAACAGGAAAGTTGATCCAGATGGATAAAACTACAGTTGTATAGTATGGCATTATGTCTGTATCCTCTGCCTTAACCTTAGTCATGGAGAATGCTTCTCAGGGCTATTATAGTGAAGTGAAGAAAATTGAGTGTCTTTATAAAGAAAGTGGACCAAAGACAACATGACCATATTTTTATTGAGAAAATTCTGCAGGTGGAAGTAGTTTGTGCTGGAATCCATCCTATCTCCATGAAAACCAAAATATTTGCATACTGAAGTCATCTGCCATCCCATCATTGACACTTAACTTTTGAGTGAAAATAATGTTTGAATTCATCTCTGATTTAATCCTGCCTAACCTGAATTCATACGCAAATGCCATATTATTCACATAATATTGCACCAAAAGTATGAAAAGAGGAGGAAGTAGCTAAATAATGTCAGATGATAGCCAGCTAGTCAATTTATTACACGCAAGGTAAAGACCAGTCTGATTGTACTGGTGTCCATTCCATGAGAAAATAGCTAGAATTTCTCCTGAATCAAGCTAATAGCAGTTTTAGAAAGAGTAAAAGCAATGGTCTAGTTGTGGTATTTTTAATTTGCATACTGAAATGTTGCATTAAAAACTAAGTTTTCTCCTAACCATCATTTTATATGTCACTAATGTGAATCTCTATGTGAAACAATAGTTTTGTCATGTTACTTCAACATTAGCAAGACTAAACTATTTCTCTTTTGGGTTCTTTCTTTCTTCAATTACATACTGATAGTCTGGCAGGGATGGGGGGAGGGGCAGTGTTGGTTGTGGCTGTTTACTTTGTATTACTAAGTCACTATTCCAGAACATATCATATAATTCATTTGTAAAGGAAGTTTCATGAGACTCCAATCTAAGATGCTTAAATTGAGATTTTTAAATAGCTTTATCTTCTCACATGAATTTATCTACCAGATACATGGACATGCAGAGATCAACAAAATCTGCCTGCTGTTGCTCACTTTCTCTCTCATTTGGGTTCAGTGGAATGCCTCACTAACATCCCTATTAAAATGCAACTTCTTACAGTTCTTCCCTATGCCCTGTAAGATCATCTTCTCTATCACATTTCTGCAAGCTGATACTTAGCTATCTAATCACTTGCACATCTAATCATTTTACTTTATGTTTTATATAGCACTTTCCACACCTGCATACCCTGTGATTCTATCTTTTGTCAAACTTTGAGGATGTCTCACTGGGATAGTCACAGAACCCTGGGGTTCTAATTTGTAATCATCCTTGTATAATGATCAAGCCTGAAAGAGGCTCAAAGACCTTCTATTCCATCTCTCACATTTGCAGCTAAGGAGAAATGCTCTAGGTGGCAAAGTCAAGATTAAAACACCAACCACTAGATTCCAAGTTCACATCTCTTACTGCAACAGCTTGTACTTACACCCCATGAGAACTGCTGCAAATTAGTCCTCTGCAAATTAGCAGTCTTAAAAATGTCAGTACTCACTACACTCCTGTATTAGTCAGGGTTCTTCAGTGGAAGAATTAATAGGATAAATACAGGTAGAAGTAACAGGAGATTTATTATATGAATTAGCTCACATGATTATGGAGGCCGAGAAGTCCCATGAGCTGCTGTCGACAAGCTGGAGAACCAGGAAAGCCGGTGGAATAACTCAGGTCCAATCAGAAGGCCTGAGAACCATGAGTGGTGACGATGTAACCTCCACTCTGAAGGGGGTGCAGTGCTACCAGCCCCAGGGTCAGAAAGCCCAAGTCCCGAAAGTTCCAATGTCCAAGGGCAGAAGATGAACATTCCAGAGGTAATTTGCCCTTTCTGTGCATTTTTATTCTTTGGGGGCCCTTATCCAATTATATGATGCCTACCAACTTTTGTGAGGGGATCTTCTTTACTTAGTTTGCTGATTCAAATGCTAATCTCTTCTGGAAACCCTCTCTCGGACACACCGAGAAATAGTGTTTTACTAGCTATCTGGGCGTCCCTTAGTCTAGTCAGGTTGACATAAAATGAACTATCACAACTGTTCAGTTCTCCCAGCAGATCCCAAGTCATGTAAATATTCACACTGTGCTTCAGCACTTTCCAGAATTCCCTGCCTCATTCTTTACCTCGTCATCCTTCCTTGTTCTCTCAGGCATACTTGATCTTCCTTATTACATCTCTTGAGTCTCTGTTTTTGCCACCACCTCTTTCTCTCTTCCAGTCTACTGTAGCCATTTTAATTTCAGCTCCTTCCATTTAAAAGGTTTCAAAGATTCTCTCCTTAAAACTTCACAGAAGAGTTAACTTTCTCTGTTGCTGTTGATGGTATCATGCTCCTGGTGATAAAAATCACAAATACTGTTAGCGCCTGCCATGAGTCAGACACTGTAGAGACACTGAGGGTGTGTATCAGGTACTTCACGTGCACACATAAGGTCCTCTCTGCCTCACCTGTCTCTTGTCTCAGTGCCCCTTACATGACTAGCTCTGAATGGACTCCAACCAACTGTATGCCTGATAGTATTTTATTTCATGCTCATACATCACTTCTCCTTCAACTAACCATGGCCCTACTGGAGGTGGGGATTTTTTACAATCCTATAATGAAGAAAGAAACTTGGACTTTTTCATGTATGTTGGTGGTAGCTAAAACTAAACTACCATTCCATGACATCTCCACTTAAATTTGTCTGGAGGATGGTGTTCAAGGAAATCTTACTAACAGGCAGAGATAAGAGCAGTATACTGGGTCATTCACCTAATATGGAAGGAGAAGTAATCTGAAGTACAGTTATACACGGACATATCGATAATGAGAAATGCCTTGGCTGCTCAGTTATGGACCAAAGAGTGCCCACCACAGAATAAGTGCTAAATAAGAAGATGGATAGAATGATTTGTCTTGTGGATATTAGCCAACTTGGTTCCTCTGCTACCCCAGTGCCTAAATGTTCTTGGGCAATGGGATTATGAAAAGAGTGGCCAGGATGTGTGGAAGCTATGCATGGGCTCCTTTTCACCAAGGCTAGTCTAGTTACTGCCACATCTTAATGTTTACCAGAGGCTAAGACTGAACCTAAGTCCATGGTAGAGCACCATTTCTTGAAGCAACCAGCCCTGTGGATTACATCAGACCTCTTCTCCCTTTAGGGATAAACAGTGATTTCTTATGAGCCTCTAAGAAGGTAATGGGTCAAGAGAAGGAGATGAGAGAAATATTCCAGATGATATTACCAATATTACCAATATTTCCAGGTACTGAAAATATTTAGGTCAAAGTTCAGAGAGGAGGTAAGAGATAAGAGGTAAAAGGAGGTAAGAGATAAGGCTGAAGAGAAACAATGCCAGATGAAGAAGCCCTACACACTTCCAAACTAATAAATAATTTTTGAGTTTATTGTCACACTGGTAAACTGAAAGCGGTAAATCTTAGTCTTCAGTGCCTTTTTCTTAAAACATTATATTTTAAGAAACCTACCGAGATTCCTGCATTTGGAGGCAGAACTATTTTCAGTCCTTAAGGCATTAACCACTTCTTTTGTTTGTATTTTCTGCATCCATCTCTACATAAAGGCAATATCAGAGACCTGAAAGATGTACTAAATACTTGAGACCTTTCTCATAAGGGGCCTTCATAAAGCCACTCATGATGAACTTCAAAATCAAAAGCTATTTTGAAAGACATCTAGTTCAAGTTTCTTCTTGGTTTTCTTATTTTTTAATCTCAAAAATGCACTCCTTTTCTTATAAGAAATATAAAAATTAAAAAAAAATATCGAATTGAAGTTTTCATATAAATTGAAAGTCTGCCAAAACTGAGTTATAAGCATCCATAATTCAGGGATTGGAAACCCTATGTCTTCAGTTGCCTGACAGGTAAAAAAAATGAGTAAAATGGAATTTGTGTACAACAGTAGAGAGTGACATAAAAATATTTGTTAACCTGATGGGTTATGCCTCTTTTAAAGACATTCTTTTCTTTTCTTTTCTTTTCTTTTCTTTTCTTTTTTTTTTTTTTTAAATGAGCTCCATGTCTCTGGGCTCATATGTGGTTTCTGATACATGGTACCAAGCTACAGATAGTTGGTGGTTACCAAAATTAGGTGATCATCAAAATCATTGGGCAACCTATTAAAACATTCAAATTTCTGGGTTCTACCTAAGTTTCCTATTTTGATGCGATTTGTCTTCATTTTTGTTTTATAGTTTGTCTCTTTTTGGTCAGGGAAATCACTGATTTAGATTTATTCAGCAAATAGTTTGTCTAATGTTTACTTTTGTCAGGGACTGTTCCAGGTGCTAGGACTATTGTAATGAATAAGCCTGTTTTCCTAATATATGAAGTTTACATTCTCTGTAACATAATAAGAATGGGCATGTCTCTATTAATAAACCAAATTCTCTTTACTGTGTTAGACAAAGGTTAATTAAGGTTTAAATTAATCATTTAATCAGAAAAGCTACTGATTCATCCATGAACAAAACATAACCATAAAATCACAATATTCTTTCACTCTATTAGTACTTCCAATATTTACAGATAGTAAATCTACTTGATAGGCCATTTATATGAGTCGGTCCCATAAATCCAGTTTTATAAAATTAGGAAACTAGAAGAGCTTACATAAGGTTTACTAAATGAATGTCAAATTATTCACTGAATTTTCAATACCATTCAAAACGGGATGAAAACAAAACAAATTAAAAATATCTAAGAGATTAGATCTCTGTATTTTCTTTATTTGATGAACTTGACATGACCTTACTACAAGCCCTCCCTTTCTTCTTACTACAAGCCCTCCCTTTCTTAAATTATTCTCAGTGCTGTCTTCTATTTTGTCTCGATTTTTAAGGGGTGCTCACAGGAGGTAGGTTTACAATCTAGAGTACAAAATAAGATGAGTTGTTTAAGACAAGTATTTCATGGTCTCCTGCCATGATTGACTTTCCCCCAAGAATCTTGCATTTTTTTCTTTTGAGTCACACCAAATAGTCTCTTCCACTTCCACCCATCCTGGTCTCATCCACTGGGTGGTCAGCACACTGTCTGTCTAAAAACAGCTGGGGAGATAAACCGCCCTAATAACCTCCATTTTGATATAAAAATTACAACTCTCAAGAGACTTGAGGCATTGTAGTCCTGACTTGCTGACCTTGGCCAACTGTTGTGGCTGCTTACAAATGAAGCCAGCCATAAGGAAATTAGAAAAACTCTGGAATGTGTTTTTTGGCCAGAAAAAACTCAATCTAGAGGGAGGGAAAGACACTGTCCATTTTATTTTCCAGGGTAGTATCTATCACGTGAAAGTCCTAATGGAACACTCAGATTTTTGTTTCTACATTTCTGGCTGCACACTAATTCAGGTGGACACTCCTTTAGTCAAGGTTCTTTGCAGGCAAGCAGCTGCACTTGGAATCATTCTAACAAAAACAAGATTTTTTTTTTCTTTTGGGGCTATTAAAATAAGATTCTTTAGATATCAAAGGTGGAACCATGTAGCATCGGCTAGAAATATTCTCTTATTAGACTAACTCTCTCTTCTCATGTGCTTTGTTGATTCAAAACTTTATGCAATACCTACTCTTTGAAAGATGCTAGGTAAACTGCTTCATCTGTTTGTTTGCTATAGAAAAATGAAATCGTTGGCTAGCTGAGTAATTCACAACTATTGCATTATCATGAAACTTCCTCCAGTAGATTACTGAATTTTTATTTAGGGAAGAGAATTTGTTGTATAAATTCAAATGCATCATATACTTAAAAGCTGGGTACTCCATAATCACATATGGAAGGAAAAAGGCTCAAGTGTTGCCAGAATTAATAACTCATATATTTCACAGGAACAAGTTTGTTTTTAGGTAGCGAAAGCATAATAATTCCTAATGATTTTTCTTTCACATCTTTCCTGTGAGCATACATCTGCTCCTTTTGAGATTCAATTGTAGATACTGCCTACGTCGGCCAAAAAGAAAAAGATCTGTGCTCTCTTCGAAACACCTCTCATTTCACATTTAATCAAAGGCCTGATTTCGTTTGATCTCGGTCCCGCACTGCTATTCTTCACACTTCAACTTAAAGGCAGTGAGCTTGCAGAGTAGAAGCACTAGCGTTTGGAGAGATGGTGAGGAGCACATTTTCTTGCAGTGTCGAGCAGAGCGTTAGACTGGCGTGCTCATCTTCCTTATTGAATTGTTTGCCAAGGAAATCCAGTCCATGATAAACAGACAAATGTGTGAGATCACTGCGGCTCCGTCTCTGATGAGGCAGCTGTCTCCACGCTGTGTTTGTTGTTCCAGGATATTGTAAATACTAATATTTTATAAGCTCTGGTACAGTTTAGAAATGAATCTCATAAACATAATTCACTAATTCCAAGTCTTCCAAAACGTACAGCCTGGAACCATCTCACTCGAGGTCAGCCTGTGGATGGGCTCTGGGCTCCCAGTCACTGTGATGGGCAGAAGACTTTTGGGACGTGCAGAATCTCAACTTACCTGTCTTTCGGGGAGACGGGGAAAGTCTGGATTTACGTACTCAAATACAGTTCCTAGTGACGTCAAGTAACAGAATAGAAAAGAGTACCGGAGTTTAAAACTTATAAACGTGTTATAAACGTGCAAGACAGGTTAAAAGAAGAGAAAGAAGAAGAAGAAGAAGAAGAAGAAGAAGAAGAAGAAGAAGAAGAAGAAGAAAGAAGAAGAAGAAGAAGAAGAGGGAAGAAGAAAGAAGAAGAAAAAGGTGTTGGTCATTAAAAAGTCACCATGATGACTTGTTTTCTTTTCTAGCATGAACAAAGGACATGATATCATATCACGTGCAAAGTATCAACTGAGGGTTTCCTGCTAAAACACTAAACAAACTGTCACGTTCTTTTTGAATTCTATCCCCTTTGGCAAGTTTTTGGATCTAATCTCTATTGGTAGTCTCCTTCTCCCTTATTTCTATATTCTCAGAACCAAGCCTCTGAGTCTTCTGTTCACTAACCACTTATGCCTGCTTTGTAAAGAAGTACCTACCTATACAGTATGTTTAACAGTCTGCCCATTTCCTTAAAAATGCAACAAAAAATAAAGAAGCCAGCTCCCTTTTGTATACGGGAGGTTGGCCTGGTTAATTTTATTAGATAGCTTTGTGGGTACACAGGCAAATGTGATAAGGACTGAAATAAAATCCACATCTTAAATCATGGCAACCAATAAAAACGTATTGATTAATACATGGCTAGAGCAGATACTACGTCAGAGTAATAAAGTAGATGAAAATATTTTGTAAATTCTTTAGCACTGTACACACATTACTGTGATTGTTTTTCCTTTAAGACATCGCACTAAGAGTGAATTAAATAAGATGCCAATTGCCTATTAAAAACGTAGCCTTAATTAGTAGTTGGGAACCCCCCTCTTTGTATTAAAGGCCAATCATGATGGAAAGACCTGCTACATGTGGGATCTTTCTTTTCTTTATCCGAAGTCGGTGATGCTATTTGGGTAATAACTGATGAAAGGACTAGGGTGCCAACCAATTTGCAGTTAAGTGGCTAATTAAGACCCAAAGCAAAGCCGCCAGGAGGTTGGTTCTCCTACTTTAAAGTGACACATAAAAGCAATTAGAATGGGGCTGGCTTTGCTAGGACATATTTAAATTTGGACAAAAGTTTGGGCCAGTTATTATTTTATGTTAATATATTCCTCCATAAGACAGCATCAGAGAGAAAAAGGAATCATTTAGGACACAGAAATAAATTAGAATATTATTTGGAAAGCTTAACTTCAGATGTGAAAAAAAGCAAAACTATAAAATCATTTCTATGTTTGCCATCCTTACAGGGGTACTCTATGTAATTAGATTCCCTGCTCTTAGAGGAAATGAGAAGAGGTGCATGGAGCATGGTTATCCAAGAAGAGACGATCTCTTAAGCCTTGGGTCTGTTGCCACCTGTCTGTCATACCACATGAGGGTGACACCTAGCCCAGAATGGCAAGATTTTTAGAATTGTTCTATTTTAACTTGAAGACAATCCAGTGTTAACATTTAAAGATAGCTGCTCTAATCGCACAGTGGGGAAAACAGATTCTCTCTGGGTGTAGAAAAAAGGTTTGAAGTTGACGAGGAGAAGTAGAGACAACGGGAGACGATGGAAATTAAAACACAAATTATCCGTGTGTAAGGTAATGATCGTTGGGGAGAGTAGACAACCTTTAAAATCACAGCTCCGGTGGCATCGTAGAGTTGTAGGGAAGCCCAGTCCATTTATACCTTGCTCTTGTGATTTATGATGTCACCATTAAACCCCCTGATGGCATTATATCCTTGTAATTTGCAGTTGCCTAGCATTTTTTCTATATACAACCCAATAACTCATCGTGCAGCTATTTCACACACACATAAACACACACATTAGTGGGACTCTATCGTCAATGGAAACCATGATTTTTGATGTAATAATCAGTTGGGTTAACAAAAGGCAAGAAATCAGGGGTGGGATGCCTAGCCACCGCAGTGCCACTTTCCCCGTGAGGCATCCTAAGGAGACACAGCACTCCATGTTGCTATAAACAGATTTCACTTTGATCGTCTATATATTCTTTTTAAGAATTAAAGAAGCTAAACTGTTTGTGAGGGGCAGCCGAAAGCCATTATTGAAGGAAATATGTGAGATTGCACAGAGATAAAGAAGGAAATATATGCAATTCACCTCAACAGTTCTGTAATAGGATTAGAACATAATAGGATTAGAAATATTAAACCTTCAGGGCTAAATTCTACTGCCGCAGGAGATACCTGGTTGGATCTCTTCGCCGTCCAAGGAGTCTCTGCTTCCTTCCATAGAGTCTGGTCATGGCCAGTTATTGTGACACCACAAATCTGAGAAAGAGAAGCTTTTGGAACCTTTGCTTTAAGACTATAATACAAAGAGTCATTAGCATTTCTGTGGGGGTGAGAGGTGGTTTTCAACATCTCTTGTGCTAGCTTTGAAACTGACTTCTGTAATTATTCTCCAACGGAAACATGAATGCCAGCAACTTTCTGGGGAGTTATTTTTATTTCTATTTGAATATTTTAGCTACAATGCTAGATAGGCACTGCTGGATCTCTGAGAATGCTGTTCTAAAATGCTATATTTATAAAATGACCAAAGAGCACATGCTGCCTGGATTAAATTTATCCCGAGATGAGAGGTTTTTATCTCTAATCATCTGCTTGTTGACTAATCTGGCTGCCATCTTGTGCAGGTTTGTCGGGTAAGACGTAACAGGCTAAAGCGAGCCAGGTCCTCAAGGGGTATCCCTTTGTCTCTGCCTTCCTGAAACAGAAGACGGGGAAGGTGGCTGCCCTGAATTCCTCACACCTCGCAGGAACATCCTCACTGAATGAGACGGCTGGCCTGATAGGAGAAAAAGTACTCTTTTTAAAGTAGCATAATCTACAAAGCCACAAAATTATGTAGTTCTCAGGAAAATATTTTTAAAAGATGTAGGGTAGCTTCTGCACAATGCGTTTAAAGCCCACATCGAGCATAATTTTGAAGAGTATTTGTTTCTATGGCATCGTATCCTTTCGATTCTGTGGCCAAATTACGATGTTGTTACTTGCACCTGAGTGTGATGCACTAGACTGCGAGCTCCCTGAAAAAGGAAACCTTTACTCACCATAGTCATACTCCTAAGAGCAAACCACACAACTCCAGGCACATGGTAAGCATTTACTAAATACACCTTAAGAAAGGCTGACTCTTTGCTTCTCTGCGTTTAACACACTTAATGGTGACTGATACAACCTTGTGACCTGCCGTAACTGCTTCCATGCAATGGCCTTTTTTTTTTTTTTTTCTGCATTAGGGTTTATAAAATTCTAAACTGGGATTAGATCCTGTGTCTTGCAGATCTGCCTTCCATGAAGTGGAAAAAAAGAAATCAGTAAGAAGGATATCCATAACAAGACCAATATCTTAATCTTTCTCTTTGGAAGCTTTCAACGCCAGCACAGAAAAATTAATGAACGAGAAACTTTTAAGATACAGAGTTTTGGAGTGAGTGTAGAATCATTTGCCTTTCTACTATCCTATACTAGAGCCTATCAAAAATTGTAAGCAGCTTTTCTGCTGGCTACATTTCTCCCTATGGGTTATTTTCTTTACTTTTCTATTATTTAAGTAATTCCTTCATGCCCAGGGAGTTAAAATTCTGTTGAAAAGAGAGTTTTTAGCATCTTCTAAGACTCAAAGTCTCACTGCAGTGTTTTCCTGATTTTGTAATTTATAAAGTGCTACCTGTATAGTTAAATGTCTCTTTCATGATGTGTTTATTTTAAAGTATTTCTAAAGTTGTATGCATTTGTATAGATAGATGTTGTGTAATCAGAATCCTACTCTCAAGCACTTTTCACCTCATTTTGATGTATTATCTAGTACTTTTGAGAAACTATTCAAACTTTTGGCCTTTTCTAGTCCTCATCTTCATATGAAATCATAATAGTAGCCAAAGAAAAAGGGAGAATGGAAAATATATCAATCCCTGTTCTATTTTGGTTTCCCCTAAGGCTAATATAAGCATCATCTTTCCAATTTCCAGCCAGCATTTTAGAGATTTATGAGAATATCTACCCAAAAATGAGGTATTTTAAACACATTTTATGAATGATTTAATGTTTCTTTGCCAATGAAAGCATGTATTAGTTATGATCAAAGGCAGAAAAAAAATTATTTTCTTGATTTTTTTAAATGAGATACGATTCAATTACAAAGTAGCCCTCTCTTGAGATTAGCATATAATCAAAGGAAGCTAATTCACTTACCAATTTTTTCCCCTCCCTTGCTTTTGATAAAAATCATAGATGATAGTCTTTGAACCTTTGCTAATCCAGTTGTCTCTTGTCTTATTGACCTTGCTCAGGGTGGGAGTGGCTTTTGGAAATGATATGCTGCTCCTCGATCAGAGTGATGTATTATCTAAAAGCCAACATAGTTTTAGCAGTCTGGCATTTGAAAGAGAGTTGCTAGAAGAGATACAGCATACAGAGATGGGGGGTGGTGTACACGCATGCACACGCACATGCATACGATGCACACACGTTCATGTGTGTCTGTAATCCTAAAATGGAGAGACATCTATTCTGCTAAAGCCGTGTACTTGGACCCATCTATGGTTTGACTGTACATCAGTTATGATGTATCTCTTTCTAACAGGAAGGAAACCGATTTTGATGAATAGTTAAAAGGTAAGATCATTCTTAAAGGTGTGAGTGATTAATAATGGCCATGCATAGATTTTTTTCTAAGAGTGTAAATAAAATATATCATTCACATGAAGGGCAAGAGTTTGGCAGAATGATGCATAATGCATTTGAGAGCATAAGAAGTCAAACCTAGGGTCTCTTCTACGTGTGTCAAAGAGGAAACTGGTTTAACCATTTGAAATATTCAAGTAGATGTTGGAATACTTGAGTGGATTATAGAAATCATATGCCTTATGAGATACTGAAGACAACTAATATTTTTAGTTATCACCAATCAGACAAAATCAAACATTTCTCTTTTAGTAGTGAAAAAATAATAGTTTGACAGGGATAAGTGAGTAAAAGATGAAGGTGGCATTTCTCTACCATGACACCTGGACCATTTACTTCAGTCCAACCAAGATTTACTATATAACCTTAGTTTGGAGGTTCCTGTGGGCAGCTGTTATATTAGCTTAAAGCTTGGCTCGAACATGGTCAGCATTTATACCAAAGTACATGAGCCCTATTAAATAGCTAACTAATGCAATAAGACTGATAAAACTGTTATTTGAAGATAGAAGATTTATCCCGGTGGTGATAATCAAAGTACAATAACGAACAACCTATATGGTTGGTCTTTGTTTATTCTCTACCAATAGTCTAGAGCTCATGTTATTTTCACAAGGTCTGAGAAAACAAGCTTCTTGGCAATACAATACTCCATGGCCTGCTCTCCTATGGCCCAACAGCCCAGAGACTGTGCATTTCACAGAAATAAAGAGTCTCAGGCCTGGGTCAAGGTGAGATTCAACTTCTCTTCTACAAGTCACAGGCTAATGGAGAGTACTGATTGTGCCTTTTTAGCATGAATTGAAGGTGAAAAAAATGGATGACTATCAAAATAAGCTGTGTAAAAAGGAGCACTGAACACTGTCTACAATCAAATGGTCATACCCATTAGAGATTAAAAAGAATCATTGTACTCTTTTAAGAATAAAGTCACTGAAATTTTTAAAGAATTTATTGACTTAATGCCTCTAAATGATTTTATGAATGTACTTATCCTCATCTGATGCCTCTCTCTGTGAGGACATGGGGCATATATCCTGGGCATGATAGAAGACACAGTGACTTTCTCTCTCTACAGTTGTCATGGCCTCCCTCCTGTGTTCTTTGGCTGCCAATGTTCCCTGAAAGTCAGGATTTGTGTAAACAAGCCAGGCATGAGGCCTATTGATGGACAGAGATCTGACGAACACCTAACACCATCAGGAGCACACCTTTTAAATCAGAAAGGCAAAAACATAGGAAATACCAAAGGATCATGTCACAGGTGAGACTTCACTACATCAAGGTCTTCCTAGTATTTTTGGAAACTAAACCCCCTTTGAGAAAATCTAAGATGTAATATGCTTTACTGGCTTGAATACCACAGAGTCTGTCATCCCTACTCTTCTAATTCTTTCTTTCTCTCAAAATACACATGCTGAGAATCATCCTGCCTCTGGGTATGGGGGTGCAGTTATGTGTGTACATTATAGACGTAGATCTGAATATCTTGAGCTTCCTGAGCTAGTAGGATTTAAAATTGTTTCAGTTTTACCATTTAATACATTTCAAGATTAGGGAATTTTTGAATAAATGTGGAACATGTTGGTCATAACACATATCTAAATACAGAATTCAAAGGCATGTCTCCAGAATAAGAATATTTAAATAATTGTCTGTTATTTGGTAAGCATGCTAGTGAAACACTATCATGTGTTGCACTCTAAGTACTAACTCCAAATTATAATGTCTTGACAAATAAAAATCAAAGCATCAAATATCCGGGGCGCCTGGGTGGCTCAGCAGGTTAAAGCCTCTGCCTTCAGCTCGGGTCGTGATCCCAGGATCCTGGGATGGAGCCCCACATCAGGCTCTCTGCTCAGCGGGGAGCCTGTTTCCCCCTCTCTCTCTGCCTGCCTCTATGCCTACTTGTGATCTCTCTCTCTCTGTCAAATAAATAAATAAAATCTTAAAAAAAAAAGCATCAAATATCTAAGAGAAATCAGGAAGGTGATGGTTAGGGACGTAAATAATGGTATAGATGTATCTAAAAGGCTATAGTATATTGCTCTACTCCAAAGTTCCTTTCTAGGATATACCTATTTGAAGATTTCATAAAAACACATTTATACTTTCATTTACCAAATGTTAGTAACGGGGACACACTGACCAGAATAATGTGGGTCATATATAAATAACCACATTGTGATCTATGGGGAAAAAATTAAACAACTACTTTGAAACCTTCTCAACAAATTTTGCTTTTCTCTCTTGAAAGGTAAGGGTTAGCAAGTCATGTCTTCCTTTGTCTTTCCTCATTTGTCAACTATGCTACAGCAGAGTGAATAATCTACGTGGTCGTCTTCCTCATTTTATGTGGCCTGGGTGATTGAAGATTCAGCTGATTCTCTAGACTCTTGCCTGATGGGATCCTTCCAAGGCTTGCCTATTCCCTCTCTTTTAAAGGAATCGTCAGGGAGCAAGTGGACACCACTACCCATACAACGAGTCCACAGATGATTGTGCCTTCTTCCTCTTAAGCTGGTTGTTGCTGTAGCCAAATGGCAAAATGATACACATGGAATAAGAACAAGATGACAACAAGATGACATGTATGTAATTCTTATATGAGAGAAATTCAAATAATTGATGTGGTAAGGCATACAGCCATACTTAATGTTGGGTTTCCCTAAAGGGCACGTTCTCTAAAGTCTATCTCTGATTTCATGCCCTCTGTGATGACACAGAGGTTCTTTCATGTACTTTGATTCTCCCTTTTTATCTTGCTCTGACCATCACCACTTCTGTTCTGTCCAACTCCTCCAGTCTTCTGGATCTGGAAAAGACCTCAGATTTGCTTGGGTAAAAGATTTTCTATGCTGAGGGCCCTGACCATGGTTTTACTAATGGTTTCCAGATTTAGAACATGATTGTTATTCTTTAGTTTTATTTTCTTTTATGTCCTCATTCTTTCCTTCATTGCCATAGTACCATTTGCAGATTAGCTCTCACTTAAGAGCCAACTAACTCTATAACTTAGCAAATCAATTAGTTGTTCACCAAATGACCAAGAACAGGTCATTAGTGGTAGAACAGTAATATGAGGAATTAGTCTCTTTCCACTAAAACCTGTTCAATTCTAGTCACCAATACAATATATTGTACAAAAGGGGAGACTGTTCTTCCTTGGAATTGCAATTAGCAGCTCCATTCAGAATGTAGTTGTACTTTAGTTCTAATTGCTTGTTTTAAATGCATTTTGTTTGATTTTTTTTTAACTCAAAATACACACAATCAGACTAAACAGGTGTTTTAGTGAGAAGAGTGTTTACAGAACAATTCAGGTGAGGTATTTCCAGATTGACTGGATGCAATTTTAATGACACAATCATTCTCAAGTGTGTGCTAACTCCTACCACATTCCAATGACTTATTTATCAACATCACAGAGTGCAGGAGGATCTTTTCCCCTTTACTTAAATGTTTTATACTGACTATTTGAAATCACTAAAAAAGAAGAAGAAGGATGAGAAGGAGGAAGAAGAAGAGAAAGAGGGGGAGGCAGAGGAGGAAGGTGAAATATTCCAGTGAAAAATAATGAAATCACAGTAATATATTCCAATGATGCTAAACTTTGCTTCAATTAAATTTAGTCCCTTCTACTTCCAACTCACAAGCCTCCTTTGGCGTCATCAGGCTCCAATATCCTTTTCAGTAAGTTCCAAAGAATCCATAAGGTATAAAAATTCCAGAAAAATTATTTGTTGGAGACCAAATGTAAATAGATATATGTTCAGCATCTGAATGTTACAGAAAACTTCTCCAAAATGGCCCATATGTTCTTCTAGAAAAAGCAACAGTCCTGACAGTGAACCATGAAATATTCTGGAGGCAAATGGCTGAGTGCCAGTGTCTTAAGGGACAGCATTTTCCACTTTAAATAACAGACAAAATAAAGCTTTAAAATGTTCTTGGTGATGTATGATTCAGTAAACCCTTCAAGGCAATGTAAGGAAAACCTTTTCTTCTTAAGAATGATGTTGGGATGAAGCAGACAAAAATTAAGAACTGCTCTGCCAGGCAGCATAAAGAATCAATTGGTGACTTTCTGAAATTCAGGAAATTCAATGAATCGATAGACTATTAGGAAGCTGGCCACACACACTGAAAGTGATTCTTTATAAGTACAAGATACCAGAGATAACACAAAGCTCTTCTGAAAGCACTGAACACAAGCATGCACTAAAAGAAACTAAGCTGTGTACTAGCAGGAAATGAAAACAGCTTATTTTTTAATAGGCATCTGCAAATGGGGACATTTGGCAAGGGTAAGCCAGTGTTTAATTGTAAGATAAGCAATTTACAGGTAAATATCAAATTTTATTTTTTTCACTTCTCATTTGATTTTTGTCATTTCTAGTTCACTTAACCTGTCTCTAAAAATGGCAAAATCTCTATCACAAAGTAATTTGGATTTAATTGACATTCTCCAAGGCAAATAAGTTAGAAGTATAATTCTTTTGAAAGCAAACACCTTTGGTGACCACAAGAATCAAGTATGATCAGAGGATTTTTCTTTGTCATATTATTTTTTTTTAAAGATTTTATTTGTTTATTTGACAGAGAGAGATCACAAGTAGACAGAGAGGCAGGCAGAGAGAGAGAGAGGGAAGCAGGCTCCCCGCTGAGCAGAGAGCCCGATGCGGGACTCGATCCCAGGACCCTGAGATCATGACCTGAGCTGAAGGCAGTGGCTTAACCCACTGAGCCACCCAGGCACCCTCTTTGTCATATTATAATAGTCTCCCCATCTTTATGTGGCTTATCACACAAAAATTAAAATGCATAAAATGGTCCTTTAAAAATTATAAATAATCAGTGGGGCAGCTGGGTACCTAAAAAAAATTCTTTTCATTATGATGGGAGAAACATTAGACTGAACCATTTATTTCAGCCATGGTTTTATTTTAAGTTATTTAAATTACCATTAAAACATAAGAAATGTACTCAGCTGAAATCATCACAAATAATTTCTTATTTTCTTTTAAAAGAAAAGTTAGAACTAGGAAGCAAATGAAATCAAGGAAGCTTTTTAAGATTTCCTGAGCAAATTGAAAAATTAATTGTCATAAAACATTAATCTTAAATTTAGAGTTATTACTACCAAGTTTGTGGTTTCTCGGCATTATTATGGTGTTCATTCACTATTAAGCCAGGACCATAAAACATGCAGAAAACATAGAGTTTTAAGGTTTTTGGGTGATAATGTCCTAGATTATGATTTCTCCTTGTGGCAGGATTTTAATTGTTTCTAAATAATTTTAGGGAAAATACTCTTTTAAATATTTAGGAGAAATAAAATTTAAAATTGGGAGAAGCAAGAAGATGATGGAATAGGAGTATCCTGAGCTCACCTTGCCCCCTGGACGCACAGAGAAACAATTTTATCTATATTACTAATGCTAAACATAACCTGAAGACAACAGGACAGGTATTCCATAGCCAGTCATAGAGAGAAGGCCACACTGAAAAGGAGAGGAGGGGCAGAGACACCATTGGGAACCATACCCCAGCATGACTAACCACAAATGGGAGGGATATCACAAGCATGAAGAAGTGAGAGGATCAAACTTGACATTGGGCAACCCAGCACTGGAGACCAACCTTGAGAGAAAAAGTCCCCATTAGCATCTGGCTCTGACTATCACTTAAAAAGCAGAGAGCTAAACTCTGGGAGAGCTAGAGAATAATAGGAAACCAAGTCCCTGACTTTAAAGAGCCGAAATACTAAATAATGGCCTGAGACATAGCACAGAAGCAATGGTATGAAAAGCACCTGGGGCATACCTAAAGATTTATTAACTAATCTTAGAAAATGTGGCAAAGGGGCAAAGATATAGAAGAGATTTCTCTGGGAATAAAAGTGCTGGTAGGCACCATTTCTTTTCTCATTCCCCAACCTAGATAGCCCGACACTTTTGGGAGCCAGCACTAACACTCTTCATCTACTATGCTAGCACTTTGTGCCCACCCCAGCATTCCCCCTCTGGACTTGCCTCACCCAAACTGCCTATGTCAACATACAGCTCTCCAGAGGAGCTCCTGCCCCCACCACACATAGCAGATAGCCCCACCCAGGGTCAGGGACTCTTCAAAGAGACTCCTGGCCTGCAAAAACAGGGAGATAACCCCATACACCAGTATGCCTGCAGTTCCTGAAGCCAGGTATCCCAGGTGGCTGCATGGGAAGCAATCCCTGCCATTTGGTGCACTTGCAGCTATGGCAGAGAAGCTAACTGCAGACAGCTAGGCTTCCTGCCAGACCTGCCCACCAAAGAGCTCACAGGGTCTGTAGCTGGGCCTATCAACAGTGTGGGAAGAAGACCCTTCCCAGTGTAGCCAAAGCAGGTAAAGCTGGTTATTACAGCCAGCTGGGCTAAAAGCAGTTGCAACTCAGTCATAACAGGAAGGTAACTGTCTGTACATGGGACACCCCTGGAGCACCTAGTTCTGGTGACCAGAGAGAGCTAGATTATAGAGCACCACAGGGCCTCTTCTAAACAAGGTCACTTCTTTTAAGACCGGGAGACATAGGTAGCCTACCTAATACATAGAAACAAACTCAGAGTTAAACAAAATGAGGAGATGGAGGAATATGTCAGAAATGAAAGAACAAAACAGAATCACAATAAAAGAGTTAAATGAAACAGAGATAAGCAATATGCCTGATAAAGACTTCAAAGTAATGGTCATAAAGATATTCACTTGGTTTGAGAATAGAGCAGATAAACTCCAGTAAGAACTTCAACAAAGAAATGGAAAATTTGCCAAACAGAATAAACAACAGATTTGAGGAGATAGAAGGACAGATTAGTGAGCTGGAAGGCAAGGTAATGAAAAGCAACCAAGCTGAATGACACAAAGAAAAAAGAATAATAAAAACAAGAAGTTATGGGAGCCCTGTGACATCATCAACCATAACAATATTTGCATTTTAGGAATCCCAGAGGGAGAAAAGAGAGATAAAGGGCAGAAAACTTTTTCAAATAAATGATAGCTGAAAACTTCCCTAACCTTTAGAAGTAAACACACATCCAGGCCCAGGAAGTACAGAGAGCCCTTGACAAGATATACCTAAGATACATATTAATTAAAATGGCAAAATGCAATGTTAAAAGAGAATTTTAAAAGAAAGAAGAGAAAAAAAATGGTTACATACAAAAGAAATTCTGTAAGTCTATCAGCTATTTTTTCAGCAGAAACTTTATAGGCCAGAAGAGAGTGGCATGACATATTCAAAGTATTGAAAGGAAAAAACCTACCACTGAGAATACTCTATCTGAAAAGGTTATCATTCAGAATTGGAGGAAAGATAAAATTTCTCAGAAAGACTAAAGTTAAAAGAGTTCATCACCACTAAACTAAACTTACAAAGAATATTTAAAAGAATTTTTTAAGTGGAAAGGAAATATCATAACTAGAAGTAAGAAAATTAGAGAAGGAAAAAATTTCACAAGTAAAAGGAAATATATAGTAAAGGGAGTAGATGAATCATTTACAAAGCCAGTATGGAAGGAAAAACACAAAAGTAATAAAATTAATTATATCTGCAAAAATGAGCCAAAGGATGCACAAAATAAAAAGACTATAGAAGGCCATCAGCCCTGGTCTAGGAAGAGAGCAAAAGAAGAAAGAAACAGAGAAAACTATAAAAACAACCAGAAAACAATTAACAAAATGTCAGTAAGTATATACCTACAAAAAATTACTTCACATGCAAATGTATTAAACACTCCAACCAAAAGATAGGATGACAGAATGAATAAAAAAACAAGATCCATCTATATGTTGCTGACGAGAGACCCCTCAGAATTAAAAACACATACAGACTGAAAGTGAAGGGATGGAAAGTGATAATCCACACAAAAGAAGTAGGGGGGGGGAAGCCAGGTAGCAATACTTATATCAGACAAAATAGAGGTTAAAACATACCATAGCAAGAGACAAAGAAAGGCATTACATAATGAAGAAGGAATCAATCCAATAAGAGCATATACCAAATGTAATTATCTTGGGGCGCCTGGGTGGCTCAGTGGGTTAAGCCTCTGCCTTCGGCTCAGGTCGTGATCTCGGGGTCCTGGGATCGAGCCCCACATTGGGCTCTCTGCACAGCGGGGAGCCTGCTTCCCCCTCTCTCTCTGCCTGCTTCTCTGCCTACTTGTGATCTCTCTCTCTGTTGAATAGATCAATGAAATCTTTAAAAAAAAAAAATGTAATTATCTATGTACCCAACACAGGAGCATCTGAATGCATAAAGCAATCTAAATACATGAAACAATACCTATTAACAGAGATAAAAGGAAAAATTGACTGTAATATAATAATAGTAGTGGACATTAACACCCCACAATACATCAATGGATAGATCATCTGCTCAAAAATCAACAAGGAAACAGGGACTTTGAATGGCACATTAGGCCCAATGGACCTAACAAATACATACAGGATGCTCCATCCAAAAACCAGAATACATATTCTTTTCAAGGGCACACAGAATGTTCTCCAGGATATATCCAATTAATGCCACAAAAGAAGCCTCAATAAATTTAAGAAGATTGAAACCATATCAACCATCTTTTCCAAGCACAAGGTATGAAACTAGAAATTAATCACAAGAAAAAGAAATCTGGAAAAAACACAAACACATGGAAGCTAAATAACATGCTATTAAACAATGACTGGATCAGTCAAGAAATCAAAGAAGAAATAAAAAAAATACACGGAGACAAATAAAAATGAAAAACAATGCTCCAAGATATTTGGACACAGCAAAAGCAGTTCTAAGAGAGAAGTTTATAATGATATAGGACTATGTCAAGAAACAAGAAAAATTGCAAATAAACAACCTAACTTTACACCTAAAGAGACTAGAAAAAAAGTAAAAGCCCAAAGCTAGTACAAGGAAGGAAATACTAAAGATCAGGGCAGAAATAAATGAAGTAGAGACAAAAAAAAAAAAAAAAGAAGAAGAAGAAAAGATTAATGAAACCGAGAGCTTCTTCTTAGAAAAGATAAACAAAATTGATAAACCTTTACCTAGACTCATCAAGGAAAGAAAAAGACTCCAATAAAATCAGAAACAAGGGAGGAGAAATAACAAAATTCCACAGAAATACAAAGAATTATAAGAGAATATTGTTAAAAATTATATGTCAATAAATTGGACTAGCTACAAGAAATAGGTATAGTCCTAGAACATTGAATCAGGAAGAAAATAGAAAATTTGAACAAGAGATTACTAGCAACAAAATTGAATCAATAATCAATAATTGAAAAAACTTCAAACAAACAAAATTTCAGGACCAGAGAGCTTCACAAGTGAATTCTACCAAACATATAAGAAGAGTTTGATACCTATTCTTCTCAAATTATTCAAAAAAAAAAATAGAAGAGAAAGAAAAACTTTCAAATTCATTCTATGAGTTCAATATTACTCTGATATCAAAATCAGACAGACACCAAAAAAAGAAAAAAAGAAAGAAAGAAAGAAAGAAAGAAAACTACATACCAATAATCCTTGATGAAGATAGATGCAAACATCCTCAGCAAAACAGTAGCATACCACATTCAACAATACATTAAAAAGATCATTCACCACAATCAAGTGGATTGATTCCAGGGATACAAGGGTAGTTCACTACCCACAAATCAATCAGTGTGATGTATCACATTAACAAGAGGGAGGATAAAAACCATATGATCATCTCAGTATATGGAGAAAAAGTATTCAACAAAACACAATATCCATTCATGATAAAAACTCTAAACAAAGTGAGTGTAGAGGGAACATACCTCAACATAATAAAGGCCATATATATGGGACATCTGGGTGGCTCAGTCAGTTAAGCGTCTACCTTTGGCTCAGGTCATGATCCCAGAGTCCTGGGATCTAGCCCCTCATCAGGTTCCTTTCTTGGTTCTCCCTCTGCCTGCTGCTCCCTCTGCTTGTGTTCTCTTTCTCTCTGAGACAAAAAAAAAAAAAAAAAAAAAAAAAAAATCTTAAAAAAAAGGTCACATATGAAATAACCACAGTTAATATCCTAAATAATGGTGAAAAACAGAAAGCTTTTCCTCTAAGGTCAGGAAGAATATAAGGATGTTCACTGTCAGCACTTTTATTCAACATAGTATTGGAAGTCTTAGCTATAGTAATCATCAGGAAAAAGAAATAAAAGACATCCAAATTATAAAGGAAGAAGTAAAATTGTTACTATTTACAGATGATTATGATATTATATATAGAAAACCCAAATGACTGAACCAAAAACTATTAGAACTAATAAGTTCAATAAAGTTGTAGAATACAAAATTAATATACAGAAATCTGTTTTATTTCTATACACTAAAAACAAAATAGCCGAAAGGAAAATTAAGACAACCCCATTTACAGTTGCACCAAAAAGAATAAAATACATAACAGTAAATTATGTATTTACTGTTATATTATATAGTTTAAAAACTATAAGATGTTGATAAAAGAAAATGAAGACACACTAAAAAACTGGAAGGATATATTACACTCCTACATTGGAAGAATTAATATGATTAAAATATGCATACAACCCAAAGCAATCTATAGATTCAAAGCAATCCTTATCAAAACATCCATAACACTTGTCACAGAACTAGAACAAATAATACTAAAATTGTATGGAACCACAAAGCTCCAGTCAAAGCAATCTTTAGAAAAAATAAAGCTGGAAGCATCACAATCCCAAATTTCAAGTTGTACTATAAAGCTTTAACAAAAACAAACAGATGAACAAAAACCCAGTATGGTACTGGCACAGAAATAAAATAAACATGTAGATCAATGAAACAAGATGGAGAGCCCAGAAATAAACCCACACCTATATGGTCAATTAATTTAAGACAAAGAGGCAAAAATATACAATAAGGAAATTGGGAAAACAGGACAGTTATATGCAAAAGAATGAAACCGGGCCACTTTCTTATACCATACACATAAACAAACTCAAAGTGGATTAAAGATCTAAATATGGGACCTGAAACCATAAAACTCCTAAAAGAGAATATAGAAACTACTCTTAGACATTGAACCTAGCAACGTATTTATGGATATGTCTCCTCAGCCAGGGAAATAGAAACAAAAATAAACTATTCAGACTATATCAAAATAAAAGCTTTTGTACAACAATGGAAACTATAAAAAAAAAAAAACCAACCTAATGAATGGGAGAGGATATCTCCCATAAATGATATATGTGATGAGGGATTAATATCCAAAATCTATAAAGAACTCAGACAACTCAATGCCAAAAAATAAACAAACAATCTAAAAAATGGGCAGAAGATGTGAATAAACATGTTTCCAAAGAAAACATACAAATGGCCAATAGGCACATGAAAAGGTGCTCAATGTCATTTATCAACAGGGAAATGCAAATCAAAATCACAGTGAAATACCACTTCACACCTGTCAGAATGGCTAATATCAAAAAGTCAAGTAATAATGAGTGTTGGTGAGGAGGTGGAGAAAAGGGAAGTCTGTTCACTATTGGTGAGAATGTAAATTGGTACAATCACAGTAGAAAACACTATGGTGGTTTCTCAAAAAATTAAAATTAGGAAATACCTTATAAACGAGTAATTCCATTACTGGTTATTTACCCAAAGGAAATAAAAACACTAATTTGAAAAAAAATATATGCACACCTATGTTTATTACAGCATTATTTATAATAGCCAATAAGGAAGTAATTTAAATGTCCATTGATAGATGAATGGATAAAGAAGATATGGCATATCTACATCTATATATATTTATATATATACATATATATATATCTCGATAGATAGATAGATATCTCTCTCTGTGTCTGTGTGTGTATATATATGCACAGAATGGAATATTACTCAGCTATAAAAAAAAAGAATGAGATCAGGAAGGCTGAGTGGCTCAGTTAAGCATCTGCCTTTGGCTCAGGTCATGATCTCAGGGTCCTGGGATCAAGTCCCACATTAGGTTCCCTGCTGAGCAGAGAGCCTGCTTCTCCCTCTGCCTGCTGCTCCCCCTGTTTGTGCTCTCTCTCTGACAAATAAATACATAAAATCTTTAAAAATTATTTGATTAATTAACTAATTAATTAATTAAAAGAATAAGATCTTGCCATTTGCAACAACATGGATGAAGCTAGAAGGTATTATGCTAAGTGAAATAAGTCAGACAGAGAGAGACAAATACCATATGATTTCACTTGCATGTGGAATCTTAAAAAACAAACAAACAAAAATACTCTTAAATACAGAGAAGAGACTGGTGGTTGCCAGATGGGAGGTGGAGGAGGGTGGGCAAAATAGATGAAAAGGGATTAAGAGGTACAAAGTTCCAGTTATAAAACAAATATGTCAGGGAGATGAGAAGAACAACGTAGAGAACACAGTCAATAACACTGTAACATGTTGTTTGGCAACAGATGGCAGCTATGCTTACAGTGGCCGGCAATGAGAAATGTACAGAACTGTCAAATCAGTATGTTGCACACCTGAAACTACTATAACATTGTATGTCAATTATAGCTCACTAATAAAAAAAATCTAACATTTGTAGCAAAATAAAAATTAATTAAAACAATAATTGTGACAGTGTCTCAAAGAAAAGTTGCACTTCCTACAGTAAATTCTGTCACAGGAACAAGATGAAAGTGTATACTCCATTCATCAGTGTACACTCCGTTCATAAATTTGAACAACTTAAAAATGTGTCGAAATGTGTAGCATGGAGCGCTCACTGAGTGATCAATGACTATTCTGAATTTCTGAAATATGTCTTCTATCTTGTGGTTATATGGATATGTTTGTGGGATTGCCCTATGTTGGCAACAGCAGCTCCTCATCTAAGGACAACTTTAAGTAGCCAAAGAACAAAGGTATAGGTATTCAAGTTTTCCTTTTTTTTTTTTTTTTTAAGATTTTATTTATTTATTTGACAGAGAGAGATCACAGGTAGGCAGAGAAACAGTCAGAGAGAGGGGGAGAAGCAGGATCCCTGCTGAGCAGAGAGCCTGATGCAGGGCTTGATCCCAGGACCCTGAGATCAGGACCTGAGCCAAAGGCAGAGGCTTAACCCCCTGAGCCATCCAGGTGCCCCTGTATTCAAGTTTTCAATAACTCCTTTGAAGTTTAACTATCTTTCTAAAGTTTTCAAAACTGTATTTATACACTCTCTTATATTAATGTATAATGTAAACAATACCCTTACTCCTTGATGTTTCATGGCCCAACAGTCCTAATCATCATTAACAACATTTGCTCCTGACTCTGCTGCAGATGTAATGGTGGAATATTTACCACTGAATCAAAACTGTGCTGAGAATTTGACTACATTGCATCTATTTTCCTATTTGTTTTTTTACTGATAAACTTGGGCAAATTGTACAAAACATGCTTACTGGAATGCTCTAGTTCACCCAAATTTTTTCTTTTCAAGGTGTGGGTTTCATGGGATCATCAATACAAAACAAATAATGGAGACCGCACTGGAACAGGACTTCGTCATAAAAGTCAGCTGCTGAACTGCGCTGAGTGTGTATTCATTGCAGATGGTATGATAAAACACTGGCTTATGTTTGTTGTTTTTTCAAAGAAGGCATGTGCGGGGCACCTGGGTAGCTCAGTGGGTAAAAGCCTCTGCCTTCAGCTCAGGTCATGATCTCAGGGTCCTGGGATCGAGCCCCGCATCGGGCTCTCTGCTCAGCAGGGAGCCTGCTTCCCTCTCTCTCTCTGCCTGCCTCTCTGCCTGCCTCTCTGCCTACTTGTGATCTTTCTCTCTCTGTCAAATAAATAAAATCTTTAAAAAGATAAACAAATAAATAAAAGAAGGCATGTCAAAATTACAAGTATGGGTGTTTATCTGGCAGAAAATGCCATTCTTTTTTTTTTTTAATATTTATTTATTTATTTAGAGAGAGAGAACATGAGGGGAGGGGCAGAGGAAAAAGAGAGAATCTCAAGCAGACTTCCCACTGAGCATGGACCCCAATGCAGAGCTCCACCTCACAACCCTGAGATTATGACCTGAGCTGAAATCAAGAATCAGATGCTTTACTGGCTAAGCCACCCAGGCACCCCCGAAGAAGATGCCATTCTGAGCCAAGAGTCTGTTGGTATAATAAACCACAAAGTCCAGCAATGATTCTGTCCTAAGAAAGCCAAAAATGATGAAGCTGAGAATTCCCTCAAAACTATTCTTGATATCTATGGTTTCCTTTGATACATTTATCCATTCCTAGTTGTGAGGTGCTCTAGACAAATATTTCTATGTAAACTATTAGATTTAAAATATATTACCAAATGCATGGGTCCCTATGAGGTAGAAATGAAGACTTAGGAGTCTTAGAATGGGTAGAGAAGAAGAAGTTATATATTTGTTCATTGCCCAATCAATATATATGAAGATTCTTCTTAATTTCTAGGCACCATCTCTTCCTCTGCACATTCAGAAACAATCTCTTCATGTTATTTATTGTCTAATGTGCCATTTTCTAAATAATTTCATATCTCACACTACATGAAAAACATAGCAATGCCATTTTTAGTCATAAAGCCATAGCTCTTCAGGATGCATTTGTATTGAAACAAGCTAGATCTTTCCGCTACTTCAGTTCCTTAACACCACTTATTTACTTATTTCATTACTCATGAGGCTGCATCACCCAATGGCTTCACTGCACTATCAAAGTTATAACTGTACTTCATTGATTAGGACCACAAATAAATGCAAGTCTTACCCAGAATATGCAAAGTATGAGTTATCATTCATTTTCTGTCATTTGAATCTTATCAGACAGAATTTTAGAGTTTAATCATAGGATAACACATCGTCCAAATATGTCTTCCCTCAAAATATTTAACCAAAATCATCTCATTCCTGGAATGTAATACCTTCCATTGTTGACCATACCCCTGCCTTCCATATACTGCCACCAATGGGGAGGATTGGTGAGCCCCTGAGCTGAACAAAAGGAATGGTCCTATGCAAATAAGAAATGTCCACCCCATTTCCAACAAGTCTTAAGACTAACCTAGTGAAATACCAATCAAAACCACAATGAGATACCATCTCACACCAGTCAGAATGGCTAAAATTAACCACTCAGGAAATGACAGATGTTGGCAAGGATGCAGAGAAAGGGGAACCCTCCTACACTGTTGGTGGGAATGCAAGCTGGTGCAGCCACTCTGGAAAACAGTATGGAGGTTCCAAAAGGTTGAAAATAGAGCTACCCTATGACCCCACAATTGCACCACTTGGTCTTTATCCCGAAGATACAAATGTAGAAATCCAAAGGGGCACCTGCACCGCAATGTTTATAGCAGCAATGTCCACAAAAGCCAAACTATGGAAAGAGCCGAGATGTCTATCAACAGACGAATGGATAAAGATGTGGTTTATAAATATGATGGACTACTTGTCAGCCATCAAAAAACCTAAATCTTGCCTTTTGCAATGACATGGAGGGAATGAGAAGCTTTTACACTAAGCGAAATAAGTCAATCGGAGAAAATCAATTACCATAGGATCTTGCTGATATGTGGAATTTAAGAAATCGCTGGAGGGGAGAAGGGTGGGGGCATGGGATAACTAGGTGATGGACATTGAGGAGGGCACATGATGTAATGAGCACCAGGTATTATAAAAGACTGATGAATCACTGACGTCTACATCTGGAACAAATAATACATTATATGTTAATTGAATTTAAATAAAAATAAATAAATACCATAAAAAAAAAAGACTAACATAGGAAAGTATGTCACCACATCAATCATAGGCAAGGGAGAACTTTGATCAGAAGGGTTGATGAACAGTGAGAAACAAGGTTCTGGAAAACCCGTAGAGGCGACAGGCATAGCCAACCCCAGAGATACGCTGACATACAGTGCAAAGCATGTGGCAGGAGTAGGATAACTGTCCCAGGTTACCACAAAGCAAAGGATGCCTGTTGCCACCATGCTACCATCTGGTGCTTGTAGATCAGAGGAGATACATGTTCCGAACACAGAGAGGTGAGAACTGACTCTGTGGCCCACATATACAGCTCCAGAGGTGAGAACTGACCCTGTGGCCCACATATACAGCTCCAGGTCAGAGGTGGACTATCAGTAGCCTAGAGCCTCCAACTCATCCCGTGTCCTAAATAAGATTCATGCAAATCCAATAGGTCAGCACTGTCCTGTTGCTCAGTCTCATGTGATCCCTTGAAAGCTATACTGTGGTCTGAACCCTGGGTGCCTGGCCTGGATGGTGTTCCTGGATCCTGTAGGTCCTAGCCCTCTAGGAACAATCTTAAAATATTTGGTGGAAGACATTTTAAAGTACTGAGCTCTCTAAGACATAGGTCAGAAGCACGGACTCCTACTTGCTGGTACTATATTTTCCTCCAGTTTTTAAAAAGCTCTTAGATACAAGCTAGGTCTTCCTATAGCATGTCCCTCTCCATATTACCAGTAATTGTATTTTCAAATATACTGCCAGAGAGTAGGTTATCCGATGATATTCGAATAGCCTTGCAGGAAAGAATCCTGTCTTACATTTCTGCTCTGCTCTGTAGGACCTGGCCCAAGGCTAGTCACATAAAAGTCAACAAATACTCCTTGGTTCTAAACAGCTATTTACCAAAAACACCAAGTACAGTTAACAGATAAACTACAGAACCACTAAACAAAAGAAGTCAAGAGTCACTGATACTCTAAGAGTAATTGTTACTAGAAATAAATTCATAGTCAGAACAGTCACTCTCCATCATAAAGATTTCAGCCTAAAGAAAATAGGGCCATACACCAATTCTCTGGCTGAAATCAAAGACCTGGGTGGATATTGCATTTCCTAAAATTATTCACCAAAATAATTCTTCAATATTATTCTTCTTCCCTTTCTCTATTTTCAGTACTGAGAGCATGCACATCTTCCTTTTATACTAAAACAGGCTCAATACTTCATTTTATGTTGAATCTGATAATGACCTTTCTCTATGACTAACATTACCCCACAGCAATCTGTGATTTAGAGTTGAAGTATCCTTTTGTATATATGGTCTATACCACATTGATTCACACCTTTATGTGTAGGAACATGCAAGAGCATTGTGTGTACATATGTATATTGCATATTATTTAAATATATACATGCATGTCCCATTCCCATAGGGAATTTTGACACTTTATGCTAACGAACATATTTCTTATAAAGCATGAAGCACTTCCCAGAAAGAGTAGGAGCTAAGAAGTTCCCTACATTTGTTTTTGTGTTTTTTTTTAAGGTTTCATTTATTTATTTGACAGACAGTGACCACAAGTAGGCAGAGAGGCAGGCAGAGAGAGAGGGGGAAGCAGGCTCCCTGCCAAGCAGAAAGCCCGATGCAGGACTCAATCCCAGGACCCTGGGATCATGACCTGAGCCAAAGGCAGAGGCTTTAACCCACTGAGCCACCCAGGCGCCCTGAAGTTTCCTACATTTGATTAAGGTTTGATCCCACCTTTGGATGGAGATATATATATATAGATATATGTGTATATGTATATATAAACATGTATTTATACATGTATGTTTATGTGTGTGTGTGTGTGTGTGTGTATATATATATATATACATATATATATATATCCAGCCTTTGAAATCTTGTGAGAACCTTGAGGCTCATTAAAACATAAATGAGATTTTAAAAGTGATAGAAATCAATAATTATCAATATCACATTAAAGCAAATCTGTGGTAATAGATGAAGTGAGAAATTAAACTTGTGTACATATTCAAGGTGATAATATGTACAGGTCCCAGGTGACATATTTTCTTCCCAATAATTCTTCCCCAACACAAACCAAAATCATCACCAATCATCACCACTATCTACCACTACTACAACCAGTGCAACCAAACATGCTAGATTATTAAGTCTTTGGGAACTGAAACCATATATTAATCATATTTGTATTCTTGGGAAAATAGCACATAGTAGAGCTCAATACCTATTAACTGGGGGATAAAAGAAAATCTATATTGTTTTGCCTTCTCAAGCTGATCTGGCCATATATGAATCAATACATAAAAGGTAACCACGTAATTTCCATTTTTCCAGAAATTTTATCAGAAGTTGTGTGGCCTTAATTATTACCTTGCCAAAGTTGTGAACATTATACAGGCAATTTCTTCCATGGTTATGAGGCTGCACCGCTCTCTTTGCTCATTCTTCTCAAGGGAAACTTTGCAAGAGGATATAGTTGGCTTTTCAATCACTGCTGTGAGGGAAAAAAAAAATGCAATCATGCATCACCTTCATTTATGAAAATATTACATCAAGCCAAAACAGGAACAAATGACCTTATTATTTAGGGAAAAAAAAAAGAAAGATGAATATGAATACATTGGAAAACATGGGTGAAAAGAAAAAGAACAAAGTGAACATACAAAATTTACAGTTTGTGGTAAAATATTAAGTCATCACAAAAAGTTCTCAGCATTATCAATAAGTGGCTAGAAAATGGGTACAAGGTAGTTCAGAAACTAAGACACTCTCATACGGCATTTAAAATTTAGAACCCCTTTTGAAATGAGGTAGTGTCTATCTTACTTTGTGTTTAAGCTGTATAAACATGTGGAATGGAGAATACTATGGCTTGCAAGCAAGGTTCTGATCATACAAAAATAAAGAGCCATCGAAATAAAAAGACACTTTTCATCCCTATTTCCAGCCCAGAGCAAGATAATCTCCCATAGCCTCACCATCAGGTGGATTCTGGAAGATAATTATTTTGCATGCTCAGTTCAGCTTCTTGATTCCAAAGCAGGAGGTTACTACAGGTTTTCAGAGGAGAAAAGAGCCAAAATACATAAACTTTATTGTTATTGTGGCCCATTTGACAAGATACTGTCCCAAATGGATGGACATTGGTCATTCAGATGGAAAACAAAAGCCTGTTTATCAGCTGGTTAATTGCTCTCAAATATGAAATAAGATTCCCAGCAGTAAAGCCCCCTCACAGTTCTATTCCTCACCTGAATTATAAACTATCTGAGAACAGACCTGTTTCCAACATCCCAATGTTTATCAAAATGAAGTACATCTACCACAGATGACTGCTGACCTTTCAACTTTGGTCAGCATTCTGGCGGCTGGCATAGTCCTGCAGGTTTCCTGGCGCTCTCGTCTCCCCTTTACTTGTGTAGTTTGACTCTGAAATGAGGAAGAAACTAAGTAGAGCCAGAACACTGAAATGATTCCTGGCACTGGCACAAAATGAGTCTGGAGAATGCATTTACTTCCCACCAAATTTTCTGGAGTTGGGGGAGGACTGGGTTTTTTGTTACTGTTGACTCATTTTATTAGGTGGGGGTTTTTTTGTCCCAACTTAACAGCTGGATAGATAATTCATTAAATAATTGTTCAAAAAATGGTGACTAATACTTTAGCTTGTTTGATGTCTGCTAGATCATCCAAAAATCACCAAAGAGTCTTACCTTGCCAATGGAAAGCGATTATTCTTTCCTCTGGGGTTTTTGGACAAGCTGGGTAATCAATAAAGGGTCAACTTAAAAAAGACAGATGTAGGATGCCCTGCCTCTTGCAGGAGTGGAGAAGCCTAAACTCTGATAATAAACCACTATTCAAGATAATAACAATTTACCGAATACCTTTAGTAGATACTACCCTAACAGTATTATTATGTCAATTCTCCGTTAATATGTGGGCTTTCTAGAGTTTAGTAAAGAGATGGCCACTCCGCATTCATGCTTCTTCCTAGTGAGTGCTCAATTTCCTTTTTTTGGAAATCCCCTCCCTCTCTCTGTATGTGAATTCCACACCACTCCCCACTCTCTTCCTTCTAGAGAGGTGAGGAGAGTCAAATCATTCTTTTTTCTGGAACACTAGCAGAGCAGGAGATTCCATCTACAGCCTAAATCTATCCATCGACTCTTAGCTTCTAAGACACTGGGAGGGACTTGTGTGACTCAAGAACAACCATCCCCGTGATTATATTCTGACCACTATTTTCAGCTATTGACAAGTCACTGTGGTTGCTACCTCCTAAACCCTGTCCTTCCTGAATTCTCCTGGATCACGGTCTGAAGCCTGGTCTACCAGCTTCCTATTAATTATGTGAGCCTCCATCCTCACCTTGATATTCTTCTAGTTAGCTCCCTTTTACTTTGGTTAACCGGAGTTGGCGTCTGGTGCTTACAAGAAAGAATGGTTACTGACATATAATGCATGTAACTATGAAAGACAGTTTTTAAAGTAAGATAACATGATACGGGGAATGGTGCAGACAAAAATCCCAATGTGTCTTAAGAAAGGAAAAGTTGTGGTGGCATCAGCTAACCAGGAACGAATAACAGAGATAGTGACACCAGGGGTTCAGTAAGTGTGGAAGGATGGGTGATAACCTGTAGGCAGGGGGAAGGGGCAAAATGTACTCAGGGGACCATGAATAGATTGACTTAGATGAAATGGGAACTGTCTCAGAGTATTCTTGCTGCCACAAACATTTGTTCAGTATTTTCTACCGTTGGGCACTGCTGCAATACAGACTGTGAAAGTCAAGTGCCTGATCCTGAGGAGCACAAGGTCCAATCATCTCTTCAAGTAGAGAGGGATACTCTTGGAATGGGTTTATAAAAGATTTTTGACTACTGCCCCAAAGCTGCTCTCTGAGGAAACAGCACCTTCTCCAAAGTATTACCAAAGCATTATTTACAGGTAGAAAAGGGAAATAAATGCTAGATTTAAATAAATGCATTTAAAACTGTAATGAGCAGACGTTTGAAACCTTCAAGGGTAGCACTCCATGAAAATTGTGAGAATTTCTAGCTTCAATTGGTTTTCACTTTAACACTTGAAGTAAGTGTAAAAGCATTCATAAAAAAGACATATAACCTATATGTGAAGAAAAGTTTAATTTTACAATTGTGATAGCTTTATATAATTTTCTGAAAAATCCTTACTTATTCCTCTGCTACTTTCTGACAGATGTTAGCTAGTTTTTATTATTTTTTTTTCCCTTTAGGGCATAGGTAAAGTGACTTCTATGGACCATCTTATTGTGAACACAACTTGTATCTTCTTTCTGTATCTTGCTCAACTATTGATATTTAAAATTCTGTTAAGTGTAAAGAGCAACTTCCTACTTGGTAACCACACCGAACCTTCCCACTGGAGGGACATGGGTGGCAAACGGCCATATGTACCATAGTGGAACAGCTTCCCTATCTGACACAGTTGAGGAGACACATGTGTGTAAGCATCGCATCAAATATGAAGTATGGGCTACTCACACAGACTCCCTGTGCAGAATCTCAAGAGTTGATGATCAAGAATACCTGCTCCATTTCACCCTAACTTAGAACAACTGTCAATAGTGATGTTGTTTCACGGTTGGAATTAAGCAATGATGGCCATCTGGATATAACACAATTTACTTAATCAATCTTTTACAGTTCACATTTAGGTTGATTCTATTTTAATTACCTGGATGGTCTGATCATTTATTTTGGATAAATTCCAAGCAGTAGAATCGTTTGTTTATATACATTTTCAAGGTTTTTGACCTTAGGGCGTTTAATTTTTTTCCTTCAGAGGAATTATACCAATTTATCCTGAAATGGCACTGTGTGAGTCACTGCTCCACTGTCTTCTGAACTTCAGTCCTGGAGCCCAAGCGGAGGAAGAACATGGTTGGGTCATTCCCGTTGTTGCATGAATATCTAATCTGAGTTTCCGTTCTCAGACAGAAAGGCGATAAAGTTTATATTGCTGGGTTTTCAAATCCCTCTTTCTCTATTCCTTGTCTTTTTTTTTTTTTAAAGATTTATTTATTTATTTATTTATTTGACAGACAGAGATTACAAGTAGGCAGAGAGGCAGGCAGAGAGAGGAGGAAGCGGGCTCCCCGCCAAGCAGAGAGCCCGATGCGGGGCTCCATCCCAGGACCCTGGGATCACAACCTGAGCCAAAGGCAGAGGTTTTAACCCACTGAGCCACCCAGGCGCCCCTTCTTTCCCTATTCCTTAATGTTTGTTATATTAAGATAAAACATCTCCCTCATAAATTGTAAATGGTATAGATAGAAAGTAGTAAACTTTACTAAAAATCATCCCAGACTTTCACTTCCCAATATGAGGTTCTCCATTCAGCATCTCCCTATTCAACTGCCTATCTACCTATCTATCTATCTGTGCAAAGGGAAATTCAGGGCTCAGATATTTTCCACCTATATTCACCCTCACATCTGTGTCTGCTCATTCCATTCCTTTTCCAACAAGCCCTTTCTCCTCTCCTAGACCTATCCTAAACCTCCTTCCCTTCAATCTAGAGTACAAGCCCCATCTCTGCCATGCCACGTCCTTGACTTTCTGTCTCTCATAATTATTAGCTCAACTCCTCAGCCCTGACACATTGCATCTTTGTAACCTACAGTATGAACATTGGCTAAAATACAGTCAGGAATGTATTTAGGCTGAACAGATTTCAGAAGGAAAGCATTTATCACCTACTATTTAAGAATGACTGTCAGCTGGATATTTCATCACTTGAACACCTTGCTCTTTGTCATCAGAGAAAGAAATTAACAGTTTTCATAAGAATAAATAGTTCAGAAAATAATCATATTCATAAAATATATGACACTTTCTATTTTTATTTCATGATGATGGTGATCTACATAGGTTTTCATATTTTTAAGACCCTGAGTTTTCCCTTGAACTCTTACCAGGAATTGTCAAGATATGGCTGACCCTTAGGTCATTATTTTTCAAAATAATTGGAATTCCTCAACTGTATAGTGGGTATCTTATTAAATATAAATGAAATGAAGAATTAAATATCTTCATTTTGAAAAGGCTCTAGTATGAAGTACTTACTATTCACAACATAATTCTTCCTACTTTCTGACTATCATTAAGAAAAACTTTTCACACAGCCACTGAATAGTAATCTTTAATTTTGGGTCAATTGAGCTCTCCCCCACCAAAAAAAAAAAAGATTCATTCTTTTAACATGCACATATTTAATTTCACTTATTAAGAGTTAAAAGTTGGTCTCCTATTCCCTCCTGCATAAAATCCTTTTCTCAAATCAGTGTCTTATATAACTTCCATGTTCAGGAATTCCTTAATAATCAAAAGCAATATTAGACTAATCCTGTATTTTAAAGCAATTTTATCTGTGACGTTGAAGTTTAATAGCTACAAACCTGTCAATTTCAATTATGACATGAAGATTTTTAAATTTATTGTTTTTCTTAGGAGTTTTTTTCATGAACACCATTATAAAAGGCAGTAGAAATAAAATTACTACCCATAAAGGCTATACAAAAACACTTTCAGGTGTTGGATATAATCATTGCTGTTTGCACTTCTGAAATAAATGTGCAAATGTTGCAGTTTAAGTTGTACCCACTGTAAGGAAAAAATAAAAACAGAATCTGGCAATTTTGTTCACTTATTTGTGCAAACATATTTTATATGCAACAAGGAAAATTCTCATATGATCAGTTCATTAAATCTCTACACATGGATTTCTAAAGACTGAGTGGACATCTGTGTAAGACAACTATTTCCTGTCAGGTACTCTGCATTTCCAAACTTAAAAGTAAAACAAATTCTTGTCTCCATTTCATTGTGAAATACACAGCATTCCTTCGCATTCATCCTTTTAAGATTTTTTTCTTCCTTCATAGCAGGCAAAAGAAAAAAGATAGAACCAGTAGATTAAATTTCTCCTTGTTTCTCTTGCTTTATTTCACTTTTTGTTTTATTCTCTCCCTTCTCTCTTCATTTCTCTCAAAAGATTTGGAATGTATCGTAACACCTGCTGGGGTAGTAACAGCAGTTGAGCTCTACCTTATTGGTGCCCCGTGAGCACTCAGCGTGACACAGACCACTGTCTCCATACTCCTTCCGCTCATCGCGTGACCACACCTGGCATCAGAAGGTTGGCCACAGTGAGCTGTCTTCATGCCCACCATGGCAAGGCCTAGAAACTTGGGGCTCTAGGCAGGTGTGTCTCTTCCCTAGCCCAGTGGAAATGAGAACAGAATCTTTGTCCTTCCACTACAGATGGTCAACAGACTGGAGTGTGCCAATAATCCAAGGAGAGGCCAGACTTATTTTAATTACAAATTACTCCGTCACTTCACGTTTGTTATCTCTCTGTACCTGTAGTTCATGCACCAGACAACTTAATGCACATTATTTAAATAATCATCAAACCCTTCCCTGTTTCAGCACTTTCCACCTTTCTCTGGAAAGCCTGCCCGTTTGTAGGGATTTATAACCGCAAGTGCCTGAAGTCAAGTTTCAGTTCTAGCAAATGTGGGGTAGATGCGACTTTAAAACAAACTGATCAGACATTGAAACAACAAAGACAGGAGGATTAAGGCAGTCTCTGAAGATGAAAGTGTAAAGAGATCTTGGGGGAAAATCGCCTGAGAGGAGCCTTTTAAAAATCAAACAGAAAAACTCTCATCAGTGGGCTCTTACTCCGTTTTTTTTTTGTTTTGTTTTTTTGTTTTTTTTTCCTAAATTTTAGCAACATGTGCGAGGAGTTTTATTTACCAAGTCAGATCTCCTAGTCTTTAAATAAATTCTTTCAAAAAAGAAGTGAAAAGCAGTTTCCTAACCCATCAGCAATTTCCCCAAAGTTACTTAGCATCATTGTCACTAGAAAAACACTTCATAATTTCAGAATATTGTCCGGCAAAAATACGTGGAACTGAAGGGAAAGCCCGGTGCCCATGTGGAAGGACTTAGCTGCGTCTCCTAAATTGAACTATGTGCATTCATAGAGAATGTGTGATAGATTTCCTTGTTATGTATACACTCTTTTTGTTCAACAGTGCCAAGAAGTGATAACTTGGAGACAGAATGATACTGACAGTCACCTGTCATTCATTGTCCTTTATTCGAACAACCTCAGGCATTCAGGCATGGATTTATGGGTTTTCCCCCCTTTTGCTTTACTTTTAAAGGGGTTGGGGGATGGGGAGAATATCAGAGGATTCAGTCCTGAATAGACTTTTGTTTTGCTCTTTCTTTTACCTCTTGACTGTGTCAAATGCACTGTGTCTCTCATGCAGTTTCTCTCTTTAGAGAGCTCGGCTGGGCCAGCTAGTTAGTATTCAGAGACAAGGCAAAGAGGATGAAATTCTTCTCTCTGCTTGCTGAGACCGCAAATAAGCAATTAGACTAAAAGCAACGTATTGGGCAAAGAAGGCCCTCGCAGACATCATTGTTGACTGGAACCTGCCAATATAACTTTAAAATCGTAAGAACTTCATAGGAGGGAGGAAGAGTCACTCAGAGGCAGGCACATAAGTTGGTTAAGACACTAAGTCAGTATTTGCTACAGACATTTCTGCTGTGTAATGTACTCTGTGAACTGTAAGATTTTCCATTTAATCTTGTTTACTTATTGTAATGAGAAACAAATGGGTGAAATTAGCAATGGTGATAGAAAATCCAACCTTTTATTGTATTGCACGTTATGAAAACATTTCCTAGATTGGCATGTGACTCCCATTTTCATTTGAGCTCACTTTAAAGGGCTGTAATGGAGGTCTGAAGGTTACAAAATGTTTTATGTCTGACCAAGCAATATCATATATCTCCGCTGAAGAGTTAGAGGAGACGTTTAAAACAGTATGTGCCGCCAGCCTTTTGCTAGGTGCCAGTGATAGCAAGGGAGGTAGTTCTTAAGGATCTTCTTCTTCCCTTTAATACAGAGACTGCCTGCTGGGTTCAAGCAACTGATGCATTTCCTGTGCAAATGCTCAAATGCAGCTCCTCTGTTCATTACATTGGGATCGCCTAATTCCATTTTGCGATAGACCAATCTTCGGTGAGCCTTCAAGGCTGTCCAAAGGATGGGAGGTAGCAAGTAGACCTTCCCGATTTGATATATTTAATCCATCCCCTTTCCTTTTGCCACCCCCATCCTTCCAAACCACATTTCCCAAAAGTTGAGAAATGCTAGCCTGATGAATTTATTTTTACATTTTCTAAGCCAGGAAAAAGAAAGGAATCTGGATTATTGACATTCTTTACCGGAACTACAGTAGACTAGAGTTAGCAGAAAAAACTGCTAATCATCACAGTTTTCGTGTTGGAAGCAATTTGCCTATAATTAGTAAGTTGATAAATACCAACAAAATGGGTGCTAAAACGAACAACTCTTGTGCTGAGAGACATTTGACTCTACATTACACTTTGCATTTTTATATATGCAGCATTACATTTTGTTACAAAGAGCGACAACTTTAGTGGCAGCTGAAGCACTCTCATCTGTCTTCTGAAGGAAAGCAGACATACATCTTAATATAACAACTTCTTTTATAAAACGTATCTTTTTTTGAGGAGTAAGCAATGCGAGGATAAGGCAAAAAGTGGGTATTTGATTTATTTTATATAAAACGGCAGGAGAAGATGGGAGACCTGTTTTGCTGGACAACGAAATGCCGTAGCACGTAGGATGACACGGTACCAGGGAATTAGGCTGTGTTCTTCATTGGTAATACCAAACTCACACTTGTTTGGATTTATTTCTTTTCTACATTTCATGTGAAATGATCATTGTAGGAAATGTTCCAACTCCATTTAGAATCCAGCTCATGGCCATTCTTTTTCGATTCGAACAAGGAAATGTGCATGATGTACTGATACGTGATGCAAATGTTTAATCAGATAAACAAGATGTGGCATGCTGCATCTTTAAAACCAACTGCATTTGTATGTCTGAAATGTTTTAATAAAGCACTTGCTTTTGTGGGGGTCTAAATCACAACAGGTATGTTATATATAATAAATAAAAGCATATGATAGCTTTATCAGTGGAATGCTGAATCTCTGATTCTCACCGTTATCAGAAAGCATAGTATCACAATAAATTCCGTCTAGATGATCTGACAGAAGAGATTATCCCCCCCAAAAATTGTGAGGGTATAAATAAAAAAAAAATTCTTTATGGGAATGTGATTGAGAAAATGCTACATCTTTCTGGTGCTTTTTAGAAGTCTGTGACATAATTTTAGGAGCTTCATTATCTACAACCACTTAATAGGTAACTTGATTAGCCCATGTGGTTATCAGAGATCTTGCAGGATGCTTAGACCAGACCATGTGGTAAATGAATTGATTGCTCATTATCAAGCATCTTCTAATCTAACCTTTCCACTAGGTTCCTGTACATTAATACGTTTGCCGAAGTTCCTTTCTCCTTTCCTTTTAAACAGTATACCTTTTGTGTTCCTACACACTGAACGAGACAGTAAGTAATGACCACTGGCAAAACAAATGCATGTTTTCCTTCCCCTCTTCAGAACATTCTATAGTGGGTGGTAAAATATTCAAGCCATTTCAAAGTCATGTAAACTATCCCAAATATGTCAGGGGAAGAAGCAGAGGCTGCAATTCATTATTTTTCTGCAATGAATCAACATGAAAGAGAACATTTTAAAGGCCCAAGTAGCTTTGTTTTCATTTACAGTTCAAATCAATAACTTCATACCATGAGTATTTTGCTTATTTGAGATACAGCACATCTTTGATTAGTAACATATTGATCACCATGAAAGAAAAAGGCTGAGATTTTGAGGGAGTGTGTTACGCAGTTATTTGTGGAGGACATGTACCATCTCATTTATTATTATTGATATTATTATTATTTTTATTCTCATTAGTGTTTTCCTTCATATCCATCCCAGTCGAAGCCCAGGCAAATAACGGTTTTAATGAAGATATATTATAAGACGGGATCAAAATTCATTTTGTAAATGTAAATTGCTCATGGTATGCTATCTGATTTAAAAAAAGTAAATATTTTCACCTTAAAACTTAGTCTTGTAACTCCTTTTTCAAAACCTGCCTCTTCCTTATTTTCCAAGATCAAGAACAATGGATTTAAAGAGACTCTGAGATTAAAGAGTGGAGCATTGCAATTTGGATCTGGTCAATTTTGCTGCCATTTTTATCACCATTATTCTTTCATTTATTATGGGTCCTCCTCTCTTCACGTGTGACTCCGTTTAAGAGAGAGCAGCATTTTGCACATTGGCATTTAACCAATCTCTGTGGAATATTTTTCCTTTCTAAAACAAAGTTATGTAGAGTGAGCTGCGAGTGTCTTTCTTTGAGCTTGGTTGAGTCCCAACATTTTTTTGCCATTCAAAAACAATGCTGACACATGCATGAAATGCCAAATAGCATTAGTGTAATAAAGGAGTTAAACCAAACCCAAAGCATGGTCATATATTAAATTGTTTTTAAAAATACTGACCTAAGCACCTCTATGAGATGTTATTAGTAAAATTTGAAGAAGAAGAAAAAAGACATTTGGAAGTGAGATGCGCTCTCCTTTGTAGCCCGTATAATTGCTGATTTGCCATCATGTTTGCTTGCGATGCCTTTGTCAGATATTATTTCATGTCTCTTTGTCAAAGGAGAGGTTTTGAAGCCTTTTTTCTGCATCTGGGCAACTGCTGTTCAGAGCTCAGACCAAGCCTCCCAGGGCTACAGCAACGTGTCCAAAAAGCTTTTGGTAAAAAAAAAAAAAAAAATCAATCTTTTATGCAGCCCTCATTTCCACTCACCAGGTCAACACATATGTTTTACCGAAAGAATTCTAACATTTCAACATCGGGTCAAACACGGTAAGTGGAACTTGGTGACGATTTTTCATTAAGACCTAATGTTGAATAACTCTTGCTCACCCCCAGACCAAGGGAAATCGAAGGCAACTGTTATGTCATCTTCCCCGGTAAGTGGTGATTTTCGAGAATGTGATGATTTATCAGGCTTTTCTAAAAATAGTTGGCATTTTGAAGTAAATACTTCCCAACACATAGTAAGGCCCTACGGAGCCAGAGGGAGTAAAAAGAAGTTTATTTTCTCACCTGTTTACTTCTTCCTGGGGAGTAAAGCAAAAGGGCTATGGTAAAGCGCTTCATATCAGCAAGCAAAAACGGGAAAAGAAATGACTGTAGAACATACAATAATAGGACGATTTTCTGCATAAATCCAACGAAAAGGAGGACTATTCAATTAGGCCTCATGGTTACTTTTAATGAGGGTTGTTATGGAATAAAGTGGAAGCATCTGTTACCCATGAACCACCACAGTGGCTACGTAAGAAAGACACAGCTCGCTGGTCTATTGATTGGGACTGGTCTTCACGGAACATTCTTATTAGCATGCTTAGAACAACCGTGCAAATCTCTAAACCAAATTAATTATTCCTGGCATTCCCCAGAGATAATCCCACAGTCATTTTTTACCAAAGTCAGGGAGCAGGGGAACCCTTTTCTCTGTACATATTTTACTACGGTTCGCGATGCCTAATTGTCCTACTGTATGTTGCCCTATTTTACCAGCTACAGTCTGAATTCATTCCCATTCTCTCCTTAAAAGTTTGAAACCCCCTAGTGACAGGAATATTAATGTGCCAACACTGTCATATCTATTTCAGCTCATACATATGCAATGTCTTTGTTTTCAAAGATTTATGTCAGACTTTGCTGAAGTGAGGTATTCTACCATTTTAGATAATAGCATGCCAAAGTGATGTTATCAGCCACATTCAGCACTCACTCAAGCAAACGGGAGGAGCTTCCATTCCTTCATGGCTTAAACTCATAGAAACTGTTATTTATCCTTATTTGATGAGAAAATCTTTCAGGGGGAAATGGTGTATTTTTAGAAGAAGATTATGGCCATCCTGTGGATTATCTTTTAATTAAGAATGGATGATTTGTGCCCACTCTGCTGTAGCAAACGTCTTGCTGTTAATGAAGTTTAAAAAGACTTACTTTATTTAATTACAGCTAATCACCAGGGTAAAATGTGGAATTTTCTTTGATCCTACATGTATTGTGGTAATCCCTTTGGCAGATAGCATCTCCTCAAAATATTTTGAGTTTTTTTGGCGGTCACATCTTAGCAGAAGGTGGAACCACCTTACACTGAAGAACTTCTTTCATTCCCTCTGTAGTTGCCTACCCCGGCATAAAATTACACAAAGTTTTCTTACAAGTTGAGATGGTCCTTCAGACAGAGAGAATACTGAAGCTTTCGAGTATTTGAATCTTTTACTTTGTCTAATATCCAGAATCAGGGTCTTTGCTCTTGTTCAATGATTTAATTCAAACATCACTGGACAGTGTTAACGTATGTGCCCAGCACTGTGCTGAGCAATGGAACTAGAAACATAAAGAGAACACGGACCCACAGTAAACCAACCTTTGCAGATGGATTGTGTTCATTTTCTACTGCATTCATTCCATGTGGACATAAATATGTAAACGTGCTTGAAACCCAGGGGTTGTTTTGTCTTTGGTTTAAAACCAGGAATTGCTTTGCCTTTGGTTTGATTTGTTTCTAGTCATCAGAATAGAATTTGCTTATTTGAGCCCTCTAAGATAAAGCAAGGCTTACTTTTTATTTTGTTCCTCTATATCTTCCCTTTGGAATCAAGTACAATATGTGACCCCCCCCCCCCCGCTTTATACCTTCCTGAATCTCAAAGAAAATTTTTTTCAAGAATACATATTAAACTGGTTCTAATTCTAGGTGATATCGGTCTCTGATTTTTTCATCTTTATAAACACCAGGCTTAATCACGTCCACTAAAAGGAAAAGGAAAATCTTGAATGTACTTCCTATGTTTACACTTTTGATTGTAAATTATTTTTTTAAACAATTAGCATGGTTTATGTTTTTAATCTCAAAGATGTCATCCTGTTTTTTCCAAAAATTACCTTTTCTCCTTTTGCTACATTTTTATTCTGTAATCTTCTCTCCTTTTGATGCAGACAATGTAGGCTTGTTTGGAACAAAGGCCCTGAAGGGCAAGGTTGGCTCCCTGAGGAAGAGAAGAAAAACTGTCAGTGGGCGGCAAGAGAGGGTACCCACCTGACCTACTCCACCCCAACCGCCCACACTCACTGAGAGACGGGGTCAAAACAGCATCTGAACAGAGTAGATGGACTGGTTTTTTGGAAAACAAAACTTTCCTGGAAAATGACTGTGTCTAAACTAATCAAAATGAAAGAAATATAGGTCTTGGTACAACTTTTCCACGACTTTACAACTGGCTAGCTTCATGACCATAAAGATGAAAACCGAGCAGTCCCCCCCAAAGAGAATTCTCACCACGGCAAATAATTCCTTTTGAAACAACATGAATAATCTATTAACTCATCACTCTTATCATTTTTAACTTAAAAAGAAGACGTCATCTGGGCAGAACTATTTGCTCACATCTCCAAATATTTTCTACTCTGTTTAACAAATTTGAGTTTCTATGAATTCTTCTGGTTTGCCAGGACATGAGCAGATTTCAAGTAGGTTTGTTGTGAAATCAGTGCAAGGTCTCTATTTCACACCTAGGGTTCCATTATCACACAACAATGAGAACTCCCTTCCCACCATCTGCATCTGAGCACTCACACAAATCCCTCCCCTGCAGCCTTCACACTGCCCAACCCCCAGGTGGGAATTGCTCTGCCACTTTACCCAGAAATCCCCGCGTCCTAGTAGTAGACATTCAGACTTACAAAGTCATTAAGATTAGAGGAAGTTCTTCAAAAGTGCAATTCATGTCTTTAAAAACATTAAACACTCTAAAGTCGGAGAGCAAAACAGAATTTGTGGTTAGTTCCTGTAATATATTAAACAGCTGCCGTTTTGTCTCTGTTGGGATGTGAGGTTGTGCTGAAGTCACATCCTGATAACATCTGCACATCAGTGATAGCTTCTGCTTTATTCTTTCTGGTCCGCTGATGAGAGATTCTTTAACATCCCTTCAGTCATCAAGACCCCAGTTGAATTTCTTTGCTTGTGACAGCCTTAAAGGTGGTCTCATTTACATTTGCGAAAATGTCACAATATAGAAAGATATTTTCAGTTTGATGTTTCATCCCTTCCTTTTTTTATCCGGATGCTAGTTTTAGCTTTTCAAATGAATGTCGATCTCAAAATAGATTTTCCATGAAATATATTTTGTCTGATTTTTGAAACACCATGTCTACAGCAGAAGATTTTTTTTCCCCCCAAAAAAAAGTTTTCCACGAGGAATGGCACCTCTGCTTCTGCCTGCACTGCGGGAACAGCTGTGTGCCACGGAAGGGCTAGCTGGTTTAACATGCAGTAAGGCAGCCTGCACCAGCTATTAGAAAAGGTCAGGTATTGATAGGACCTTTGTTTCTTCTCTTTCCCTAATGACCCCAATTACCTCAGAGCTGAGTAAATAGTCAATAAACAATGGCATTAACATATGTAGAAAAAGCATTTATTTTACTTTCCAAGATGATTGGCAATGTCCTCTGCAGGTCCAGGGAGGTCTGTGAGATTCTAGTGGTTTTAAAGCAAGGTGGGACCATGAAAAGTAACATAGAGTATTTCCCTAAATAATCCTAAAATAACTGCAAGGATTATTTATAATGCTGAATGCATCTTTTTTTGATGCAGCCAGCCATCAGTTAATAGTAGTACATAAGTTAACTTTGCAGAGCCCTATTACTTATAAATTTTAAAAGGATTACTTGGTTTTGAGTATTAATTTTCTTGATCAGTTTAGTGGAGATTTTTCTTTACCTACCTGGAAGTCATAGAGTTGAATAAATTGTTTTATTGGCACTCTTTGTCAGAGTTGAGATCTTATTCATAGAACATAACCCTCTTTTAATTTCAAAATATTTGAAAGAAAATTTATATCACTGATTTCTAATGGAATTCTATCATAGTTAGAGAATGTAGTCTGTACAGTTTTCCTTTTTAAAAAAATACATTGATACTTATATTTTTGGTCTACACTATTGTCTACCTTGGTCAACATCCTATATGTACCTGAAAAGAATATGTATTCTACAGTGTTGGATAAACATTCTATAAAATACTGTCTTAACCAAGACTGTTGACGTTACCATCCAAATATTACACTTTATCTTAGCCAAAAGGCCGAGAAGCAATTATTACCATCCAAATATTATCTATCTTACTTATTTTTTTTGTCTATATGTTTTATCAATTATTAAGAGTGGAGTACTAAGAATGCCCAACTATGATTATGGATTTAAGTACACCTTCCTCTTCGCTTCACAGATTTCAGACTCTTATTAGACAAATACATATTTAAGATGTCTTCCTGATAAAGTGACCTTTTTATCCTTATGAAATGCCCTCTTTATTTCTGGCACTACTTCTTCTCTTGAAGTCACTTAGTCTGATATTAATATAACTACACAGCTAGGAAACACAGATTTTATTTTTAAGTGTCTGGCTACATTTGTGGGCCAAATATTTAGAAAGAGTGCATCAGCTTACCTGTCACCTTCGTGCCCATAAATACCAACCACAGGGATGAATTTATCCGTTCACATCAGGAACACATAGCCTTCTGAGACAGGAGCAACTACGGAAGGAGAAATTAAACTAAATGAAAAATGAGTGATAACATGATACAAAATAAATCCAAATATAGTCTTTATTACTTAGAAAACTTCAATCTGTAATTTTTATTATTATTTTAATAGTCCCTAAAATTTTGAACTCAGTTATGAGCTGTTGTGGGTTGAATATCACCCCCCCCAAATTCATACCCATTCAGAACCACAGAATGTGACGTTATTTGGAAAGAGGGCATATATATATATATATATATATATATATATATATATACACCTGATTTTTCCCTACCCCCCTTAGATAACTTTCTTCTTGCCTTTAAACTCACACAGAGAAATATTTTAATGGATTAAAAAAATAGTACTGTGCAGTATGTTCATACTTTCACAGTGATTCCACCTCAGGTTTGGCCAAAGAAGTATATTAAATATCAAGTGACCTTGCTATACATAAGAGAGAAATCATAAAATTATAATATTGACAACAATACTAATAAAAAGCAAGTCACTTCTAGAGATCTAATTTTGTAGGGAAAATCTCTTCAAAGTAGATTTTCAAGGTAAGATCTCCAGAATAGTTAGGACATAAGTTTCCAAGTCTCAGGAGGGACTAGCTGGGTCCAGTTCTCCAGTTTCTAGAAAATTCCAGTTCTTCATGTATAACTGAAGGACACAGCAGACTTCCAGATAGAACTTGGTCTTGTTGATTTTTAGTTGCACCTGTGGGAAACAGAAAGGCCAAAGTTGCCCTGTTAATGCTGCTGCAGTGTTGATTCTTGCTGTTCGGTATGGTGGGACCCTCCTGAATCATGAGAAAGCTGGCAGAGCATGCTGTCCAGTTTCCTTATAAATCCATTTTCTGTCACAGCACTTATCAAATAAAGCTCACACTTCTTCAGTTACGAGTTTGTGTCTGTGTTAGGTGTGTAGTCCACATGTCTTTCACCTTGTAAGTACTTGGATTAGCTTTTAGGGTCTGCTCTCATGTGAGTAACTGAGATCCCCTAATGCCAGAAATTGTCAACAACTATCACTATTCCTAGGCTTGATTTTGAGGTATTTGGCAAATTTTTTCAAAGGCTCTTCCACTCTCAGAAGCTACAGTCTATATCTGTGATTCTGTCAAAGCAGGCTAAATGCAATCCTCTAAGGTTTAATTGGGGATTGATGGTTCTAAACAAATCTACAGATATTCTTGGACATAAATTACCTGTGTTATTCCTGATTCTTTTATGAGAACATTTACATCATCTGCTCTATCTTTCACTGTCACCTACAGTGACCTGTTCTGATCTAAATACTAATTTTTTTCCCCTTTAGGTTGCTGGTTTCAAACAAAAATACTCACAAATTTTGATTTCAAATTCCCCGTTTCTTTTGATAATGTCCTATGTGACATTTCCTCTTTACCAAGTTCCTTTGACCCCAACCATAGTCTCCTGATCTCTTCTTGATTCTCTGATTACTGTTGATTCTTTCTCTGAATTTCCCCTTTTTTCCCTTTCCCCTAAGATTAGGTTTCCTCTTATAGGTAGATCTCTCTAGGCTATTTTCACCCTTTTATAGTTTTGACAATGACTTCAGGGACACCTCAGTGCAGATGAGTCCCAAATCTATACAGTAGTCAAAAACTCAACTATTATTCCACATAAATCTTTTCTACTTGTGCTTTATATTTCTCCAAAGTACATATTTCAACAAGCCTCAAAGCCTCATACAACTCTGAATCACCACTCATTCCCTTACATTCAGCTTTCGTATTCTGTAACATAACCTCCAAATATTTTTTTGAAAGCATTCTTTTTTTCCCCATTTTTACTGCTAAGATCATATTGCCAGCAGTGTGCAATATGACATTCAGCCCCACCAAAAAATGTATATGGATACATATGCACATGAAAACATACTTATATTTATTACAAATGTTATCAATAAAAAGGATGTGTAGCACACAATTTAAAAATTATAATAAAATATATACTGTTCTTTGTTGTAAATTTCACAGATCTAGTTCATTCTCACACAATGCATTTGTTCATTTTCGTCATACTCTCATACCCACAGCCAACCAGCAGTTGCAAGTGACAAAAAAAAGAAGTTCTGATACATTTTTAAAAAATAAATGCAGATGTTGGAACTATACTCCTTCAATAATAAGATGGGCAACATCTAGGTAATAAAATTTATTAGAAAAATATCCTATGAATTTTTGTGCTATTCCCCATGGAATGACTATGGATATGACCTACTTTTAAGTTTAATCTACATTATTATAAGTTTCTTCATTGCTATCTTAAACCGAGACAAAAAATCAAGTCAGGATGTAGTAGCATTTGCCAATCACTGTAGTGTAAATACTCCATAAGGACTAATTTTCAGCTACCATCACAATGTCACTAAAACTGTGTTGGGATGAAATATTCAAGAGTACATCATTCTAGTTTATGTGCACAACACAGACATGTGTAACCACAAATGCATATATAATAGTAAAGGATGAAGTGGGTAATTTTGAATATTCATTACCTTTATTTTTAATGGAAATTACTTAATTGCAAGTTTATTTTTAATAAGGACTATGTATAAAACTGACTCAACAAAATTCCTGAAAACTTAGCCATTGGCTCTCACTAGCAAGTACAGACTGGCTCCAGGACAGCACTGTTTCTCATTCATCTAGCTTGTGCAATGATTTCCTAACTACTCCTTTTCTTTTCCTTTTTTGAAGCCATCCCTCATATAGTTTTGAGATGGCACATGGATGCATAACTCCTATTCTAACACTCAGAATATTTCCCATCCATAAGAGAATAAAGCTTGAACTTCAGACTGACATGCAGGAATCTGGATCTGGACCTTCCAGATCACCTTCACCATTTGACTTTGTATTGTAATTCACTCTACCCGCACTTAAATTCTCACTGTTTCCAAGATACTTTCTATATTCTTCAGCAGTACTTTCTGCCCGAGATTTTTTTCTCTCCATCCTTACACATTCAAATTCTATACACACCACAAAATCAATGAAAAATTCAGATTCTGTGTGAATTTTCCCCTCTTTCTCTCAGTCTGGAGATAACTTATCCCATTCCTCTCTCTTTACAGCAGTCATTTTTCTATCTTGTATTCACTTTTACGCTTTTTTTGGGGGGAGGGATGTGTAAGGGAGTACTTTCATTACTCGGGATATTAAAGGAAATATGGGCTCTCTGTTCTAATGAAACTCAGTTTACAGAGGAAGATAGCAAGTCCACAATTACCGTAGAATATGTTAACTGCTATGGTACTGAAATGTACCATAGGCTAAGAGCCAAGCAGAGAAATAGGGGAAAACCCTGTTAAGGGACTCACTCAGCCAGCTTCGTTCGTCTCCTGTCCTGAAGGAAAACGGTATATCTGATGCACAGACACGGCAGGAGTGAAGGCCGCATGGAGGTAAGAGGCAAGAAATGACGTGTGAAAGCTAAGCAGAAACCTTCTATGACAACAAGCTCGAATTTCAGTCTGTAGGAAATTGAGAACTTTCAAATGATGTTAAGTAACTATCACTTTGACGGAGGCATGGAGGGTACATTGAAAAGATGAAAGATTCAGAAGGCAGGGACTCACTCAGCCAGCTTCGTTCGTCTCCTGTCCTGAAGGAAAACGGTATATCTGATGCACAGACACGGCAGGAGTGAAGGCCGCATGGAGGTAAGAGGCAAGAAATGACGTGTGAAAGCTAAGCAGAAACCTTCTATGACAACAAGCTCGAATTTCAGTCTGTAGGAAATTGAGAACTTTCAAATGATGTTAAGTAACTATCACTTTGACGGAGGCATGGAGGGTACATTGAAAAGATGAAAGATTCAGAAGGCA